>NC_059327.1:196214102-196538352 GCF_018350155.1 Leopardus geoffroyi | reverse complement strand
TATCCCAGTGGCTAGCACCCTGGGTTTTGATAAACATTTGCCAAGTCACTGAGTTACTCAATAACTAAATAATGCCACCATTAGTTAAAATGAATACACACGACCATTAAGTGAATGATCTAATATCTTTCTGGGTTTTTTTTTTCTTTTTGAGACTATTTTGATTGTTTTCCTCTTTCTTATGGATCTTCAATACATTTTGATAAAAGCCTATTAAACACTTATGCACCAGGCCCTGTGTTTGAAACTGCTACTTGAACCCGCTTTCCTATAGCAATCGTTCTGCAAATACCCAGTCTCAACACACTTGACTCAAAAATGAGTCAGGAGAGTCCCAATCAGGCTCCACATTGTCAGCAAAGAGCTTGATGTGAGGCTCGGGCCCATGATCCGCGAGGTCATGACCTGAGCCAACATCAAGAGTCAGCCGCTTAAGCGACTGAGCCACCCAGGCACTCCAAATTATCTCATTGATTTTTAAAGTTCATTGCATGTTATGATGCATATGATGATATTTTGATGGGTTTCTGTTGCTGTTTCTTTTCTCTGCTCTTCTTTACAAGAAAAAGTCGTAAAAGCATTGCCTGTTGTTACTGTCTCCACTTACTTACCTTACACTCTTTCCTATACAAGCCCCAGTGAGTTTTCTTGGCAGAAATACACCAAGACCTGAGAATCACCGTTTCCAAAATGACCTTTATATTTCAAAACTGTGTAGTCATGAGTCTGTTTTCACTGGTTTTGATCTCGGCATTACTGGACATAGTTGATGCCTCCATCCTTCCTGAAATTCTCTCTTCTCCTGGCTTGAATGACACATATGCTTCTGCTTTCTTCCTTAACCTCACTGGAGCTCCTCCTTGCTGTTTCCTTTCCCTCTCTTTGCCCTCTAAATATTGCAGGACCTTAGGTTCAGTCCAGGGACTTCACTTCTCCTCAACATTTGCTCTCTCATTCACCCAGTGTTTTAGTTTTAAGCACCATTGGCATTTCAGAAAATCCAAAATGTTTCTTCAAGCCCTGAATTATTTCTCAAATTCATGTATACAACTGCTACTTAGTATCTTTATCTGGTTGCCTCATGTGCATCTCAGACTTTTTCTCACTTTCTCTCTTGATCGCCCCTTGGATCCTTCCCATTAATCTTCCTATTTGTAGTAGATGGCCCCACCATCTGCACAGCCTCAACATCTAGGATCTATTCTTTCTCTTATATCCAGTCCATCAATGTATCTGACTGATCCTACTTCTAAATCATATCCCAAAACTGACTTCTCTCCATCTTTTCTGGCTGCTCCCTGGTCCGTGTGACCATTTTTTTTATCACCTAATCAGCTATAATTGTCTACCAACTAGTTTTCCTGTCTTCACTCTCACACCACTAAAATAGATTCTCCCTATTTAAGGCAGGGCCATTCCTTACATTATAAATCAGATTATTCCATATTCCTAAAGTTTCCACCCCCAAAATTTTCTATTGCCTTATAATAAATCCAAACTCCTAACTCTGGCTAGTCATGGTTTACTTCTTCATCGTCTAAGGCAACTTTCCAGCTTTTAAACTATGCTCCAGACAAGCTCTCCTTTTTAAAATTCCTTGAACACAACAAAAATGTTCTTCCTGTCTGTTCCTCCTGTTTCGGTTGCTTTCCCTTAACCTTGCCATGGCTAGCTCATTCTTTCCATTTATATCTCAGCTTGAATATCATCTTACCAGAGACATCTTCCAAGTGACCTCATCTCAAGTCATAATTAATCACTCTTTAAGACAGCAGCATATTTCAACTTCTTACTTATCCCTAATCAATACCACATAATATTTTCTTGTTCATTTTTTCCTTCACTTGTTTGATTCTCCTTGGTATAAGGCAGGACCTTGTCTATCTTTTTTACCAGTATACTCCCAGTGCCCACAACCGTGCACAGACTGGCTACTCAAATACTTTCTGAATGAATGATTCCTAAATCGCATTATTTTATTCACTAGCACATGGAAAAGAAACTTCAACATGGGTGCTGTTGGGGACTGTTATCACGTTTCTCAATAAACTTAATGTTGCATTTTTAAGTCTGGCTGCTTTAGGAGGTAGATATAACTCTCAGCGGTGGGCAATACCTGAATACTTGCAATGTGACTAGTGAAACTGGGAAAGTGAATATCTAATTCTATTTCATTTACATTTAAGTAGCCACATGTGGCTAATGGCCACGATTCTGGATAGAGAGCTCTAGCGAGAAAGTCCCTCCATTGGAGACAGTTTCTCTGTCTTAATTTATCTCTCCATCTGGAGTACTGAGCAAGTTTCTGACGCAACACAGATGCTCACGAGGCTGAATGAAACTCCTGCAGCAAAAGTGGCACTGGATGGCAAGATGGTGAGAACCCTTAGCCTTGCTGGAGAGAGGCAGGGAACCCAAGTGATGCCTCAGTGGTACAGAAGCCTCTCATATGATGTCTCCTCTTCAGTGTAGTCATGGAAATAGTACAGATCTTAGGGTTTGGAGGTAATAATCCGAGATGCCCACCTGCTATTGACAAGCTATGTGACTTCAGTTGAGCTGCATCAGCACTTCTGAGCTTCTTCTTCATCACCTGTAAAACGGTGATGTTAAAGAATGCAGCTTATAACTCACGGGATTTTTATAGGAATCCATTGAGGCCAAGAATAGGAAAACCAAGCTGTAAATTGTGAAGTGGTCTGTAAGTATATGGTTTTGTTATTAGTCCCACAGATTGGTCCCGTTGGCAGATAAATATTAGGAGTCAGTTATCAAACATCACATCATCTAGACAGTATTGGCCCTAGAAATGTTGGCATCTGCTCATTTTACCCCATGATGGAAAAAGAATAAATAAATCATAAATGATTAATTTAGACTTCCCTCCACACCTCCCGTTAACAGCTCAAAGCCCCCACCACACAGCAGGCTTGGTGATGAACTGCTGTGGTAGAACCTTCAAGACGGCGGCTAACCCCTTCTCCAAGTACAACCAGCTGTGAAAACAAATTTAGCTCCACCAACATTGCAAAAGAGCAAAGCCTTTTCATAGGTTAGAGATATAATGTTCACCCCATTCAGAGGAACCCAAACCAAATACCAATGGCTTGTGGGGTAAGAGGATATTAAGCATAATAGACAGATTATCTGCTAGTTTACTGAAGGTGAAGGAAGAGACGTTTGTCATAGTTTTCCTAGAAAATGAGACTTTATCAAAGGCAGAGAAGGTGAAAGGTCACCAGTTCTATTGGTGCGATTATTATCTTTACATAGCTGGAGTGGCAAAAGAAATGATCCCAAACAGAGCAAAACAAAACAGACCTCACCGAAGCACTTCAAGATGAGCCCCCAAGAAGCCATCATGCCAGACCTGCCGGCTTCACCTTAATTTATCATCTCAGGTCTTGTTGACAAGAGTTGATTGGGTTTTCCATCTATCCAGGCTGCAGCAGGTTTCGTCATGACAAACCACTTGGTGGACACTGGGAATGGTTATTTTTTAGGAAACAATCATTAGAGCAAAAATGGTACTACCATTTTTGAGCATGTACTGCATCCCTGAAACTATTCATCTCAACTGACGATCCACAAAATAAGTTACCGTTACCACTTCGCAAATGGAGCAACTTGGGCTTCAGCAAATCGGCCCATCACAGCTGGCTTCAGGGAAATTTGTGCTTTTAGTTTTAGTAAATACGGTAGTGAATATCATATCAGAAACAGCCACTTATATAAAGTACCTTTCCTAGTGCCTCAAAGATGTGCAATTAAGAGATTTGGTAAGCAATGCCTGTTAGGTATTTCTGTCAACATATCTTGCTCACATCTCTCTATAGCTTCTTATCTTGGAAAGCTTGGAAATCTCAAGAAACTCTTCTTCTGTTCAAGCTAGTTTGCTTTTGTTCTTCTTTCATCTGATCTGAGTGGTCTACTCTTACTGGTTAATTGCACTGACCCCTCCCAGGCATCTGGTGCATCTGCTCTGTCTAGCTCCTGCCATGTAGCGTGTGCCTTAGTTGACCGGTCTGGCTTTTGTTTTACCTTCCTCTGAAAACATGGCTCTTTGGAGTTTCCTAGTTCTTTATATTAAAAAAAAAATGAGACGTTCCCACATAGGCTTCTCAGAACCAGGAGTTAACCCAGAACTGCTAGTTCCTTTGACACTTTCCACACACTGAGATACTTCATATTTTATTTTTTTTAACATAATTTATTGTCAAGTTGGTTTCCATGCAACACCCAGGGCTCATCCCAACAAGTGCCCTCCTCAATGCCCATCACCCACTTTCCCCTCTCCCCTACCCCTCATCAACCCTCAGTTTGTTCTCAGTATTTAAGAGTCTCTTATGGTTTGCCTCTCTCTCTCTCTCTCTCTCTCTCTCTCTGTAACTTTTTTCCCCTTCTCCTCCCCCATGGTATTCTGTTAAGTTTCTCAAGATCCACATATGAGTGAAAACATATGGGAGATACCTCATATTTTAATGGAAATAACTATGATTTAACAAACTCAGATGTTGCAACATGAATTGAAGCTTAAAAAAAAATGATGGCAGCTAACATTTCTTGTTTTCTATGTGACAGGTAATTTACTGAGCCTTCACACACAGCAACACATTTAATCATAAAAGAACATAAGGAAATGGAGGTCATGATCATTTCTATTTAAACAATGAGTAAACTCAGGCAGAGAGAGAGATCAGAAGATTAGTCTAGGACCACAGAGGGGCCAAGTGGTAAACCAAAGTCTGACTCCAAACTTGTATTCTTATGTGATCTAGAGTGGTAACATGTAAAAAAGTACGTAGACTTTGTAAACCAGAGCCTTGACTCAGGCCATCTCTACCACTCCATGTGGGCCAGTCTCCCCACCCCAAGCAAGCTGGCCAACATTTCTACGTGGTGGTTATATGCATGAGTTCTGGAACTGGACTATCTGAGTTGGCTCCACCCCTTCTTCTTGCCAGTTACTGGAAGCTTGGACAATTGAATTGACCATTCTGTGCATCAGCTTCCTCGTCTAATGATGGTATCTTTCCCCACAGATGATTAAAGAGGTTGATACAAGTAAAGTGTTTATAACTGTACTTGGCCCAGAGTAAACGGGTAACAAATAGTAGCTAGGATTGTTGTTATGGTTGAGATTTGGGGTCCTCACTTGTTAAACCAGGATGACATCTGACCGGTCTTGTCAGCGTATGGTGGAAATGGGGAGATCAAAACCACCCACCAGTGGGTGCTATTACCCTTTTGCTTTGGCAGATGCTTTGGAGAAGCCACTGAACCTCTGCAGCAATTTTCAGAGAAGGTTTGGATAGAGACATTGTTCTAGGGCCCAGGGGCTGCGTCTGCTTCATTTTTTTTCTTTCTCTGGATCTTTTACTGACTTAGGTCACCCACAGCCTGTTCACACAGGACAAACAGATGGACAAGCTTTCAGAGCTGGGCAGACAGGAGGGGAGTTAGAAGCAGCAGAGACATGAGTCGGACAGCCCCGACTTCAAGTCCCATCTCCCACGCTCCATAGGCTGGTCTTGGGCAGGCCACCCACACCCTCTGCGCCTGGTCTGACACGTCTAAAATGCAGAGAGCAGCACCAGACTCATGGACTACCATATCATCTTAAATGTACCATATGTAAAGCCCACAGGAGAACTGTTTTCCACCCAACCTCACTTCACCAAACGCTCAGGGTCATGGGCAACTCTATCATCTCCTGGTATCAGTTCAAGAACTATGGGCTAGATTTTTCCAATGGAAAAAAAAAAAGAGGGGAAAAAAACCTACATTGTGTGATTAATTTAAGTGCATGAGAATTGTAGCATCGATGGTTGGTTAAATAGAGCTCTGCATTTAGGTTAAGCACTGATTTCCTTTAGGTAGAGTATGCACTTAATTATTCAGTATGAGTAACACTTAAATACAGTAGTATGGATTCGGTTTAAGGGAAGTGCAGTACTGGTTCAGTTTAACTAAATGGATTCAGGTCAAGTAGGAGCTAAAATACAGCGTCAAGTTGAAATGTAGAGATGAGTCCCCACTAAGGGACATGAAGGTGGTCAGAAGTGAGACAGGTTCCATGTTCCATGGCTTCATGTTCCAACTGCTTCCCTGTTCCCTCCCACCTCCACCTTCGAGACCACCACTAGGATCCCAAGCTCTTCCAAAATGTTAAAGATAAATATGTAATGAAATGCTCATATGTGTCATTCATTCTAACGGTATTTAACAAGCACCTACTGTATTCCAGGCCCCAGAATATAAGTGCTCAGGGCATAGATGTGCCTCAAGCACATTACTCGATGCACTCAAAGAGATTGAATAAACAGGCAATTTTCCTTGGACTTAAAAAAAAAATCATCAGCTATGGATTCCTCTCTCAGGGAATTTTCTGGAGTCTAATAGGTTGGGGGAAGAGAAAGCTGGGGCAGGAGAAAAGCCACTGGCAAAATCCCCCAGAGTTTGGGGGAAAGTGGCTGTGACTGTGGAAACCCCCCTACACATTCCAGGTAGAGAGAAGGGGCATGAGGAAAAGCTGGGTGTACTAAAGTCACAGGAAGCAGACTTTCTGGAACAGCCTCACGGGCTCAGTGAACAGAACCCAAGCCACTTGACTTCTACTATTGCTGCCTTTTCCCATTTGATCTTTACAGGTTAAAGCCCATTTTGTGCACCATTTTGGAGAGGCATGGGAAGGTGTAACAGGCACCAGGCACTGAAGCAGCAGAATGTCCTAGAAGAAGCATCTTATTGGTTTTAGCAGGCCAGGCACCTCAACCCAATGCCAGGTGACTGGACGTCCCCCCCTCAACAACAGGTACTTCTGTTTTCTCATCCATGACACAAGTAGGTCCCACAATATCGCAGACTCTACTAGCCTTCGTATTGTTCGAGTCTGTAAATTCTCCAATGCAAACTGGCCAGGGAGAACATGTCTTCCTTCCTGGCCTTCCACTGTCCCCTTAGAATAATGCATGACCTGGTCTCTTTGGATTCTTGTTTGCCTTCCCAACACCTGAATATGCACGTTGTGCCGAAGCATGAAGTAATGAGTTTCCGCTTCCAAATGTTGTTTGACGCTCGGGAACCCTGGTGAAGGGAAAATGTGTTTCAGTGGGAAACAAAGATGCTCTGTCTACTTCCGGCACCTACCCTCACAGGCTCTGGTCTTAGCTCATCCTAGTCTCCAGGCTCTTTGCGATTCTGTAAATTGTTGGTAATCTATAGCAATATCAAGTAATCGTTGTCTAGACATGCAAATTAAGTCCTGTCCTTAGAGGTCTAATTGACTCTCCTCCTCACCTGTGAGTAAACAGTTTTATATTCCAGTAGTCCTGATCTATAAATGTCAGTTCTTCATACTTTCTTTAAAATTAAGGGCACACTCTTAGACTGATCATTAACCCTCAACCTTCGCATCATGAAATGGGAAACTCAGGTAGAGTGTGGGTCTAGAGGGGTGGTAAAAGTTCTTTTACTTCTAGCATCTGATACCTTAGACCCTCTGTGGGTCTGCATACTACATTATACTAACACTAAATGAACTGTTAGGAATTTTTTTTTCACTTACAGCAACAACAACCACAACAACATTTTTTAAAAAGTAGGCATATCGGTTTGCTAGGGCTGCCATGACCAAACACCACAGACTGAGTGGTTCCAACAACAGAAATCTATTTTCTCATAGTTTGGGAGGTTAGAAATCCAGGATCAAGGTGTTGGTTCCTTCTGAGGGCTGTGAGGGAAAGGTGTGATCCAGGCCTGTCTCCTTGGCTTGTTGATAACTATCTTTTCTCAATCTTTATATCATTTTCCCTCTGTTGAGATCTATGTCACATTTCCTCCTCCTCTATGACACCAGTCATATTGGAATAGGGCTCACCCGAATCACCGCGGTTTAATTTAAGTACCTCTTTAAAGACCCTATGTCTAAATCTAGTCTAGTCTCATTCCGAAATTTAAGGTTTAGGATTTCGCATATGAACATTTTGGGGTGACAAGTCAGCCCATAACAGTAGGACTGAACAAAAATGAGTATGCCACTTTGCTCTGGGTCACCCATGGCCTTTGTGACTATCTAGGCAACAGAAATGAAAGATATGAGTGCACTTTACCATATCCTCTGCTAGGATGCTATAACCAGTTCCCTAAATGTAACAGTGCTCCAAATGAGAGCTGCTCAATTTAGCAAACCAAAATATAAAACACCCAATTCTATTTGAATTACAGATAAATAAATAATGAATTGGTTTTTATTAGTATAAGTATATCCCATGCCACATTTAGGACACGCTTATGCTAAAGTTATTTGTTATTAATCTGACATCCAAATTTAACTGGATGCCCTGTCTTTCATTTGACAATGCTACTCAATGATATACAGATGTTCTTATATCTAGAGTTCTCACTTGTCACTTCCACACACTTTACATAGATAAGTCCTCATCACCTCTTGACTAAATGTTCGTGTCCCTGCCCAAACTCATATCTTTAAGCCCCAGTACCCAGCGTGGCTGTATTTGGAGATGAGGCCTCTAAGGAAGTAATTAAGATGAAATGAGGTCAGGAGCATGGGGCCCTCATCAGATTGGATTAGTGTCCTTATGAAAAGAGACACCAGAGAACTCTCTCTTTCCCTTTGTCTCTATGCACACATAAAGAGGCCATGTGAACGCACAGTGAGCTGGCCCACAGGCCAACAGAAGAAGGCCTTAAACAAAACCTACTTTGCCAGTACCTTGATCTTGGACTTGTCAGCCTCTTGAACTAGGAAAAAATAAACTTCTGTCGTGTAAGCCTCTCAGTCTATGAAATTTTGATATGAAAGCCCTAAAAAACTAATATAAACCTTAAAACGGTTCACCAGGGACTATTACACAGTGTATGACATAGAATGGAGTGCTCATGACTAGTTGAATGAATGGCAGGTCTATTCCTTTTGGATCCTCTGAGTGAAGTGGGTACCCACCTTCCCTTTTAGGAATGAATCTGTCTTAACCAGCCTCTGCTGGAACCTGTCTTAATGCATTGCTCTATATCGCCAATGCTTGTTCGTTTGCCTGCCTATCACCGGGGATTCTGGAAGACAAAGACTGTAAGCCATTCATTCATTGTTATGCCTCTAACACTAAGCAAAGTCCTTCCCACACTGAATGCTCACGATTTCCAATGGCACACACTCAAGAGAAAAATACATTTGACATGTAATGAAATGTGATATTAGTTGAAGTGCTTGGGACTTGGGATGTTGATAGTAGAACTAGGGGGCTGAAGTCAGTTTCCGAACACCTCCTTCAAATTCCCCAATTAAAATATCCTCTAACCACTGTGTTTAGAGGCAAGCCACGTATCTGAGTACACATGTCCGGGCACTGCTGGAATGAGATCAAATGTTTCCTGTCAGAGCTGGGTCTCAACAGCCCTTGGGGGGGCTCTCAGTGACCCCTAGAGCCGGTGTGAAAGTGGACCAGCAGCCAGATGGCTTCACATTTCCACATTCCTTCAGCTTGTTTTCCTACTGTGGCAGATACTCAAGAGCATCCCAAATCCTCAAGAGAGATGGTATTTCAGGAAGATCCTTGTTACTTTTAGAAAACAGGAGATCTGAACTCTTGAGCCCAATGAAGAAAGAGAAGATTTTAAACCTACACCAACAGTTTGTAAGCTATCTGCAAGGATAGAAGAAAAATATCCAAATGAATAGTGGTTGGTTTGTTTTTTTTTTTTTTTTTCAACATTCAGTTCCACCTGGGGACAAAAGTGCCACACATATATCCACTCCTGAAGATTAAGACAGGTCAGGGATCACAGAGTTGTGGCCACACAAACAGATTACCCTGTTTCCTGAGACATCATTTTATGTTGCAGCTGCCTCCTTGGAAGAAGATCATGAATCACATTGTTCTTTTCTCTTCCATTTGATCCGACACCATGTAAATAAGCAATGTTGAATGGGAAAGAAAACATTTCAAGGCGAATGATTTCAATACAGTTGGAACTGCTTACCTTGTGTAAGCAATATGCTTGCTCAGTAACGAGGTCTAGAAAGAAGCAGTCTTTCCAGATATTAGAAAGAGGTGGTAGTCTTGGAGATGAATAGCTTGGATAAATTAATAAGGAAAAATTATTTACCTTTTATTATGTGACAGGGGTTTATTGGGGTTTATTTTTCCCCACAGGTAATATTTTACTCTGCTATCCTGGGGGTGGGGCAGTGATAATGGTTCTACTTTTTATAAGTTGTGATAATAACACATGCCTCCAGTCATTTAATAAAGAGGCAAAGTCAGCCTTTGAACCCTCACCTCTCTGACTCTAAGTAATTAATTTATTACCACAGTGAACATGTAACTATAATCAGCTGTGCCAAAGATCAATGATTATTGAACAAAGAATGAATAATTTTATTTGATCTCATTTTATCTATTTTTGGACAAATTAAACTGAAATAAAAGAGGTTGAAGAATTGACCTATTTTCACAAGTCTCAAAAACCAGAGGTCTGACCTTTTCTCTCCCATGAAGGAATTGAAAGATGAGAGAAGTCCATTTTTAAGATATAAGATAATATAAGAGAGCAAGATAGCCATAAGATATTACAATGTGCCAGTCTTTTGAATAAATTGGTTTGGGATGAGTTGTTTCTTAACGTATTCACATATGACTCTCCTACGAAGTCTCCCTCTGCTACCAACAGGATAAAAAGGTAAAAAGTAGAGATCGAGATGGAGATATGAGAAAGATATCTCTGACAATTGGCCACCAAAATGAATGAAACATTTGGCTTGGATTGAATAGCGTGGTAAAGTTGGAAAAGCTGCAGTAATATAGCATGCCTTAAATATGTGTGATATCTTGCCTCAGTGTGCTTCATCTAAAATTTCTCAGTTTGGGGTAGGTCTGAGTGTGTATCCAAGTTCTGCCAAATAGCATGTGTAGACCTTGAGAGACCCACCTACCTCTCTGAGTGCAAAGGAAGGAGTATAATAGTTATAGCTACTTCATTTAATATTATGATGCCTTATGAGATAATCCTTCCAAAGCACACAAAAAATGTCTGACATATAATGTACCTAAAAAAAGATAGAATGAAATTATTTAATGCAAGAAAACCTTTAAAAAATAATATATTTAGGCCATAACATAAAATGGCCTTACTTCATTTTACTAATACCATCAAAATCGTGGTTAGACAACACTAGAGGTTACAAATAGGATTATATCACCGTGCCTTCTTTGACCTGTTTTCCCTACCAATGACCTAAGGCTTACTTTGCTAGGAACATCATTATTAATCAAAGTAATCAGAAAACCAATAACTATCCAATCATACAGATGTCAATCTTAGTTCTAAATTAGCACCATGATGTTTGTAGAGGGAGAAGGACTGATACTAACCAGCAACAGAACAGTGGAGTATTACGGAAAAGCATTGAATTAGTAATCAGCATAACTTCAGATATGTTTTCTTTCGATTTACATCGTGTCTCTGGGTCTTAGATTCCTCATCTGGACCCAAGGGGCTTGAACAAAATCACATGCATGGTTGCTCCCATTTTTCTCAAATGGAAGTTATTACCTTTTTAATGTTGCTTTAGTAATATCATACAAGTATCAGTAACAATTATTATTATAAATAATTTGAGTTCTTCTCCTTCCTGAATCACTGCCTCAGTCATTAAACCCAATTACCTCATTATCTGAATTCACACGGATTATAACCCTGAAAGGCATGTACAAGAATGGCTTTGAAGAAACCAACGTGTCACCTCATGCATTCATAAAATAATCAAAAGTGTTGAGGCCATATGGTGAAAGGCCCAAGGTTCGCTGCCTCCTTTCCCCAATCTCTCCTTTGACTTCCATTTCCATTCCACATTTTGGAGTATTTATTTACCTTAAGCTTAGAGGAGACCCTGCAGTCCCTGAAGGGGATATGGAGAGATGCAGTTCTAAAGAGGGACTTGGGAGAAAACCATATTTCATGCCCATTGGCATTTGGAAGGCCGTCCAACTATCTGTTGGGAAGTTTCTTGCAAAGAGTATAAACAGAGAGTTAGAGGGTGGCCGAGCATTGGACTTCCCATCTGACTTGAAGCTCTCAGCACCTCCAGTTCACCATCTGCAAGATAGATCATCAGAATGTAACAGACCATTTATTCTGATGACCTTGTTTTACTGATGTAGAAATCGGGGGCCCTGAGAGTGAAGCAATGTGCCCAAGGTCACAGAATGAGTTAACGTTGTTCTCAATCAGAGACCACACTCTAGGCGATCCCTTTCCTTCCTTTAAGTCAAGCATGAGTTTGTGACAAGAAAGAATTTGGATAATTGTAAATAACCAGGCACTATTTAGTCATCTTGCACGTTTCAGCCACACAATGAATTTAGTTTGCTGGAGTGGCTTCTCTTTCAAGAAAACCTTAGCTGGATGTTTTTTATTCAAATTCTGTGTTTTTCTTTAGCTACTGGGTTACCCTCTGTTCCCCTCTTTGTAAAACAAGGATAATAACATCTACTTCATCGAATTGCTGCTGCATTAAAATGAAACACGATAACATTTGCTAAGGAGTAGAACACGATGCCTGACACATGGTGGGGATTCTAAAGTATCCTTTTCTCCTCCTATGACTCCCCTGAACGGTGATCACCACACTTCAGTCCCCAACAGTCAGACATTCTTCATAGAACACCCAGAGAAATGTCATGCAACTGCTACGTTTCAAATATTTTTCTTCTCTCTTATTAGTCACATTGTGGACGGATTCCTACTAAAAATGCTTTGCCAGAGAATGAGAAAGGAATTCTAAAAAATAACTGTTATGAGACTTCCAGTTAAAGGAAACAGAGACAGCACAGGCATACGCCCACAAACACACACTATACGTACACATTACTTCTATCTCCCTCCCTAACCGGCTCCTCCCCTCAAAAAAATAAATACATAAAATCGCCAAAAGGACAGGTAAGTTATTTTTAAAGGTGTGCATTCGTAAGAACAAAGAGGAGAGAATCGCATAACAATTTTGGAAGCCAGAAAGCAGATGCCTGAGTTGTAGTAAGTCACTTAGCAGACGCGCAGAAATCGATTTTTAAGCTGGCCGTTAAGGAATCCAAGAAGCAACTTGATTTACACCACAGAACTCCTGAAATCCTCAGAAACTGGAAGCATCATCTATCCCTGAGGATGACAGAGAAGGTGGGACAAAATGCAAAAGGAATAGGTTGAAACGCTATTGAAACAATCAGATCACTAGATCTCTCTCCCTTGCCTATACAGCATTCCACTCATCTGGCAGAAAAGGTGAGGGTTATTCCTAAAAAAAGGTAAAATAAAAAGTCTCTGGACAGGCAGATGCCAGGCACGTTGGGGTATGAAGATGGGGGGTGCTTTGGTGAAAAAAAGGAAGCAAAGTACAAGTTCACACACTCGCTGTTGAGTCATGGAGACCTCCCTGCTGTCTCCCTACACAGCTTTCAGAGTGCTGGCAGCCACTTACATCGGGGACATCAGAAGAGTCCTCTCTAGAGAGCTGGACTAGTCCAAGGGAAGAGACCTTAATGTACTGGCCTCAGAAGTTTCTGATGGAAACAGCCAGTTAAGTTTCCCTATGGTGGGAAAACCAACTGTGGTATCTTCCAAGGGATAAGAGGATACATCTAATCTACAAAACAAGAACAAAAAGCTATGAATCAGGAACTCCCAAAGAGCAACAAAAAGAGCTCCTAGGATTATGAGAAATCAGAATGAATGTAGAGAAATATGCAAAAACATGAGAGAAGAAATGAAAACCCAACAGAGGCTTTTCAAAATAAAAATCAGTAAATCTCATGGAAAGTTAGAGCAGAATAATAGAGACGTAAAATGAACGAAACAAAAAAAAAAAATGTGACTCATCCCAGAGATTTAATATCCGCATATCAGTAATTGTTGTCAGCAAAAGGAGAAAATTTGGAGGTAAAGAATTCACCAGAGAAATAACTAAACAGTTTCCCAAGTCTGAAACCCATAAGTTTCTGTGTCAAAGGGCTTAGCACAGGCATGGAAAATATACTACATCAAGGCACACTATGAGAAAGTTTCAGAACATTGGAAGGAAAGAAAAAAACAACAACATTCCACAAGCTTCCAGACAAGCGGCCAGGTATTGCAGAGGAGGGAATAAGTTTTACATACAGGATCAAGAATCAATATAACACTGCATGTCTCAACAGCGACACAGGAAGCGAGAAAGCAATGGAGAAAACCATTAAAAACGATGGTTGGGGGAAATGGTTTGCCCCCTAAGACCCCTCTGCACAATCCATTGATTTCATACGAAGACATAATAAGGGTATTCTGAGGCAGGCGAGGTCTTAAACTTTCTAATCATGTATTCTTTCTCAGAAACCACCTGGCAGATTGGCTTCGCTTTCTCTGAGAAAGGGCATAAGCCAGGAAAGAGGAAACAATGGAATGATCACCAAGAAGGTGACCTGATACAAGAGAGAGACAAAACGGATCCCGGAGTGAAGGCAAATAAGGGGACGGTCTGTGCAGCAGGCCAGGGAGGAGCCGTCAAGAAGGGCTTACTCTCAGAAAATGACATTTTTACATGCCTGAGGTATTTGTGTGTATTCAAAAGAGATTTACACAACTGGGAAAGAGTTCAGAGTTGAGTCAACAACACATATATAGAGAATAAGCCAATGAAACAAGGAAAATTCATTGACTTCCTATTTTGCAGGAAAGCAAAGACAATCACATTGCATGGTATGGGTCGATTAAGAGTAGACTGTGCATATCATAATAACGTAATACTGAATATTAACTAAACGAAACTGCTGGCTAAGCATACGGGCGGATGGAACTATGGGAAATATGGAGGAGAGTAAAAGAGATAAAAATGGGGTAGTGGTGGAGGGTAGATAAAAGAAAGCAAAACCCCATCGTCTATATTGGGAAGTCAATATGTCACGTCCAAAACAGAAAGATCTAGAAGCATAATCATGTCATTGGAAAACATGGAGATAAATGCCAAGGATTTGTCTAAAAAAAATTTGCAAGCAGTTGCCTCTAGGAAGAAGGTCGTGTCTAGGGTAGGGCCATGACTGCCATTTTTCTTAAGTCTTTACAACTATTTGATGCTTTTCAAACCCATACATGTTTACTTTTGAGAAAAGCAAAATTAAATTAAAACTAGTGTTTTTGAAGCTTCCTCTGTAAGACTTTTAGCTCTATTAACTGAAAACTGAAATATATTAATTACCTTCTTTAAAGTGCCTCATGTCTATTTTAACCAAGAACAAACAATATCCACGCAATCACCAAGTCTGATGCACTGTTTCATCAGTTTCTTCCAAGACACGAAAAATTTAAATTAGCAATACTAAAATTGAGACATGCTCGTCTATGTTACCACCTAGAGTCATTTTACTTGAGTTGTCCACCTGTATATACATGCCACACTGAAAGCACCCCAACAGAATCGTTCATGAAAGAGAGCTCACTGCCCTGAACTCCCCACTAGAGGGAAATGTTGGTCTTTCTACTAAGCATTCAGTCCAACCAGGACCTGCTTCTTTAGGCAATGGTTAAGAATGATAAAACCATGGCTTGTGTCATTCCCCCCCCCCTTCCTAGTGTAAAATACTGGAGTTTGAGGGGACCTTGATGTCCACCTAGGTCAAATCTCTGACCTCTCTTTTTCTTTTTTTTTTTTTTTTTTTTTTTTTAATTTTTTTTTTTCAATGTTTATTTATTTTTGGGACAGAGAGAGACAGCATGAACAGGGGAGGGTCAGAGAGAGAGGGAGACACAGAATCGGAAACAGGCTCCAGGCTCTGAGCCATCAACCCAGAGCCCGACGCGGGGCTCGAACTCACGGACCGCGAGATCGTGACCTGGCTGAAGTCGGACGCTTAACCGACTGCGCCACCCAGGCGCCCCTGACCTCTCTTTTTCTATGCTTACAGAAGTCAAGGCTCAGAGATGAACAGTGCTAAGGACAGGAGAAAGTGAGTACTAAAGTCAGTTTCCTGATTTGCCTAAACTGGGCAAATCTGAAATTAAACGGGAGAGTGGTTCTATAGAAGTGGCTTTTGAGTGCAAGATCCTTGAGCAGGAGAACACTCCTTGAATGTTGCTATGCACCTGGCATGGGTGATCTACCTTGGGCTTGCACTTTACATTCTTTATTTTTGTCCTGGTTGAGTTTTGTGAGGTACAAACAATCATTATCTCCTTTCTACAGATGAGGAAACTAAGGCACAGAGAAGTTGAGTTACCTACCCAAAATCACACAGGGAATAACTCCCAGAGCAGGCATTCAAACCCAGACTGTATAGCTCCGGAGTTCATGACTATGACCGCCATGTTTCCTGACGACCTATGGAAGACGTGGAATCTATCTACAAAGTATCTCTTTTCTCTGGGGACGTGATCCCACTTCACTTTTTGCCTAGATGGGATGATTTGTCCCGATGGCCACTGAGATTCTTCAAGATCCCAGCCCTGTAGGCAGAGCTGCCTCAGTGTCTGATGTCCTTCTGTTCCCAGTGTCTCTCACAGTGCCACCTAGCTCAGAGGACCGGCTCATGAAATGACAGGAGAGTGAATAAATATAATGCTAATTACTTTAGAAAACATACTCACATCACATCTTACAGTTCATACTGTTTAAGAAAACAGTTAAGAAAACAAAAGCCATCATTGTGCACTTGGTCTCTCTTAAGACTGTGGAATCGATCCAACCAAACGTCTAATTCTTCCTGACCTCCCCCCACCTCACACAGTTTGCAATGCTGCTTTTCAGTCCATAAAATACAGTCGTGTCACCGCGTACATGGGCAGGCTCCTGGGCCCACTGCATTGTATCTTTCATGAGCTGACGTGTCACTGCTTTACAAAACACCTGGAGTCTGTGTCGTTTATTGCTCTGAGCCCAGCCAAGTTCTTGTTCTGCCTTTCTCAGAACTTGGAGCTGGTTTACCTCACCATTGCTCAGAACGCTGGGGCTAAGGGGCTTGGGGGCACAGGCTCCTGTGCAAAGATGGAAATCATGTTCAAGGAGGAGGACTTCCTAATGCAGTTTACAGCTAGGGAAATTTCCTCCCAAAGACTGCATGTCTCTGCACAGATTCTCAAACTCCCTGCTGAAGGATCTGAAGTCATTCAATGCAATTCTGGAAGGGTTAAAATGCCCCTGACTTGCGTGCCACCCCCCAATCTTTAATCCGTCTTCAACATATTTTTTTCTTAACATTGACTTTATTTGAGTACACGGTGCTGTGACTAGTAATCTCTGTATAGAGTCTTGTAACTGCCACCACAATCACGAGATAGAACAGTTCTGTAACCACCTGAAACTAACATTTATTTATGGCTACACTCTCTTCTGTCCCTAACCCTGGCAAACATCGATATATTCCCCATCACTGTAATTTTGTCCTTTTGTGACCATCACATAAACGCAATCATGGGGCGTGTAAACTTTGAGGCTAGTCTCTTCTACTCAACATAATGTTTTTAAAATGAATGCAAATTGTTTTATGTATCTCTGGTTCATTCTTTTTTATTGCTGAAAACTGTCCCATTGTATGAATCTCCCACAGTTTGCTTGTTTGTTTGATTGTTTGTTCCGATTATTCAGCCACTGAAAGAAATTTGAGTTTCCGTTTGGGAGCAATTATAAATAGGGCTGCTGTAAACATTCATATGTAGGTGTTTTGTGTGAACATAAGGTTCCATGAAACTAGGATCAATGTCTAGAAAGGGGATTGCTGTGTCATATGATAAGTGTATTTTTAACTTTATAACAAACTGCCCACGTTTTTTCTCTATAGTAGCTCTACCATATCACATCCCCACTGGTAATGTACAAGCCCTCCAGTTGCCCTCATCTTGTCCAGAACTTCATATTGTCAGTATCCTTTAGTTATTCCAATAGTTGTCTACTGTTTCCTAATGGCTTATGACATTGAGCATCTTGTAACGTGCTGATTTGTCCTCTATATACCCTCTTTGTTTAAGTGTCCGTGCAGAGGTTTTGCCCATTTTTTTTTAAAGTGGGTTTTTGCTTTCTCATTGTTGACTTTTTTTGAGAATTTTAAATATGTTCTGCATACAAGTCATTTGTCAGATATGTGATTTTTAAATATTTCCCCCTGGTCTGTGACCAGAGTAATTTAATTTTTTTTTTATAAAGCCCAATTTATCATTTTTTAAAAATTTCCTGGATTAGGATTTGAGGACAATGTCTAGTAACTTCTTGCTTAACCTTAGGTCACAAAACTTTTCAAAAGTTTATTGCTTAATATTTTACATTTAGGTCTGTGATCCATTTGGGGTTAATCTTTGTAGAAAGTGTGAGATTTAGGTTGAAGTTCAATATCTTGCATGTAGATACTCAATTTTTTCCAAACCAATTTATTGAAAAGACTATCCTTTCTCTATTGAATTGCCTTTGCATCTTTGTCAAAAATCAATTGACTACATATGTGTGGGTCTATTTACAGATTCTCTTCTGTTCCACTAATTTATGTACCAATCCCTTCAATGCCATGATGCTATGTTCAGTGTAGCTTTATAGTAAGTCTTAAAATCAAGTAATGTGAGTACTCCAAATTTATTCTACCATTTGACAATTCTAGTTCATTTGCCTTTCTTTAATAATTTTAGAAATTTTAAGTATGATGTTAGCTCTAGGTTTTTTTGTAGATGTTCTTTACAAGCTTAAGGAAGTTCCCTTCTATTCTCAGTTGGCAGAGAATTATTTTTTTTAATGTTTATTTATTTTTTAGAGAGACAGAGACAGAGTGTGAGCAGGGGAGGGGCGTGCAGGGGAGGGGCAGAGAGAGAGGGAGACACAGAATCTGAATCAGGTCCAGGCTCTGAGCTGTCAACACAGAGCCTGACGTGGGGCTCAAACTCACAGACCGTGAGATAATGACCTGAGCCGAAGTCAGAAGCCCAACCGACTGAGCCACCCAAGCGCCGCTGAGAATTTTTATTATGAATGATGCTGTAATTTGTCAAATGTTTCTTCTGTACCTATTGATATGATCATACTTTTTTTTTCAGGCTGTTAATATAGTGGATTACATTGACTGATTTCCAAATATTGAATAAGCCTTGCATTCTCTGGAAAGATTCCATTTGATCATCATGTATTGTATAGATTGGCTAATATTTTATTGATTTTTGTGTCTATGTAGGTAAAGGATTTTGTTTGTTGTTTTCCTTTTTGTACTATATTTTTCTGGTTTTGGTATTTGCCTTATAAAATGAAGTGTTCACTCCTCTATTTTCTAGAAGAGATTGATTTGAATTGGTATTAGTTCTTCCTTATGTGTTTGGTAGAATTCAACAGTGTATCTACCTGGGCCTGAAGATTTCTTTTTTGAAAAGTTTTTTTATGAATAAATTCAATTTATTAATAATTAGGGCTATGTTTGAGGTATCTGTGTCATCTTGGGTGAGGTTTGGTAGTTATGATTTCTGAGGAATTAGTAAATTTCATCCAGCTTGTTATAAATTTATGTTCACAGAGTTATTCACAGAATCCTTTATTATTCTGTTAACACTTAGGCTTATTAAATGACATCTCATTTTTCATTCTTGGTTGGCAAATTTTGTCTTATTTCTTTTGTTTTTCCTTTTTCAGTCTTAACAGAAATGTATCAACTCTATTGATTTCTTGATGTACTTTTTGTTTGATTTGATCTGTTCTGTGTAAATTTCATTGATTTCTGCCTTTATTTTTATCCTTTTCTTCTTTCTACTTGTTTGGGCGCATTTTGTTTTTCTTTTTCTAGTTTCTTAAGATATGAATTTAGATTATTGTTTTGAGATCTTTCTTTTTTAACTTAAGTATTTAATACCATTATTTTTTCTCAATGAACTACTTTAACTGCATCCCACAAATTTTGATATATTTTATTTTCCTTTTTTGTTTAGTTTGAAATAGTTTCTTAATTCCCTCGAAACTTTTTGTTTGACCATGGATTACTTAGAAGCACATTATTTGATTTTCAAGTGTTTGGAGATTCTCCTGTAATCTTTGCTATTAATTTTAGTTTAATCTATTATGGCAAAAGAACAAATTCTGTATTATTTCGAGTATCTTGAATTTTTCACTCTGTTTTGTAACCCAGAATATGCTCTATCTTGGTGAATATTTTGTGTCCACTTGAAAATAATGTGTATTCTTTTGTTACTGGTTGGAGTTTTCTATGAATTTTAAAAAAATCCAGTTGATTGATGCTAATATTCAGTTCTTCTATATCCTCATGAACTTACGTCCACTAATTTTATTGATTACCCAGAGCAGCAGTTGAATTATTGACAACAGAGTTTATATATCTAAATATGATAGTGGATTTGTATACTACTCCTTTCAGTTCTGTAAAATTGTTTCATATGTTTTGAAGTTCTATTGTGATGACTTATTTTATACATTCATTTATACTTTTTAATTTCTTGATGATTTTTTTTTTTGGTGAACTGACTTTATTATCATTATTCCATGTTGTACTTTATCCCTGGTAACATTCTTTGTTCCAAAATCTACTTTGGCTGGTATTAACATAGCTAGATATTAACTCTAGCTTTCTTTTAATTAATGTTCACATATATATCTTTTCCCATCCTTCCACTTTTATTTTAACTTTAATATTATATTTGAAATGAATTTCATACAGACAGGATATAGTTGTATTCTGTCTGATTTTTTTTTTTCTTTAGAGATTATTTTAGAATAGGTCTGCTGGCAACAAATTCTTAGTTCCCCTTTATTGGAGGATGACATTATTCACCATTATTTCTACAGGAACTTTTCACTTGATAGAGAATTCTGGGTTGACTATTCTTTTCTTCCAGCCCTTCAGAGGTGTTTCACCTCCTCCTGGCCTCCTTGCTTTCCAATGAGAAAGTTCTCATCATCAAAATAGTTGTTTCCCTAAATAATGCATCGCTTTCCTCTGTCTTAAGATTTTTTCTTTGTTTTTAGTTTCCACAGGTTTGATTACATTGTGTCCTGGTGTGCATTTCCTCTTTTGTTTGTTTCTTTTTGGGGTTTGATCATTTTCTTTAGCTTATAAGTTTACGGGTTTTGCCAAATTTGGGAGGTTTTTCCATCATTATTCAATATTTTTTTTCGTACTATTTCTCATCTCCTTCTGAGACTTTCATATCTTAAATGCCAAATATTTTTGTATCGTACCACAGATCCCTGTTCAATTTTCCTCTCAATCTTTCTTCTGTGTGTGCTTCAGATTGAATAACTTCTATTGATCCCTTTCAGGTGTGTTGACTCTTCTTCCTAACTTCTCTATTTTGCTATCGAGACCATTCTATACTTTTTGTTAGTTGCATTTTTGTTTTAAATTTACACCTGGCTCTTCTTTATACCTTCTATTTTTTTGCTGAAACTTTCCTTCCTTCCTTCCTTTATTTATTTATTTTTGAGAGAGAGTGCAAGTGGGGAAGGGGCAGAGAGAGAAGGGGACAGAAGATCCAAAGTGGGCTTCAGACTGGCAGCAATGAGCCCGATGTGGGGCTCGAACTCACAAATCGTGAGATCATGACCTGAGCCGAAAGCAGACACTTAACCGACTGAGCCCTTCTTCGCTGAGACTTTCTATCTTCCCACTTGTTTTAAGAGTGTTCACCTTAACTTGTTGAAGCATTTTCAAAATTGCTGCTTTTAAGTCTGTCAGACTCTAGGGTCTGTGGACTGTCAGATTCCCTGTGAGGTGATATTTTTCTGCTTCTTCATCTCTTGAGTAATTATTTAATTGTATTCCGGATATATTGAGTATTGCATTATGACATTCCAGGGCTCATTTAAATCATATGAACATTTTTTAATATTTTTTCAGTGTGTCCATGCATGTCCACAGCTTGAAGTGTGTCCAGACATTCACAAACAAGTTTTAGGGTCATTTTCTGGAACAGTTCCCTCTCTGAATTCTCCTCATAGTTTCTTGATTTTCTAGAACTCCCCCTTTTAGTCCTTGACCCTGAAAACTGAGGCTTTATTTGTTTTACTCTCCTGTTGTTCTCTTGTGACAGCATACGTGTGTGGGGTCAAACCGTGGAGGACACAGAGAAAAAATATAAGTGGAGTTTTCTCACCCCTCTTGAAACAACAGCTTCTCTGATCGGAGAGGAAGTCTTGACCACCTCAGAATTTTAGATGTTTGTGAAGCTATGGGCTGCAGTATGAGAAAATTGATTTTTTTGTTTTTGAGTGGGATGTTTACTCCCTCTACTGGAATGTTTATTCCTCTCTGTCCATTAGGAAATTAGCTCTTATCACTTGAGCCAGAACTAGAGTGCTTCACCTCGTGTTCTCTCAACACGGAGTGGACCCACACAAGTCCCACTTTCAGGTTCTGGGCTATGTTGCATCCAGGGTCAGGGATACTAGAATGAACAAGAAGGGAAAACTCACTGAGAGTTCAGTGGTACTTTGAATTCCACTCCTCTTCCTCGACCCTTCTGCTACTATTTCTTTTTTTAGAATCTGAAAAAAAAAAGCTTCTTCATGCATTCGGTCCAGGTTTAATAGCTGCCGTCTGCGGGGCAGCAAATGTGGAGTGGGCTTACTCTACCTTACCCATATTCAAAACTCTTGCATTATTCCAATTAAAAAAAAAATACTTCCTTGAAGGCCTTCCAAAATGTCCTTCTATGTCTGGCATTTGCCTAATCGTTTAGCTCCTATCCAAACTAGAATAAAATCAACCTTCTTGCTGTTTTCCACGTCATTGCTGCAATGCACAAATCCAGAGTCGCAAAGACTAAAATGCTAATAAGGTTGCTGAAAGTGACACACAGAGGCCATCCAATGTCATCAGTTTCTGATGCTCTTAAACCCTCCACCCACATTTGTCTGTTTAACTTTAAGATTCAGATCAAGCGTTGGCTTGAGGTTGAGTTACATGTTCATATTCTGTTTATACCCTGAGTATTCTTGACTGACTGCTGAAGAATGCTTATCTGACCAGCTGTGACTTCTTTTAAGGACTGTGTCTTTTTCATCTGTGAATCTTCAATGTCTGGAAGAAAGGGAATGTTTCATGAATGGTTGTTGAATTAAGGAGGAAAGAAAGGAATTAAAATTTATTGAGTGCTCACTTTATAAACATTTTTCTTATGTAATCGGTACAAGCTTAAAGGAACATAATTGTATCAGACATGTTTTGCAAGTGACTGTCCTTCACACTTCCTGTCCATAAATTTTGCTAAAGGTGAATTGCCCTCACCCACAGTCTCTGCTGTCACAAACAATTGGATCAGGGTGGGCATTTGCTCAACTTCAGCTTCCCCAAAGACTGACTAACATCCTATGGCTGGAAAGAAAAATATGAGCTAAGCCAATCGTCATAAGCTTTTAGGAACTTTAGAATTAGAAAACGAAGAGAATGTAGCCAGCTGGAGCCCAAAAGCCACAAACAATTGGGACCAGGGTGACAGCAACCAATCTGATACAAAAAAAAAGAAAATTTAGTTTATAGGTAGAAAATAGTGAATGCATGCTTTGGGAGCTTGGGAGAAAGTGCATGGAGAGAGAGAGAGAGAGAAAAAGAGAGAGAGAGAAAGAGAGAGTGGAGAGATAAAGAAAGACAGGAGAGATGAAGAAAGACAGGAGATATAGAGAGAGAAGGAGAGAGAGAGAGATTATTTCCTGCTTTCCATTTACAGCTCCCAACAACTGACCATACATATAAAAGTTCTTAAACTTAAATTCTCTTGGGACTCATAATGTACTTTTTAAAAAGAGCTTTCTTGAACTTCCTTGAGCTCATCTCTAATGCTCACAATCTCCTGGTCAAAGCAGACATAGTAACCCAGTCTCCCTGCATCTTTTGAATCTGTTTCTGTGTTTCTCCCTCTTCCATCTCTAACCAATAACAAATGGGTGAAAGGGTGGGACAGCCAAGATCCCTGGTCTCATATTGGGGCAAATCTGAGGTCTAACCTCCACTCCAGAATCACCCATCAGGATCATCCTACACTAAGTGGGAATTTTACCCAAGATCGATCAGCTTCCCTTCTTCTTTTTCTAACAAAACCTAGATTTATTCTGATTATTTTATCCTCCCCCATGTAGCCACGCCCTTCGGAGAAGGCTAGTAGTATCATCAGCCCCAAATTTTATTTGGTTGAAGCAAAACATTGAAGGTCCCTCCCTTTGCCAATGATGGATTATGGAGGGAAGAGGGTGCACTTCTGGCCAATAAGATGTGAGAGGCAGTCAGCTGAGCGACTTCTGGGAAAATATTTCCTTTAAAACTAAGAGAGACAACTGAGGTGTAACAATGCTCCCCTTCCTCCACTAGACCTTGTTGTTTCTGCACATGGCACTTACAAACGTGACAGCTGTCTTAAAATCATGACAGGGGCGGAAAGAACATACTGAGAGGGTCAAAATCGAAAAGAGGAAGTTGATGATCTTGATAATGCTGTTTTCTGGCTTCGTTTTACCAAACTGGAGTTGGGCTAGAGGGTTCTGCCTCCATATTATTTAAGCCAGCTGAAGGGCAGTTTCCTATTACTTGCAGACAAATTATCCTACTTAAAACACTAGTCTAAAGATACAAATGATTGATAGAAACAGTATGCTGAGCTTTCTAGTTTTTCCAGTTCTAACCAAGACTCAAACCCAAATCTGTCTAGCTCAACCCAGGAGAGGAATGTTAAGCACCCCTTATTTGTAGTGGTCTATTATTATACTGTGTTGACATTTATTTTTCCACGACCACACAGATCCTTCATTAAAAATAATAATAATGCTTGTCAGTAGCAACTGATTAGTGGAGAGTAAATTTCAAACTCTTCATCCTGGCACTGGATCCCCCTGAGTAGATTGACCATAGATTTATCTTGATTCGCAGCTCTTCTCACTCCTTCCCAACCACTCCATTCCAACCCAACCTCCCCGCATCTTTTGAATCCATTTCTGTGTTTCTCCCTCTTCCATGTCTAACCAATACCAATTGACTAAAGAGCGGGACAGCCAAGATTCCTGGTCTCATATTGGGGCAAATCTGAGGTATAACCTCCACTCCAGAATCACCCAGCAGGATCATCCTACACTAAGTGGGAGTTTTACCCAAGATTTCATCTTTATTTGGCTTTCTTTCCTTCCTGTCTTCTTTCTCCTTTAAAGAAAAAAATTTCACTTAAACACAATTTATCATCTCAGAGTCTGTTTGTAGGGAACACACAGACATATTGTATGTTCCAGTCACTCTGGGCTAATCATGTTGTTCGGACATCCTTGTGTTTCTTTGCCTGTGGTGATGATATTTCCCCCAACTGGAGAAGCTCTCCCCCTCATGTTTGTGTGGCCATACTCTGGAATTACAGGGTACTCAACAATGCAGCCTTCGGAGCCAGGCAGTGTTGGGTTCAAATCGTATAGCTCCTCCACTTAGAATCTGTGTGACTTTGGGCAACTGACCTAAGCTCTCTGCACCTCACTTTGCACACACGGAGATAAGGCTTGCCTCTCAGCGGTGTTTGAAAATTCAGTGACTTAGAGAATATAAATGTAAAATCCTCCACTTCTTCTTTGTTGGAACTCATCCTCTTCCTCTTACGCTATTAATAATACATGGGGCGCCTGGGTGGCGCAGTCGGTTAAGCGTCCGACTTCAGCCAGGTCACGATCTCGCGGTCCGTGAGTTCGAGCCCCGCGTCGGGCTCTGGGCTGATGGCTCAGAGCCTGGAGCCTGTTTCCGATTCTGTGTCTCCCTCTCTCTCTGCCCCTCCCCCGTTCATGCTCTGTCTCTCTCTGTCCCAAAAATAAATAAACGTTGAAAAAAAAATTAAAAAAAAAAAAATAATACTGTTATCACTATTATTATTTAAATTCTTTGCCTGAATTCTCATCCTCTCTGATGTCATTTTCGTTTGCTTCTGCACATACCAAGACCATTACTGACCATGCCCTATGCTTTCGTTCACCATCCTGGTAAATAATGGGTACATACATTCAGTAATTTATTCAACAGAATTCACCCCTAAGGCCACAAGACCACCTTATCCTAATCTGTCTGTCCTATTTTTTTCTCCCATTGTACACACCATCTTCTCGTTTCTAAGCCACACCTTCCACCCAGTTGCCCAAAGAATTTGTACTTGAAAATTTCCTTTCTACAATGTTCCTCTCTTGTTACCAGGTAAGTTTCATCAGATGAGGGGCAAGATCTATCACATCGTGTCTTGAACTAACCCTCCCTCAGTGCCATATTCCTCTGTAGCTCTGACCCCATCGGTCTGCTCTCCCAAGCAAGAGTCTTCAAACAGTTGGCTGTCGCTGCTGTTTCCGTATCATCCCGGCCTCTTCGTAGAGATGATTCTTGCGAAGATCAATGACTTCTGTGCTCTGCTATCAGAGTTCACCATTATTTCCCTCCTCCTGTTTGACAGAAGACAGTTTTTTCCCTTTCCTTCCACCTTATGACGTTGACCTGGTTCTTCCCCCACCTAACTAGCCACACCTTCTTCGTTTATTCCTTGCTGGTTTCTCCTCCTCTTTAGCATTTTGTTGAAAAGTGGGAGTGCCTCTGGGCTCAGATCCTAAGCCCCCTTCTCGTCTATGTCCACGCAACCTTTGAAGGCAACTGTAATAGTCACATAAATGTGAATACCTTCCGGAGGCACCTCCCACATATTGGAACAATGCGTGTCCTTTCATGAAAACCGGAAACAAAAAGGGTAACTGGAAGTTATTACCTATTATTTTAAATAGAAAAAAATTATAATGTGTTATGTGTCAGTCTCAAACCTACAACCAATTTTCCAAAACCCAATAAAATGCTTATATACAAGTAATAGACTATAGGTTAAAATAAAAAGTGCTTAACACAGTGTCTCCTGATCTGCAAACCAATAAAATGATTAAAAACAGGTACCTACTTTGTCTTCAGTGGTATGAATTCTCCACTATCTAACACATTATCCAAACACTACACCCATTTGTTAACACTCACAAATTTTAAAAATATTTGTCTGGGGGCACCTGGGTGGCTCAGGTGGTTAAGTGTCAGACTTCAGCTCAGGTCATGATCTCACAGTTTGTAGGTTAGAGCCCCTCATCGGGCTCTGTGCTGACAGCTCAGAGCCTGTAGCCTGCTTCAGATTCTGTCTTCTTCTCTCTCTCTCTCTCTCTCTCTCTCTCTCTGCCCTTCCCCCACTTGCGCTCTCTCTCTCTCTCTCTCTCTCTCTCTCTCTCTGTCTCTCTCAAAAATCAATATTAAAAAGTTACAAAAAATAAATATAAATATAAGTATATTTGTCTGTGTGTGTGTGTTCTGCCTTCCAGCAATGTCCCTGTACTTCCTACGTCGTCCTACATTTGAGTTAAATATCCAACCCTTGATGCTCTTGTCCTCACTTCCTCTCTCTCTCTCTCTCTGTCTCTCCACACACACACACACACACCCCTACTTCCTTCCCCTCTAGTCTTCTCTGACTTAATCAAAGTCCCCATCCACCAAGATGATTGAAGCAAAAACCTAGGCATGATCCCTTATCCTTTTCCACTTACTGCCAATATCTATCCATCAGTAAACCCTGTCAATGGTTTTTACAAAACACGTCTTACATTAATCCTGTCGCCCACCTTCACTAGAGGTGGAGTGGCATGTGTATTCCATGAGGTCCAATGATTTTTACTAGTTCAGGTTCCTAAAAAAGACTCCAGACTGATCTCCCTGTGTGGATTCTTGCTTTTCTGCCACATTTCCATTGAGCAGCTAGATAATACAATCTACTTAGAATATCCCAAAGGTTCCCATTTTTCATGGGATAAAGTACAGATTGCAGAGCCCACATTGTGCAGGGGAAGAGGTCCTGAAGCCTGATCCCTCTACACTAGTGTTTACCTCACCTCGAGGCCCCCAGGAAGGTTGCTGCACCTTCCAGAACTCCAAGTCTCCACCAAACCTACTGCAAAAATTCCTGACATTCAATATCTAATTAAAATATAAAAAGTCATTAAAACATTGGAGTGCCTGAGTGGCTCAGCTGGTTGAGCATCCAACTTTTGATTTTGGCTCTGGTCATGACTCACGGTTCGTGAGTTCGAGCCCCGTGTCACGTTCCACGATGACCGTGTGGGGCCTGCCTGGAGTTCTCTCTCATTGCCCCTCCTCTGTTTGCATTCTCTCTCTCTCTCTCTCTCTCTCTCTCTCTCTGTCTCAAAATAAATAAACTTAAAAAGAGAGAGAAAGAGGAAAGTCTGGGTGGCTCAGTCGGTTAAGCATCCGACTTCGACTCAGGTCATGATCTCACCGGTTGTGAGTTCGAGCCCCGCATCGGGCTCTGCGCTAATAGCTCAGAGCCTGGAGCCTGCTTCAGATTCTGTGTCGCCCTCTCTCTCAGCCCCTCCCCTGCTCATGCTCGCGCTCTCTCTCTCTCTCTCTCTCAATAATAAATAAACGCTAAAAACATTTTTTAAAAAAGAGAGAAAGATTATTAAAAAGGTAAAAAGTTATGGTAAAGAACAATATTATAAGAACACTTACAACATCAAAGATGTAAACCTCCTTAGAATAAATCTAACAAAATTGTGTCTAAGGCCTTTATAGAGAATATTGTGAAATTTATACAAATAAAAAAAAAATACAACTCCAATGGAGAGAGACAACATGACCACAAGTTAAAAGATTAAATGTCACGAAGGTGTCCACTGTTCTTACATGGAAGGATTTTTAAGTGCAATTATGATGAAAAAATATAAATAGAAATTTTAAGCAAACTTTAAAAACTGATCCTAAAGTCAATGGGGAAAGTTACAGCCAAGATAACCAAGAGTATTTTTTTTTTAATTCTTATTTATTTTTGAGACAGAGAGAGACAGAGCATGAACGGGGGAGGGTCAGAGAGAGGGAGACACAGAATCCAAAACAGGCTCCAGGCTCTGAGCTGTCAGCACAGAGCCCGACGTGGGGCTCGAACTCACGGAGTGCGAGATCGTGACCTGAGCCGAAGTCGGCCACTCAACCGACTGAGCCACCCAGGCGCTCCCCAAGAGTATTTTTAAAATGAAGAAGGAGGGGTACTTGGCAACCAGATGCCAATATTTTCATACAGGGATAGCTATGAAAATATGAGGCACGAGTGACTAGCTAAAGAGATGAGTATCCCATAGGCCAGTAATAGGCTTGTACATATGGGATATATGTGGCTCTGCGTAATCGGGCATATGACAGGTAGCTGAACATTGATATGTGACAGATAATTGAACACATGTTTTGTGTACGTATCAACCAACGAACTAGCTGAATAAATGAAAGGGGAAGATTACAGCTCTGTTCATTTTGGATCATCTAGACCACTCTCTATAATCCAAGCTCAGGAATGGCTATCCCACTTAAAATTCCTTCTCTAGTAGAAAGGGGACCCAAAAAAAAATCCAGAGGAGAATAGAGCAGGCAGAGATCGCAAAGAGCAAAGGCTAAGTGTGCAATTTTAGATTTGAGGGCAACGTGAGTCGCTTTACAAACCTTCCAGGGGACTGTGGAGGACTCAGAGCGGAGCCTGCTTTCATGCATGCAACTGGATGGTGGTCAGTTCTGTCACAATCGGTCCAGGGAGTCCTTTGTCATATAATTGAAGGCCACATGGACTTAGGTAAACAAGCAGCGTTCGTAGTCAGACAGAGCCGAGTTCACATCACTCTGATGTGACCTACGACTGGTCACTAAACCTCTCTGCGACCTGATATTTTTTGTCCTTAGCTTCAGGATGATAAGAGACAGCAGAACATAACAGTAAGGAGTGTGGATTCGGGACCCTACGGCTTGTATTCAAATCTACTTGGTAGCTGTGTGAACTTGAGTGATTTGTTTAACCTCTCTGAGCCTCAGTTTCATCATCCATAAAAAGGGGGAAATAAGAGTACCCACCCCATAGGGTATTTGGAAAGATGAAATGGCTTAATATGTCTAAAGCACACGGAGGAGGGCTTAGTCTATAGTAAGCCCCGAAGATGGTAATAATCACAGCAGCAGAACTTACCTCCAAGAGTTATGATAAGGGGTAAATAAAATGACATCTATCAAGTTTTGGACACAGTGCCTAAAATATCCAAAATGCCCTATAAATGTTATTTCCTGCCTTCCCCCTACACTGTCTTCAACAGGAACAAATGTCGCTTCAGAGGTGGTGAGTTCCCCATCAGCAAAAGTGTCCAAGCAGAAGTTGGTTAACCGCATCTCCAGAATGTTACAGGGAAGCATTTGAAAGTAGGCACAGACTAGGGTTGGGCGATCCCTGAGCGCCCCTTCAAATTAAAGATTCCGTGATTAAGTTGGAAACTTGGGAAAGTCTGTCAGAGGGGAATTGTGGGTAACCAAAACTTTCCTGAAATTTCCAGCTCATTTTCCAGGATAAATGCTAAATGCAGCCCCCATCTCCCTAACACAGCACACCAAATATTACCACACACACACACACACACACAAACACACACAAACACACACACACGTACACGCACACACACGCATGTACACAGAGGCATCATTCATGTGTTGTAACATAAATCTTTTCACCACAATGACCACGGTTGTCAGTGAAAGAAATACTCTTGTTCAGTCCAATGCACTTGGGTAGCCCAAATAAACAATGGTATAATACCCGGCATTTATGCAGCACCCTTTGGGGCAAGGGCTCGCACTTTATACATATTTCTCGTTTATCATGGCCACATTCCTGGGAGACAGCCTGCCCCTCAGAGAGGCAATGGCATTGGGCTTTTTTGATTTCAAGCCTGGCTGGTGGGGAGAGCCGCGCTGTCTGCATGTTAGAACGTGTAGTACTTAAACGTCCTTCAGCCTTCTGGGGTCTGGCTAAGTGGCCCTTCATGACAGACTTCTGATGCCCCATTGGGACCCACAGTGCCTCTGGCCTCAGATGTTTCTTGTCACCACCACCACCGGGGGGGCTTCTACCCTTGTGGGTTGAGAGCGGTCCGGCTCCAAGGAGAAGCTTTGTGATGTGCTGCGGCCACAGCGCCCCCTGGAGGGTGCCCCGGCACTTGCATCCAGTTTGGGAGCAAACTCCAGAGCTTTTTTGGAGGTCAAAATGACTCTGAGCCCGTGCCACTTACTAGCTCTGTGACCTTGGGCAAACTGCCCGACCTCTCTTAGCCATCCGACCTAGGCAACGGGCCTCACAAGACAATCTGCTCTGCTGTTATGTTTATGAAATAAAACTTGTAAATTCCCTGGCATGTGTAGAAGCTGAATGAAAGCGTTTATTATTTTATAGGTGTCATCGGTGTCATTTTGCCTCCAGGTTACCGATCTTACTGTTTCTGTACATCCGGTGTTATGAGCCGAATTGTATCCTCCCACGCCCCCACCAAAGAAAAATTCATGCGTTGACGTTTGAGCCCCAGTAGCTCAGAGTGTGACTGTATTTGGAGATGGAGTCTTTGCGGAGATAAAGTTAAGGGGTGCCTGGGTGGCTCAGTCGGTTGAGTGTCCGGCTCCTGATTTGGGCCCAGGTCATGGTTCAGGGTCGTGGGATGAGGGCCCGCCTCGGGATCTGCCCTGAGTGTGCAGCCTGCTTAAGGTTCTCTCTCTCCTTCCCTCTGCCCCTCTCCCCTGCTTCCACTCTGTAAAGAGGTGAAGCTAAAATGAGGTTCTTAGGGCAGGCTCTAATCCACTATGGCTGGGGTCCTTAGAAGAGGAGGACGTTAGAGCAGAGGCACGGAAGGAAAACCACCTGAAGACACAGAGGAAAGATAGCCATCTACTACTGGTCTCCAAAGAAACTAACCCCACCCACACCTTGATCTCAGACTTCCAGCCTCCAGAAGTGTGAGACGATTGATTTCTATTGTGCAAGTGACCCAGTCCGTGGTACTTTGACATATCATCGCTAGCGGTCTAAAACCCCAGTCTGAGCCAACAACCGTAAGCCCCAAACCTCAGGCCATGAAGTTCTTTGAATGACAAAGGCTTGGGGGAAAGAGCTACGTCTCAGAAGCATGCTTAAGCAAGCAGAAGTTGTGATTCACACAGGAAGATGGTTGGATAAGCTCCTTGGTGAGAAAGCAAAATGAAAGCCATTTGCTCCATTGGTGGATACCTCAGAAAGATCACTAGCTTCGGGTCAGAGGTCAGAGAGCAAACCCCACTTCCATAAGCGTTCAGCTGCAGGAACTTTGATAATCATTTATTTTACAGGCTTTGATTTTACCACAGTCAATTCACCTGTCGTGCACACCAGAACATCCTTAAGAGTTAGTATCCTTGGGGTGCCTGGGTGGCGCAGTCGGTTAAGCGTCCGACTTCAGCCAGGTCACGATCTCGCGGTCCGTGAGTTCGAGCCCCGCGTCAGGCTCTGGGCTGATGGCTCAGAGCCTGGAGCCTGTTTCCGATTCTGTGTCTCCCTCTCTCTCTGCCCCTCCCCCGTTCATACTCTGTCTCTCTCTGTCCCAAAAATAAAATAAACGTTGAAAAAAAAAAAAAGAGTTAGTATCCTTGAATGTTTAGGGCATAGCCCAGTGACCAGTTGATACGAGACAAGATGTAACGTGTAGAACTCCAAGATTCTATTTCGAGTTATTCTCAAATCTTCATCTCACATCAGGTGAAAGGGAAATCCACCTTTTAATGATATTGTTATTAATACAGAAGAGACGAGATGTAGTGGAATCATGGCAAAGGGAGCATTTGTCTCTGCATCTTCTACGTACGTGCCTTACACAGGAGTAGACAATAAATAATGTTTTAACAAAGAGCCAGGTCTCATTCTATGCGTTTTATAAACTTCGTGTAGAATAAATGTTAAACTGGAAGATGTACGTAATTCTTGAGCCATATATATTCAGGGGAAAAATATCTCTGGATGGGGCGCCTGGGTGGTTCAGCTGAATGACCAGCTCTTGATTTCAACTCAGGTTATGATCCCAGAGTCACTAGATCTAGTCCTGCCCTGAGCATGGAGCCTACTTGGGATTCTCTTTCTCCCTCTCGATCTCTCTGCTCCTCTCCCCTGCTCATGTCAACTCTCTCTCTAAAATTAAAAAAGAATTCTGGAGACACAACGATGTTTTTTGAGGATTAATAGTTGACCTCATGAAGCACAGCACAAAAACCATACCCTGAAGTCCTTCACCCATGGCAAGAGATGCTAAAACGTCTCAAATTTTGTTCCTACCCTTCTTTGCTTTAATATATACCCTCTCCTCGAACTTAGGAAGTATGTGGGAGTTATTCTGTTTTTTCTAAGACAACTCTCTGACATTTTGTGTGCTGCCCTTTTATGTGTTGCTAAGAATATGACCATCTCCTATCAAAATAATTTGCTACCTACCTTGTGAGTTTTGAGAGTTAATTAATGTGTTTTCAGCGCTATAGGTTTCTGAGAGGAAATTCCCAGAAAAATTTTGGGTCGTTATCATGTTTTGATTCAATAAAAATTGTCAGAAACAAAAAAAAAGTGTCTTTGGAGGGCAAGTTTATACCTCTGGGACTTCGTCACAAAAGCAGAGTGACCCCTATCTCACATTTCCCCAGGTATGTTGAAGAATCTCATAGAACAGTCTCATACAGTGGAAACGTCTTGAGTTTGGCACTCAGGGAGCTCTGAATCCACATCCCAGGGTGGTGACGTGCTGTTTTGGGCATCTAAAGTGACTCTCAGCCTCAGTTTCCATCCCCGTTCTTAATTGGTAAGGTGGAAATAGCAATAAAACCAACCTTGTATGACCATGGTAAAAATATAATCATGGCTGACAGGTAATGAGTGCTCGGCATGGCAGTGGAGTGTGTAACTCCCTCCCCATTTCAGAACAGATCTGTTTAGCAAAAGCCTAGGAAAGTCAGCTATTAATTATTAGTCTCTCCTCTAGATACAAAGTGGTGAGTATCCGATCAAATCTCCAAATGTATACGAAGCACTCGCTGAACACTATATACAGCATGGCTGTGCCCTGAAGCTTCTAGATTAGCCCAAAAGGAAGCAGAGCCATGGGTAGGGCCTTCAGAGGTGTGTTGGCAGTTTTAGGCAATGAGGTCCAAGCAGCAAATAAAAATAGACCCCCCCACTCCCGCCCAACACAAATACATTAAACCTACCCTTGCAAAGCTTACAGTTCAGTGAGGAAGACGGACATACGCAGGAGACGTGAACATGGCCAACTCTTGATTTCAACTCAGGTTATAGCAGGTCGAGCGGTGATCAGTGCCGAGGGGATAACGACAGGAAAGTGAACTGTGTGGGTTACAGGTTGCAATTCCAGCTGGAGCAGCCAGACGTACCTCATGGGGAAGATGGCATTTATCTAAGCGTGTGAAGGAAGTGAGGTCTTTGCTCAGATGTCACCTGCTCAGTGATAAGTTGTGACAGCAGCGAGCACCACAAGACATGGCCAACAGCCTGAAGCCGTATTAGAGAGCCAGACACAGGACCGCGTGCCCCCCTTCACAAGGTCCACGTTACATTTACCCACTGTCACCTGGAGAATTGGTCACCGCCCTTTGAGAACCTATTTGCTGTGCTTATCCAGTGGCCAGTGTCCTTGTGAGCTAATAATGGTAAACATCTTTGAAGACTATGCTCATTTCATGGTCAAAGGATCTGTACCCGAAACATTAATTTTTTTAATGTTAATTTATTTTTGAGAGAGAAAGACAGACAGACAGAGACAGAGCACGAGCGGGGGAGGGGCAGAGAGAGAGGGAGACACAGAATCCCAAGCAGGCTCCAGGCTCCAAGCTGTCAGCACAGAGCCCGACGCGGGGCTCGAACTCACAAGCTGTGAGATCATGACCTGAGCCGAAGTCGAACACTCAACCGACTGAGCCACCCAGGCACCCCAAAGTACCTGAAACATTTTAAAAGCAGACAATTGTGGGGTACCTGGGTGGCTCAGTCGGTTAAGTGTCCGACTTCGGCTCAGGTCATCACCTCACGGTCCGTGAGTTCAAGCCCCACGTCAGGCTCTGTGCTGATGGCTCCGAGCCCGGAGCCTGCTTCGGATTCTGTGTCTCCCTCTCTCTCTGCCCCTCCCCCGCTCGTGCTCTGTCTCTCTCTGCCTTTCAAAGCTAAATAAAGCCAATAAACAATTTTAAAAATCAAAGAAGAAGCAGGCGATCAGGGTGAGGATGTTGAAAACATCAGGTTAATCAGCCCATTGCGCGGTTGCAGTCTTAGGTTTTTCAAACACAACTGCGTATAACTTGCTGAGATCGGGAGCCTGGAGGGTTTTGGCGGCAGGGGCAGCACAGTCCATCCGTCCCGATGAAATGAGCCGCAGAAAGTAAGCGCTCAGAAGCAAAGCAACAGTTCTTTCCAGCTCTGCCCTGGAAAAATGTGTGTGGCTCAGACATCCCATCCCATGTTAGACTCGGCCCTGGAGGATAAAACACAAGACGTGAGAGAGCTCGGTTTCTCATTCCTTCGGCAGAGCCCAGGTCTGCAGTCTGGTTAGCTCGTCTCACCTAGGCCTGGAGGAGGGGTGAGAAAGAGCGGGTTATAAGAAATTTCCCCTCAGGGTTGGGTGGCCTGTGCAGGCTGGGGTTTCTGTGCAGCACGATCGTGGTTTCTGCTAGCTCTGAAAATTGCCAGAATGCTTGCAGGGATTAAAAACAGGAAATCCAATGATCCACATAAATGATATTTTCCTAATGGTAATATTCCGCGCATTTAAAGGACACAAACCCTGGAATTGTGCAGGGAAACGGGACCCCTCCTGGTCTTCCTTTCATGTCAATAGCTCCACTATGTGAGTCCTATGTCATTTTTTTACACCCACTCAACCTGTGACTGTCAACTTAGGCAACGTGGGTGCTGAGAGTGTTGCCTTTACCACTTGTCCCAAACTTGTGGGGTCATTCTTTGTGTGACCAGCCGCTCCCATTGGCTGCACAAGGGAGTCATTCCGAAAATTTGGAGTTACACGGCAAATTCGTCACGAGGTCACCAGTGTCACGTGCCCCCGCCTAAGAATTCTGCGTCTGTGTCTACGTGGGGGCAGCTAACCAGGAGGGCAGACATCATGCGGCAGTGTCTCCGGGGGCCGAGAAAAGTGGGAAAACCTGCAATCCAACGCAAAATATACACTTCTCTGATAGGAATAAAAACCGGAAGAAAATTTCTGAAGGCCAATTTGTACAAATGACCCAGAGCCTTTAAAAATATTCTTACTCTTGGGGCACCTGGGCGGCTCAGCCGGTTAAATTTCAGACTCTTGATTTCAGCTCAGGTCATGAGATCGAGCCCACACTGGGCGCCACACAGAGCATGGAGCCCGCTTGGGTTTCTCCCTCACCCTCTCTCTCTGCCCCTCCTCCCCCCAAATAAACATTTAAAAAATATATTCTTACTTTTTAAGTAAGATATAGATAGATAGATAGATAGATAGATATAGATACAGATACAGATACAGATATAGATATAGATATAGATATAGATATAGATATAGATATATAGATATAAAGATATTCATTGCACCATTGTTCATATCATAGGGAAAAAAGTGAGGAAAAATAGAAATATTCAGTTACAGAGACTAGTGAATAAATCTTGATATATTAATAAGATGGACGATTGCACAGCTATTGATAATAATTATGTTATAAATAACATCATATGAAAAATATTAGCATACCAAATTGCCCATAATAGTAAGATTTCAAATATCTGTCTTTGACAAAAAATTTGTATGTACATTTGAATATCTGTAGATGTACTGAAAAGATGACAGCAGATATTTCCAGGCGGTACTATCAATGATATGCATCCTATTCTTGAATAGAAGTGTTCTTCTTCACTCAATACGAAGCATCAAGTGATATCATACGATGTCATAATCAGCAGTCGGCACATTCCAGCTCAAGGGCCAAATCCGGTCCACCGGCTGTGTTTGTAAATAAAGTTTTATTGGGTCACGGTCAGTTATTTGTCTACATATCAGCTGTATCTGCCTTTGCATGATAATGGAAGCTAAGTGACAGTGACTGAGGCCACAGGGAACTCAAAGCCTAAAACATTTACTAGATGACCCTTAGAAGAAAAAGTTGGGGGGCGTCTGGGCGGCTCGGTCGGTGATGTAGCTGACTCTTGACTTCGCCTCAGGTCATGATCTCACAGTCCGTGAGTTCCAGCCCCGCATCGGGGTCTCTGCTGGCAGCGTGGAGCTTGCTTCGGATTCTCTCTCCCTCTCTCTCTGCCCCTCCCCCGCTCACACCGCGTCTGTCTCTCTCAAGCAAATAAAGACAGAAAAAGTTTTCTGATTCCTCATAAAAATGCAAATCAATGATTCTTAACAGAGGGTATTTCACCCTCATAGGAGCCATTTGTCAATGCGTGAAAATATTTTGGGTCGTCATAAGTGAGAATGTTGGTGGGGATACTGGCATCTAATGGGGTTGAGATCAGCAATGCTGCTAAACATCCTGCAATTCACAGGACAACTCCCACCACAAAATCCGGCCAGCCCAGAATGTCAGTAGTTGAGTCTGACAGAACCCGATGTGCAGATGGATAGTTAAACCAGTCTAACATCCCCCCAGCAGATTATCCGATGTGACCAACCCAAGCCTTCTGAGATCCCTTCAGGAGGTGAACTTTTCAGTGAAACTCCACAAGTTGAAGCACCTTGCCAGAGTTCACGCAGCTAGTGAGGCACGAGGTCAGCACGCAACCATTTTACTCCAGAAGAGTGGAGAGACAAACATACTGATAGTTTCGGATGGTTTCAGGGGCCCTTCTAGATGACAGACTGCTCAACGAACCTTCAAGTACTTCCTTAGCTCTTGTGTTTGCCAGCTCATTCTTGTACATACACACCTCCCTGGAGTGCCCCTGTCAGAGACAAAATGGTGGCCCGAGCCCAAGGTGATCCCAATTCAGCATGGCAGTTCTTATGTTCTTAAAGTCTGCCCTGAGTTGAAATTGTTTCACTCTACATGCCTCGCCCTCATTTCAAAGGCTCCTAAGGCCCCCATTTTCAGGTTACAAAAACAGTCCTAAAAACCAACTTCTGCCAAATCGCAAGCAATTGACTAAATTATGCTTCCTAATCACCCATCTTTCTTTGCGTCTCAGCCGTCAAACCCCTTCTCGCGACGTGCTGTGGGGCCCCCAGCTTTCCAGCCTCTTCTCTGGTGTCGTTCTAATTGGCACTAATAGCTTCACTAAAATTCAGGCATCAAAAAGGTCCCGCCAATCAGTTTATCCTTTGACCCTGAGTGCTGGTTTCTCCGTCAAGTTCAGGCATTACTAATCCACCTAGTGGTTAGTCCCGACAGCGTCTTTTGTCTGCAGCTTTTCTTCTTCCACTAAGAGCTAAAATGACGGCCAGCTGCATTCATTAAAGTGTCCCTTCCCCTTGCTGACCCGTAAACCCCCGCCATGTGGGGCGGCGTCTGTGACTCCTCATGGCCATTGCTGGTTGTCTTCCCTGGAGAGACCTGTAGAGTGAGGCCATTCCTGTGATTCCCCACCCCCCCACCCCCGCCCCACCACCCCCTGCTTTCTTCCTCACACCTGGAAGGTGAAAAGCCAGACTCCTTTGCTGAGCCTTCGATTTCATCATCTTTGTTTCTGTGCCAGGGTGAAAGATCAGACAGGTGATAAGAGTGAGGTCAAAGCCAGTGCTGTCAGAAAGTGGGAAACTGGGGGGCTTGGAGGGGATGTGCCTTAAGAGGATTTTGTGTGTGTGCTCTGCCTGCCCAAGCTAATCCTCCCTAAGCCACACCATAAACAAAATGTCCTCTTTCTTGGACAAAGAAATGCCCGGGACACCTGAAGGATATTTATTATGGCCCCACTGTTCTCTTCCTTGGAGTAGTCAGCCTGCTCACATGTCTGGGAGCATCCTTGACTTCATCCTCCAAACTCAGAGCAGATTCAGTTCTTTGCCAGGAGCATCCAGATCTTTCCACTGGTGTGCACTACCGCTATAATCCCTAATATCCCATAGGAAAAACGATGCTTGGAAGAATGTATGAAAAGATTACTTTGTCCTCAGAATATTAGCTCTTGTAGTGACGTTTTGGGGTAAAGGGTGTTTTGACCTCTAACAAAGAGTTATTGGCATCCCATGGACTGGAAAGACAGGGACAGGAATCAGGGTCTCAGTTGGAGCCCAGGGGGCAGCGCCACCGCTCACTGATCTAACATAATCACAGAAGCAATATTTCTTTCTGCTGGCCCCTCAAGAAGGGAAAGCGTTTAGTCAGATGAAACAGGTAAGCGGCATGGAGAAAGGTGTTCAGACAGAATCATCCCTGTATTACCCATGGTATAATTGAATTATACAGAAGCCGAAAAAGCATGTGCTGGAATAAGATTTGAATCTTTGTAAGGAGACCCCAGCTGGTCCCTCTCCCTACCTCCCAGCCTCAGAAGATGAGTCACATGACGGGGATAAAATAGGAAGAGAAACACTTGGGAATCTGCATCTATCTGGTAATTTCTCTGGTAATTTATCTGGTTAGACTCCTCCATTTTCACCATACTTTTCTGCTGCCCCTTTCAGCCCTACTAATCCTAGCAACAGTCTTCCCTGCATAAAAAGCTTTACTCTGAACTGGGGTTCAGCTGATCCCTGGCAGGCTGATATTTGTTACGGGCTTAATTGCCTTTCCTCAAAATAGCTCTGCTTTAACAGATGGGAGTGGAGACATAGACACGTATTCAGACTGCGGTTAAGGATCAATCTAGTCAGAACTGTTTAATTAATTAATTAATCTGATTAGATACCCAAACATATGGTGAGAATGAAGAAAATTCTAAGCGTGACTTCGAAAGACAAGAAACTTACAGTCCGATAGGCGGCATGAGGTATATACAGAAGATACACACACGCGCACACACACACGCACGCATCCATACAGATAAAAGAGAACAACCTGGAGAAAAGAGAAGTGATAGAAGAGAGGCTGAGGCCACAGCGAGGCAGATGGAGAAACTTCTCTAAACCAGGAAAGAGATGAAGTGATGGAAGTAACGACGGAGTAGGGCGGAGTGATTTGAGAGACAATGAGTATCTAGATGTCTGGGCAAAGGGAGAGTGGGAGACAGACGATGAATGTCACAAGGTTCTGCGTTAGGAAACTGGGTGGGTTCACTGGGAAAAGGGCACAGTTGAAACCACATTCTGGGCAAAAATTGAGGGAAGATGTAGTGTGGATGGAAGATGATGAGTTTCATTTTTGACGTCTTAAGCGTGACACAAATCTGGGTGCCCGTGGTGGGGATGTCCTTCAGCAGCCAGATGTCTTACTCTGGACATCAGACACGAGGTCGGGCTGACAATGGAAACATGGAACCTATCAACGAACAAAGAGAAGACTAATTAATGGCTTGAGCCTTACGAACTTTGTTCTTTGGCACTTTCTAGGAATTAGCTGTCTGTTTGTGTGTACAGATTGGCTCCAAGGAATGGTTAACATGAGTGGTTGTCAAACAAAGTGCTTTGCAAAATGAAAACGCCACAGGAAAGCTAGTGGATCATCTCCCTGATGACAGGGACCGTTATGTAAGCCTCCATGCCAGAGGGCCACTGGGCCAACTCTGCTTTTTTCTGCTTAAGTGTGAATCCTCTGAGACCTTTCCAGACAAAGCACATCATCCTGTTTCATATTCTACCAAAGGCTTTTAGCAAATATCAAATTGCCAGATTGAGCAGGGGCAGCCTCATTGGATTTGATAGATTCTTGCTTTCTTTTACTGCCAACTTTTCGTTGCCAAAAGCTTAGCTTTATAAAAATAGTAAATATGGAACATTAGTAATAGTGATACCTAATATCTGTGCTTTTCATGTTCTGGGGTCTGTGCTAAGCACTTGACATGAATTGTTTGATTTAATCATCATAAAAACCAAATGAGGTTAAAGTAGCAGCTATTACCACCACAGTGCTGTGTAACAAATCACCCCAAAACTCAGTGGCTCAAAACCATTTATCATCTCAGGTCAGCAGTTGGCTAGGTTGCGTCTGTTGCCCTAGGCTGAGCTTTTCTGGGCAGTTCTCCTTCTCACAGCAGGCCAGGGATCAGCTGGGGCAGTTCTGCTGCCTATGTCTCCACACTGCAGTCCAGATTATAGGGACAAGAGGAACGGTCCGCAGGAGGCACCACCTCCCTTCCACCCACATGCCTATTGGCCAAAGCAAGTCACTTCTGCCTTCAATGGCACAGAAGGAAAGGGTAAAAAAAAAAAAAAAATGGAGTCAATTGATTCATCTACCACAGTCGGCTACCTGTATCATTCCCATTTTAGAGATAGAATTCTGCAGATACAACTGTGAAGTTTCATGTTTCATCCTTTGTTTCTTCATTCATTTATTATTTTCTCTTCTATTAAAAACGATACTGTTCCAGGTAACGTTGCCAAACCTGCCAAACCAGAAATGCATGACACAGCCCCTGTCCCCAAAGATCCCACAGTGTATGCGGTGGGAAAGACGCACCTGTAGACACATTTCTGCAGCATGGGACAGCAACTTCTATAGAAGCCTCTATAAGATGCTCAATTAAAAAAAAAAAAAAAAAAAGGTTAACTCACTCTGCCTGGAAGAGTTGAGAAAACTCTGTGGGGAGGGAGGAGATAAGAGATGACGTCAGAACTTGGTCTTTGAGGAGGAGGACATGTTCTTGAGTATGTGTCTCATAATAAGGTGTCTAAATAAATGAAAGGACTTAAAAGGATAAGCAGAGAAATGATGTTCTCGCTGCAGCGGAGAGTTTCACATCTAACAAAACCATTATGAGGTCTGAATGAGGACACCAACTTTTTAGCATGTGGGCATGCATAAGTGTGGGCATGCACACACACAGACATGCACACGTTCATATACACACACAGGCATGTAGAGACACGCACATTCACATACACATTCATGCATTTGCACACATATACACAGACACAGACACACACACACACACACACACACACACACACACACAGGCCAACAGTCATAGCACAGATATTTTTAGAAGGACGAAAAAACCAACATGGAAGCAATTTTGGCCACTTTCTCTAATTGCTCACCTGCTGGCCCTGTGGGATAGGATTTCAGCCAGGGTGTCACACACTGTGAAATTCACCCTGTGACCTTAGCCACGAAGAGAGAGAGACCTTCTCTCCCTTTCTCAGCTGTGGTTCAGTCTCTCACTAAAGACCCCCTTACCCTCATCTCTGAGTTCAGATCGGCACTTCTGTTCATAACTGGCGAATTGGCTGTGTCATACTGCCAGGTCGATTTAAAAGGAGGAAGTGTCACCTTAAGGTGCCCCTTCAGGAGGCTGGGGGCCAGCACTGGTAGGGCTGCAGCACCAAACAGGAGTGACGTGAACAACACCTAACTTTGCCAAATGTGTTTTGCATGCTGAGTGTGGTGCTAAGCACTGCGTATACGTTATCGCAAACATCTCTCACAGGCTAAGAAAATAGGAAAAAATCCAAAAAACAACAAGAAGTTTCAAATGTGTATTTAAAAAAAAAAAAAGCCTACTGTTTAAGTACCCAATTGTTTATTAAGTACCCAATTAAGGCTGATTGCAAAGTTCCAAAATCTTCCATTAGACCAGAGCCATTCCCAAGGGCACATTGGTCTTGAGCCTGAGGGCTTTGGTAAGCAGGCAAAAGGGTTGACTAGAAAGTGGGGTGTTGTAGAAAGCCCGGCTTTGAACCTCAACTCATCACAAATCTCCTGAGCAACGCTGGGCATGTCCCTTATCTTCTCTGAGCTTCGGTTTCCTGATATCTGAAGCAGAGATCATTAGAGCTACTTTTGAGGTTACGGTGGGGACTCAATGAGATGACACATGGAAAATGCCATCAAATTTTGGCAGTATAACTTGATTTGGGATTTTTGTACACTGTGATTTTCTCATGGAGCTCTTCTTGGAAGAACTAGGAGAATGAGGGAGAGCAGCAGGACAAAGAAGGACATGGACCTATGTAAGAATGTGGTCTAGACGAAGTCTAGCTTCAGCCTCAATCCCAGAGGAGCTCGGGAATATAAATTGCACCACATAGTCTGTCCTGCCTTGAGATAAGAAGATAGGGCTGGTCCCCCTGCCCCAGCCAGTCAGTATTCTTTAGATGGTAGGCAAGAAGGGCTCACCATCCAGACGCTTCCGGGCAATCCATCACTGATGGGCAATCTCTCAGGGAAGATTGCAGATGTGAGCTATTAGCTGAAATACCTCCCGCACGTGGAGCATGAGCATTCTAACCAAAATGGCTAAAGGGATCCTGAGAGGTACCTGGTTGGCGCCAACAGCATCTATTACGGTCCACCCTTGCAGCATCAGATTCATTTCATACCCTCGTTGGGTGTTGGGTTCGTTACATCCTATGGTGGTGAACCGCAGAATTTGGTTGGTCACCGAATACGGTGGGTGGTCTGTGCCCCCACAGCGACGCCTAGAGGAGGAAGAGGGTATAGCCTAAAAGAGTGATAGCGTGATTCAGAAGATCGATGTCTTTGGTTTCAGATACTTGGCCTTGAGGTTTGATTTTCTCTGCTACTTGCTCTATAACCTCTGTGACCTACTTAAGCAGATTTGTCCCTTCATCTATGGAATGTGGACACGCGAAGACAGGGGCAGAGATGGGAGTGCAGCCATGAGCCAAGGAATGTGAGGGTTGATGGCAAACAGCAGAAGCTAGGAGACAGTCATGGAATGGATACTTCCTTTGAAACTTTAAAGGAATCAGCACTGCTGACACCTTGACTTTAGACCTCTGGCCCCCGCAACTGGGGAAAGGGAGATTCCTCTGGTTTTAAGCCAACCAGTTGGTGATCATTTATATCAGGAAGCTGATAAAATAGCCATGAGAGATTGTTATGGGAAATCAACTTAGTTAACATAAGTAAAGTACCCAGGGCAGAGACCAAAGCATTGTGGGAAATTTTAAAGCATTTGCTTTTATTGTATTCATTAGAATCGTATAGACACAAATGCACCCAGAAGTCGTCTAAGAGTATTTATTGCTGACAGTGTGTGCCTATTATACAAACCAGAGTGAAAGTATCAATTTGGGAGCCCACACACAATTCCAAGTGGAAGGCTGGCACACATAGACTCGGACATTGCAAGAATACTTTCAATCCATTAAAAGATTTTAACATTTATTTATTTGTGAGAGAGACAGAGAGACAAGGCGTGGGCAGGGGAGGGGCAGAGAGAGAGGGAGACACAGAATCCGAAGCAGGCTCCAGGCTCTGAGCTGGCAGCATAGAGCCCAACGCGGGGCTTGAACCCACAAACTGGGAGATCATGACCTGAGCTGAAGTTGGACGCTCAACTGACTGAGCCACCCAGGCGCCCCTCCTTTCAGTCTTATTAAGTCTCACAATAGATCACACATTTGCTCTTAGCAGTTGTTCACTAAACGTGAAGCCGTTCAACTGGGATTCCACATGCCCTCTCTTTGTTTAAACACAACTCCTTGAGTATAGCGGCAAGGGTTTGCGATGTCTCCTCAACTAGATATAACCTGAACTAGAGTGCATTTAGGCTTTTCGCCTTATCCTTTCTAAGAATGAAAGTCTACGTGAACCACATGAGCAATGCCAAGCAAAAGTGCATGTTGATAAGCCAATATCTCCATGGTTCCATATTCTACTCTTTGCATGCTGGATTCTTCTAGAGACAAGGGGCTGAAGTTGGAGAGAATTTTTAAACAGTTTAAGGGAAGAAGAGGTTTCTCTAGGACATCATTTGTGTTCTTTTTTTTTTTTTTTTTTTTTTTTAATCTGCCAAACAGCAATGAGTGCCCTTATCCACTTGCCGAAGTGTTAGAGATTATTTAGATAACTCAGTTACTGGTGGTAATGAAAGTTTCAATTCAAAACCCTCTTTTGGGTGTAGTGATTCAGAGTGAGAAGTGTTATGTTTGATTTCTTCTCACTGTAAAATCCAGATTTTGCACGGCTATAATGTTCCCTTTACAGGAAGGTTGGCAGGGCCAACATTTAAGTCTAGTGCAACCATGCCTAATGCTATATCCTGTCATTTTAATGTTCCCCATTTCTTCCTTTACCTGCCTTTCTACCATTACACTTTGCCTTTTACGATTAATTGAAGGATCATTCTTACCCTAGGGTTTAGAGTCTCTCTCTCTCTCTCTTTTGTTTTGGGGGGAAGGTGGATATGGACAGAGACACTACAGAATTTTTATTTTATTTTATTTTATTTTATTTTATTTTATTTTATTTTATGTTTACCAAACCTGTATCATGCACTCCATCAGGCAGTGGGCGCCTCTGTGCTCTTTCCAGAAAATTAAAAACATAAATTAAGTATAAATGGCCAAAGCCACAGAACAAGCAAGGCCTTCTTAGTGTCCACAGAGAGGAGTTCTATTACCACCACTTGCTTTAGAGAAGGGGGAAGTTACCTGTAATTCTTGTTCCCTTGAAGGTGTGTGTTTTATAATAGGTCCCCATTCACCACCCTGCCTTCCCTGAGGAGTTCTTAGCTGCTTGATTTTTTTGGCCGCATACGAACTGTCAGTGAGAGGCTAGCACATTCTTATGACCCCTGGGGTAGATAGATTGCAGCTCTAGCCGGAGTTTATACTCTGTGTTTCTGGATTTTTATTTTGCCTCAAGCTGTACGTTAAAAGAAGTCCAATCTGAGAAAAATGACTCTGCGCATGGAGGACCACGCTTCCCTAAAGATGCCACGTCTCGATCAGCAGGAACCCGCCTCTTTAAAAAAGGTGGAGAAAACGTGAACATTTTGTTAAGACCCCAGGCTTCCTCAAGCTTCTTTTCTGTTACCTTGAACCCAAACAACACAGACTAACATACGTAAGGAAACATCTTGGTCTCTCTCCCTTCCCAGTACTAAACCTTCTTGGAGCAGGAGCGAATGCCAATTCATTTCAACCCCCTCGGCATCTCCTACTGATGGATAGTGGCTGCCTGTTTGAGGAGCAGTGGAGGCCAGGTGCAGACTCAGCAGGAAGGAGTGTGGTGATCGATCACCGCCTTGGGGAAGGGGAAGGAAGTGGCAGTCCGTGTGCCACGTATTTGCCATTCCTGGTGAGGACCGTCTTATTCATCTTTGTGTCCCTGTGCCTAGCATGGTGCCTGGCACAGAAGAGCGTTCCATAAATATTTGTTGTACTTAACTGAAGTTTCCATCCAAATCCCTCTTTTTCTGGGGCAGAAGGAATAGTCGTGGCAAGGTCATCATCTATTGGTGGGATGTAATGGTGGTAGGGAGAGGTCCCTCCAAGGGTGGAGTTTTTATGGAGCCAGTAGGTAGGTCCAAGTACCCTATAATCTGTTCGATTACTCTGCCATGGACCCAATGCCGCCCTGCTGTAGGAGACTTTTACGACCGTCAGATCTTTGTTGTTGCTCTGTTTACTTTTCCAAGGAACTAAATTATGGTCTCCACGTACCTGCCTGCCAGGCGGTGTCCTGCTGGGATGCATCTCTCAGTACCCCAACATGGCTCTGCCTCACTACTGAAAACCAGGAATATTTTGCCTGCATAATCTATCCGTTGGGTTAGACCCTTACAGTCGCTACCCCACTTTTGATCTTGGGACAGGCTTTGGACCTTGTGCTTAAAACAAACCGCAGGGCACCTGCAGAAGCACCCAATTTCTGAGCCCGTTCAACAACCCTGTGTTCTGCTACTTCCTGCATCCCTTCACCCCCACTGCCCCTTCACCATCATGCTTCCCTTATTCTTTCCTGTCGCTGATGTCCCCATAATGGCACAATCTCCATCACATTTGATATAGCAGTGAAATGAGTTGTTTACTTAGAGTTGCGAAGTCCTGGGTCAAGCACCACCCCCCCCCCAGCCCACCTCGATTTTTTGAGAAATAATTGACATATCTCCCTGTATACCTTTCAGGTGTACAGTACAATGTTCTGATTTACATGTGTTGTGAAAGCATCACCACAATAGGTTTAGCTAACACCCATCGTCTCATATTTATACAATAAAGAGAAAAGAAAAAATTTCCCTTTGTGATGACTCTTAGGATCTACTTTTTAACAACTTCTCCACTTACCATCCAGCGGTGGTAGCTGTAGTCTTCATCTTGTCCATTCTACCTCTAGTACTTTTCATTTTATACCTAGAAGTTTGTGCCTTTTGACCTCCTCCCTCCAATTGTCGCTCTCTATCACCCACTGGATTAAGTCTCATCTCTTTTATTTAGCATCTGTGTGACCCAAGACAAGTTACTGACCTGCTCTGTGGCTTGTTTCTTTTTTTTCCTTTCCTTTCCTTTTTAATTAAAAAAAAAAATAAATGCAGATAACAATAGTACCTATCTTAATGGGCTGCTGGAAGGATTAGTTAACGATGCATCAATATTCTCTAGCATCTTATAGAAATTCAATAAATAATAGCCGTTATTATTATGATCTCATCCCAGGATCTATACTACATTAGAATTAAGGGAATAGATGAACCATCAAAAGGCATACAAAAGACCATACGGACAGACATCTAGGTTATCATAGCAAAGATATCAGAAACCCTTTGAGACCATATTTATAAAAGAGCAATGACCACCATCAAAAGACAATCTTAATCTCTAGCAAAAAGCCAGTTGTGGATTATTTACTAATAGAAGAAAATAGAGAAATTAAAGGGATAGCTAGAGAGCATTGCATAGCCTTAACTTATATCACCCTTTTCTTTCCATTTTCTTACTTAATCCTCACCACAACGCTCCTCTTTCATAGCTGAGGTTATTGAAGCTGAAAGGTCTTAACCAGCTTGCCCATTATTAGATTAGTCAGCTAGTTATGGACCTCAGTCCTGTTCCCAGGTCTCCTATCCAGCCCTCATTCCATCGCGCCATGTTATCTCCTTACAGAGATGTCTGAAAGGAAGGTCTTAGGGCCCTTACCGAGTTAGTTGGGAAAAGCCTGGGAAGACAGAGCTTGTCGCTCATACTGAGGACTTTCTCTGCTGTTGCACTAGATGTGACAGTGCTGGGTGAAGATTTACCTGCCACAGGTTCATCCCTTTCCATTTGGAGCTTTTGGCCTGAGGGTCCTTCTCAGAGGACCCTGACAATTGAGGGAGCTTGGTGTCATCACATCATCAGGTCACAGCCAGGCTCGGAGTGTCGACCTCTGCAAAAACACACCTGAACAAGCATCAGGGCAAGGAGAACACCTCTCTCCAACTGGTGTGAAGTGTTTGATGGAAGAAAAATAACAAATGTGTCTGCCATGAGGAGGCAAACTTCAGCTGTACCTGTTAGAGCAACACTGGCCTTTTTCAAAGGCACCAATAGCCCAACACTTGGGTTTTTCAGCAGCTCCTCAGAAATGTGTTTGAAGAAAGATGATTTCTGAGAGGGCAGTGTCTGGAGGCAAGTTGCCAGGCTTCTGATGAAGGGAGATTACTTACCAGCTCTTTTCCACAAGCTGATAACCCTGTCCTCCCTCTACGACTTTCCACGCAGAGTGCCTGGTCTCTTGTGGTTTGGGATCAGAGATCAAAGGACAGAAATCTGTTGGTTGCCATGGAACAAAACCCACTCAAACTAGCTTCGATTCACGGGAGTTGGGAGGTTGTTGGAATTACTAGAGCAATAACAGCAATATCTTATGGAAAATAAGGGTAGGAAATGTAACGGGGCCACAGAAGCCACTGAGCACAGTAAAGGGAATGTTTTCAGGATTGAATGAGATCCGGAGATCCGTACTCTCTCTATCTTCTTCAATTCTGCCACCATATAGTTTGTTACTGTTGTTTTATTTGTTGTTGTTGCTGTTGTTTTAAATCTCTGCTTCTTGATCTATTCATCTCTCTCTATATATGGCTTACGTGCACATCCCACCAGTTAAGATATTCCTTAGAGGTTGGTTACAGCCATTGTGAACCATGCACCATTTGTGAGTGAAATCAACTGATGAACCCAGTGTTATTTTTCCGGAAACAGATGCTCTCCTCTTTAGAAAAAGGGAATCAAAAAACGCAAACAAACATAGCCGTGGGAATCACCCCTGTGACTGAATAGTGGATTGTTCTCAGAGCAGGATCATAGGCTTGTGGGCTTCCCAAAGATGGTCACGTAGAGCATCATGTAATGGGCTTCAGAAGCGTATCAGCCACCAATAATGTCTCAAACACAATGGCCTTAAGAAGCGAGTGTCTCTATCTCATAGGCTGAGAAAAATAAGCCTGAGAAAATGAGAAGCTAACTTGCTCAACCTTACATACACTTCTAGAGCAAAAGCCATGAAAATCAAACCCACCTCCTTTATTTCTGAAGCTTTCACAGATAATCAGCTACCTGGGTGAGTTTAGCTCTGCCCAAACTCTAGTCCTCAACTCACAGGCCTAGACTCATAACCTGCAAACACACAGAGTAGAGCCATCTCTTTGGATAGACGCACACTTTGGAGCTCGCAGTAACTGTTGAAGCATAAGATGCCTGTCTACTCATCTACAAGGAGATGATCCACCTTAATTTATATGAGAATTCCCAAACAGTTTGGATGAGTATTGCCTCCTTACAAAAAGGCTTACATAGGAAAACGGATTGTCAGATATATGGAATGAGAATATGGGTATTTCCTATATAATTCAAATATTTCAGCTTATATGAGGATAGTACCCTGCTTGACCACCTATAGGATTATGATGGACCAGCTCCCAGGTCCCGCTGGGCTGTGTCTCGAGGCCTGGGCACCTCCTGTTCAGTGCATCTCAGCAATGCTTGTCTCTGTGACTCTCCTTTTCCTTATTTTCTGCTAAGCAAACTCCTTTCTGATTGTCAAATCCTTTATCCTTTTTTTGGATAGGCTCACTCCTTTCATCACTGCTTAGATCTGCCTGGGATCTAATCTACCTTTTGAAAACAATTTTTATACCTCTCCTCTGACCCGGTTGTCTATCCATTTTACAACTTAACTCACTGAGTGAAGCCCAGTTCTTGGGGTGGTGCTTCATTCTCGCCTCTTGTACCTACCACCAATTCCCAGATCTACGTATTTAAAATGCAACTGAAAATTAAAGCCATTACAGAAGCTTTCCAAATGGGCAAATATTTGCCTCAATTATTCTATTTACAATTCCAAAAATATTTCTTCTGTTGAAGTCTGTGTACAAGAAGTGGCTCCAAAACCATTTTTAAGGGAGTTTTGACATCAATGAAACGTTATGCTGGCAGGGTTAGTGAAGTGCTTGATTAATAAAGAGTCTCAGTGTTTTCAAACACATATTCCAAGCAGCCTCATTTGAAGAAAACCACAAACGGAGAATGCTTTGCTGCTCTCACAGTCACAAGGGGGTTGTGTATTTCATTCCCGCTTACACAGTCCGCTTACTTTGGAGCTTGGGTAGGAAAGAAACATGGCCAGCAGAAATAAGGCTACATTCAGTGACCCTACCCTTCCACCATTGGCCTGATGGGAGAACTTTTTTACCCCTCTTTGCTACTGTTTTCTTAGTTTGTAACCTTTTAATACTTCATAATTCTCTAAAAGACCATCTGAGAGAAAAGAGGGGGATACCTTAGGACTCCATTGTGTGCTAGCATCTGGGGATCCTGAGATTCCTGATTTCAGAATTTCCAGGCAGAAGTGTTGGCGTCCTATACAGAAACGTAATTGACCATGTTCATGTTAATTACTTTGAAGTGCTTTCCTCTTTTCCAGTGCTCTACAAAAACATAGCAATTTAAATTGGGTCATTATTTCGTATGTCTAAGATTCTACTCAGCTACTTAAGGTAACCATGGAAATGTAGTCAGAAGAATTAATTAAAAATGGGTTCTTTTACTTGCTAATAAAGGAAAAAAGCTAAGTGAAAAGTAAAAAGGTGAAATGGAAGAATATATTGGCAACGTAATTACTATAACAGGGACCTGTAATAATAATTTAGAGATCACAAAATAGCATCGTTAAATCCCTATTTCATTCTACTAATATGTTTTAGGTGCCAGCAATGTGCCAGTCATCTCTAGTTTCAATTACCAATGCACTTCATTTAATGCATTCAACAGTCCCACAAAACACAGCACTACACCAACGAAGAACAGAGAATTCGAGTGACTTATCTGAAGCCACATAGTTAGGCAGTGAGAAAGCAGATATATGGACACAGGTCTAAATCCTTCCACCGATGCCCCTATAGTGCACCATGTTTCCCAGGAGTGAGATATAATTTAGACATTAATAGCCCACAAATCTGGCTACTATACTTATTTTTGCTATAAATTTTAATCTACTCCTACTAAAACATTTATAAGAATAATTACTACTCTTACACAGCAAATGTGAGTGTATGTGTATGTACGTTTTTTTTAACTTTTGTTTTTATATTCTCAGCCATTAGAGGATGTGGAAATGGACACAGAGAAGTAAAAAAAAAATTTCATTCATTGGTTCATTGAATTGTACAAGTTACCTACTATCTCCCAGTCAACTTGTGCTATTAAAAATCAAGGCATGGATAAGACAGCCTGGTTAAATTCTCATGGGCAAGAGAAAAAAAGAAGAACCAAGGTCATTCAGTTCACTTTTCCATGGTATTGGCCCAGTTCAAGACTTCATCACCCTATAAAGGTCTATGACAATGAAATATCCTGTTTCTCTATCTTTATTCTCTTCCTTTCCAATTAATGAACTAGGTTGTGTTCTAAATAATTAGTTGAGGGTTTTTTTTTTTCCACGTGGGGTATCATTTACCTATTGCCACCTAAAAAATTCTAAACCTAGTGGCTTAAGACAATAGCTATTTTGTTTATTCATCATCCCAAGTCAGGGATTCAAGCAGAGCTCAGCAGGCTCATCTCTGCTCCATGATAGCTGGGGCTTAAGCTGCAATGAATGGCTTGGAACTGACTTGGAAAGCTGGGTCTCTCTCTTTTCAAGGTGTCACCTGGAGTAACTTGACTGGGGCTGGAAAACCCAAGACAGATGCCCTTCTGTCTGTCATTTTAGTGGTGGATATTGGCAGATATATACCTTGGTTCCTCGCCTCCTGGTCTAGCTCTCTCTCGTGGTTTCTCTCTCCAGCAGGAAATCCTGACCCACTTTTCATAGCACGTGGGTCTCCCCCCAGGCAAAACTGAAGAATAGAAGTCCTGGAAAGACCTATGCTTGGAAGACCCAGAACTTCATTTCCATCACATTAAATAGACTAAATCACATGGTCAGAGGGATTGAGGTTGTGGGGAAGTAGACACTACCTTCTTAAGAGAGAGCAGCATGCATATACAAGAAAGGGAGGAATCGTTGGCCATCTTTTTACACAACCTATTACACAACACGTGTGCCTATTCATATATCTTCCATGGTTCTTTATTGCTTGCATCATAATACCAAACACCTTTGCCAGGCAATTCAAGAAATTCTGTGATAGAGCTTAATGTCCTAGTTATGAATTATTTATGAATTACTTTGTCCCTGTCAGACCCTCAACTAATCAATTTATGGAGGGTCCCTGGTGTTTCATCTATCCATCTATTTTCTTTTCCCATATACATTTGAAGGCATAATTATACATCAAAACAGTTAAAATCATTTGGGGAGAAATACTCATCTTTTGGGGAGGCCCACCTCCCCCATTCTTTATCCTTAAAGTTAGTCATTTTCCTGCTTCAGTGTTAGATATGGGAACCAGGCCTGGCCAGGCAGAATATACCCATCTCCCCGGCCACATCCCTGATGCAAGGATGGTAACATGACTAAGCACAGCTGATGGAAGCCTCTTTAAGAATTTTGTGCAACAATCTGGAGAAGGCATAGCTACAACTTCTGGTATTACACTGGCATGAAGTTCCAAGAAATCCTGGAACGTCTAGAGCTCTCTTTAACACTTCACAGAGGTAGCCTGCCTGAAATGGGAGCCAATAGAATGGAAAGCTGAGACAAAAGATGAAGAAAGAGAAGAGAATTTTATCCCAGTCTTAACCCTTGAATACCTTTGAGTCACATGAGCCAATCCATTTTCTTTGGCTAACTTAGCAGGCTTGTGGGTTTTTTTATTTTTTTAATCAAAATAACCATGACTAATATAACATTTCTCCATGTTCATCTGAACTATAGGGCACTGAAATATTCCTCTGGAAATTTCCCACATCCAGGATCTCGATTCTTGACCACCTGTTATTCTGTCCATCAACCATCACATATGGCCCCCATTCTTCTTTCTTAGTTTCTGATCTCCTTGATTGTATTTAATGCTGATATTCAACCTCTTATTTCTTGGCTCTTAGTGTTTCTCCTTGACTGTCATTTTTATTCTATTGCCAGCTTCTAACTTAACTCAGTTACCCTCCTGTACCTGCCTTTCCCAACCCAGATCTTGCCAGTCTCATCCAAACACTACCGATTTCACCCCACCCCCAATTTAATACATTTTCAAGTTTTTTTCTCAAATATTCTCCCCATTTTAGATCTACATGACTCTATGCTAATAGTTTGGTATACCCTTGTAAAATTTATCCTTTCCCTGAAAGAAATGTAAATTATCCAAACTTACACAAGAAGATTTAGAAAACCTAAAGTGCCCAACAACCATGGAATAAGAGAAAAAAAGCATGAAACAAATTACTGTCCAAAAGCCTCCATTTCACATATTTATGTCCCTGTGAATTTGAGTTAATGCTACAGGTTATTTCTACATTTAAACTGGTTCAGAGACTATATAGAGGGGTACTGCTAAATTTATCAGGCTGAACCAGAATAATCTGATATGAAAACACAACAAAATGAGCCTATAATTAAAGATGAAAAAGTCAAACTATAGATACTATCACTTACAAGTGTGATGCCGATTCCGTTCTAAAATTCCAGCAAATTTAGTCCATAGTATGGTAAGGAATAATACAACATTTTCAAGTATATGTTGGGCAATATTTCATGACCATTTCGGAAAACAACTTTTAGTAAACTAGGAATACAAGGATGCTTCCTTAATGTAACCTACCTAAACCAATAAAGGCATTTCTCCTAAGAATGGGACAAGAGGCTAATTAGTATCTTGTCACTATTAAGTGCATTTGTTCTCAACGGTCTATACAGCGAGAACGTAAGTGCTTTTTACACATTCCGATTCCAGAGCCTGAGCTTTCTATATGAGTTTTAGCTCTCAGCAGTGTATATCCTTGTTTTTCAACTAGTCAGATTTCTCCCTTTGCTTCTAATAGTAACACTTCAAAACTTCTTTTAAGAAACCACCTCTTGGGACACCTGGATGGCTCAGCTGGTTAAGCATCTGAGTCTGGATTTGGGCTCAGGTCATAATCTCACGGTTCGTGGGACTGAGCCCCATCCTGGGCTCTGTGCTGAGAGCTTAGAACCTGCTTGGAATTCTCTGCTCCTCCCCTTGCTCATGCTCTCTCTCTCTCTCTCTCTCAAAACTAAATAAGTAAACATTAAAAAAAAAAAAAAAAGTCACCTCTTACCTATTACATGTAGTCTTGATGGGCATATCAGCCAAGCTGTCTTGTCCTCTTCCTGGCCAAAGAGTAGGCATGCAGCCAATCAAACCCCTAGCCCCTCTCCTGTTTCTGTGCAATTTGTATCTTTAATGGAATGATCACATGTGCTAAATAATTTAAACTGACTCACCCTGGTGCGTGTGATCTCAGTAAGCTGTGCTTGTATTCCTTGTATCTTGTTCTCTCCAAGATACTACACATTCCTGCTCCTCAACCTAGCAAAAGCGTCTCATCTTTTCTTCATATCATGCAATCCTCAAGCAGTGAAATCTTACTCATATTTAGAGACAAACCGCCATCACCACTTCCTTTTGAAAGCTACCCAAAGAAATGAAAATCCCATGTATTTCTTTTTCCTATCCTAGCCCTTCACCTCTACCTATCTTGCCACTCTTAAAGCTTTCTACCCATGTTTCACTTAAATATAAACACGTTTTACCTTTATTCCAGACATAAGCCAAGCCATGTGTCCTGTTTTCAGTACAATTAGGATAGGAAAAGTGAATCATTAAGCAGGAATGGAAGGCTAGTTCCAGACCAAGATGTTTCCTAAACTCAGCCCATTAAACCTAAGAAGATAGATAGGGTGTGGTCACTGAATATATTTCTGAGAAGGCCCTGTATGTATGAAGCCTTCTTTGAGCTTCTAACTCCATCTGTGAATCGTGTGGTCAGAGCCCAATGACCAATGTGGTCAGCTGAAAGTACGCCCATGGCCACACACGTGGAACAGACTGCCAAGAATGAATGACAGCAGCATCATTGTTGAAAGAAGCTAAATAAAAAATGTTCATCATTCTTAAGGCTTACACTTCTAAGCCTTCTTTGTTTTCTTCGTAGATGACATCTCTCAAACCTCCAAAGGGCCCTAATACCAAAGCTCACGGAACACAGTAGATTAGACACAAGGGAAACTCAGTCTTTAAAACTTGACAAACGCCAGTTTCAGTACTGGTCCACCATGTATTAGTTACATGATTTACCATTCTTTGCCTTTAACCATGAAATGGGTATACGAATACTAGTTTAGAAGTGCCATTCTGAAGATCAAATGAAATCATTCACGTCTGATGGCTACCACAGCATGTATCAGTTTTATGAGTTCATGTTAATAATTGTCTTCTCTTTTAAAAATGTGAGGTGGAAAAAATTGGAAGAAAAAGTTGTACCCATTGAGGCTGAGTATGGTTTTATAATAGGATGAATAATTGTCCCAAAGATATCAGGAAACTTTATTTTTTTAATACGAAATTTATTGTCAAATTGGTTTCCATACAACACCCAGTACTCATCCCAACAGGTGCCCTCCTCAGTGCCCATCATTCACTTTCCCCTCTCGCCCCCTCCATCAACCTTGAGGTTGTTCTCAGTATTTAAAAGTCTCTTATGGTTTGCCTCCTTCCCCCTCTGTAACTTTTTTTCCCCCATCCCCTCCCCTCTGGTCTTCTGTTAAGTTTCTCAGGATCCACATAAGAGTAAAAACATATGGTATCTGTCTTTCTCTGTAGGACTTATTTCACTTAGCATAACACTCTCCAGTTCCATCCACATTGCTACAAAAGGCCATGTTTCATTCTTTCTCATTGCCAAGTAGTATTCCATTGTATATATAAACCACAACCTCTTTATCCATTCATCAGTTGGTGGATATTTAGGCTCTTTCCATAATTTGGCTATTGCTTAAAGTGCTGTTATAAACATTGGGGTACGAGTGCCCCCATGCATCAGCACTCCTGTATCCCTTGGGTAAATTCCTAGCAGTGCTATTGCTGCTCATAGGGTAGATCTATTTTTAATATTTTGAGGAACCTCCACACTGTGTTCCAGAGTGGCTGTACCAGTTTGCATTCCCACCAACAGTGCAAAGATGAAGCCAGGAAACTTTAGATGTTACCTCATATGGAAAAAGCATGTCTGCAGAGGTGATTAAATTAAGGGCTTTGAGATGGGGAGATTATTCTGGATTATCCGGGTGGACTTTAAATGAAATCACAAGTATCCTTATAAGAAGGGAGCAGAGAGAGTTGACACACAGAGAAGAAGATAAGGTGATCTGATCAGGGAAACAAAACGGAGCGAAGGAGCCACACGTGAAGGAATGATGGCCGCCACCAGGAAATGATAGTCATGGACCAGATTCTTCCCTCAGGCTTGTGGAGGCGTGCAACCCTAAGGACTCATTGGTTTTTGCTCAGCTCACTGTGGATTTCATACAGCTGACCTCCACAGCTCTGAGAATAAATTTCTGTTGTTTTGAGAACTGTTTGTTACAGCAGCCACAAAACTAATACCGATTTTGATATAAAACTGTGCGGTGCTATCAGAGCAAATATCCAAAAATGTGAAATTGGCTTTGAAACTGGAAATGAGTAGAGGTTATAAAAGTATTGAGATGTGTAATAAGAAAAAAATAGATTGCCTTAAACATACTCTTGGTAGAAATATGAAGAAGAAAGTCACCAACGATGAGGTCTCAGAAGACAACAGAGGAATGCGTGATTGGAATCCAGATAAAAGGTACTCCTTGTTACATGGAGCAGAAAACCTCATGGAATGTGTCCTACAGCCACGTGGAGAGTAGAATTTGGAAGTGATGAGCTGACGAACTTGGATATTTAGCTGAGATTTCTAAGTGGCATACTGAAGGCATAGCCCGGTTTCTTCTTGCTGCTTCCAGCGAAAATGCAAGAGAAAAGAAATGGACTGAGGGAGAAAGACACTGGTGAGCAAAACAGAGAGAAGATTTGGTGGCTTGAGACATTGTCAGTCTGTTTGTATTGCAAAAGATGCTAGCAAATTAGGATCTCCACGGTTAGGAAAGCATGTTCTGGAAAGAAAGATAGCTTGCAGCGGGACAATACACAAAAGATGAAAGCTACCATGAAGGAAAACAGCATCACAAAGAAAGCACCGAGACGGAGGCAGTGTCAGAATATTGAACCTTCGACAGAAATTTCTCCCAAAATCTTCCCGTGAAATTAAGTTAGGAGGAATGCAGGAGAATTAGAAAATCTGTCCCTTACAAGGGCAGCAGGGTGAGTTATTTCACACCTGGTGATCTGTGTTTTTTTCTGTAAAATGGAAGAGATTGGAAGGAGGAGAGTATTACCTGCTAAAAGCATTCAGAAGGTGGGCGGCCACGTAGAAAACTCCAGAAATGAAGTCAGGGTCTGAATTGGCTTCATTGGAATAGTGATGATGACTATGATAAAAGGAACAACAAACACCAATGGTGGCAACTAATATTTGTAACTCATTTACAATGTGCCAGACATAATACGAAGAATTTTAGGAGTCACTATCGCATTTAAGTAGCACATAAAGCCTAGGAAGGAGATTCCTTTATCATTTTTAATTTTTATTATTATCTCATAGTACATAACATAATACAGCACATAACATCATCTACTATGTATAGCATCGTAAATGTATACTACGTGGACATACGTGATATGACATAAAATTAATATATTATAAATATACGTCTACTTTTTTGTTACTGTTAGTTTACAGAAGAACAAACAAGCTCAGAGAGGTTAGGTTAATGGACTAAACGCACATACCTGGTAGACATCCGACCATGGATTCAAATCACGGTCTGCCCACTGCAAAGTCTGTTTTCTTGACCATTATAGTCACCATCACCATCTCAAGCCCTCTCAGAAGTCTGCATAACTTTCCATCGGTACTCCTTATCTTCCCAAATCAACATCATTGGCCCCTGGCCCCATTTCTCCACCAAAGGGGCTCCTCCCACCATCATGAGGTTCCCCCACCACTCACATACCCATCCTTGCTTCTCTCAGTATTCGATGCCGTGCTCCCCTCTTCTCCATGCACCTCTTTGCTCCATTGCTGGCAATGACACCACACTCGTAGATCCTATTTCTTTTGGTAGAGCCAGGGATATCGCATTTTCCACAGCCTCGTCTGAAGGTTTCACTGAAGCGAGTATTAACCCAGAAGACTGCAGAGCTGGTCTTCATTCTCACTCTATCACTGAGCCTCGGAGCGGCCTTGGGCACTCTCCATTTCCTCTACACCTCAGTGTGTTCATTTCCAAATAAGGGAGATGATCCAGAGAGTCTAAATCAACTCCCACAGTCTATAATTTCAAGTTCATAAAAAGGACATTGAGAAGGAGAAATCTTGGCTGTCTGCCTCAGGGAAAAAATAATTAAGATATCACTTTGCAAAAGGAGTAAGTGAATTTCAACAGCATCATGCCTGTCTCTGCCTGGAGTTGGCTGCCTCTCCAGGCCTGGACTCCCTTTTGGACACCATAAATTATCCAAGGACATAGGCTAATTGACACAGTTGAGAGGAGAGGGACACAAATAGTCCCAGGCTTGGAGAGTGAGACCTCTGTGGGGAGGTTAATAGAATTGGAACAGCTCAGACTGAAGGAACAGCCGCTGAAGGGAGCCATCATTCTGCCGACACATTCATAAAAAAGATATTGTGAGAAGGGCAGGGATCAGTCTTCGTATTAATCAACAAGGGCAGAATGAGAATTAACAAGCTGTAAGCTGCAATGAGGAATATCGAAGCTAAATATCAGGGAAAATGTTGGACCATGGGGAGCAGTTAGGCAATGGAACACACTGCTAAGAGAAGCCATGAAGTCACTCTAATTGGGGACATTCAAGTCAGAGAACAGATACACATCTGTCACAGGGGAGGGAATTCCAGAGGGAAATTGAGAGCTGACTCTCACAGACCTCAGTGACCTCAGTGTAACCAGCCCTCAGCTTCATTGGGGGACACAATCTGGGGTCCAGTGTGAAGGCCAAGTGGGGTGAGATTGGAGGAGATAAACATAGACTCAAGAGGGGATAGTTGCTAAGACCACAGTTTTTAGAGTTTTCATCAACTGGATTCAGATCCCAACTCTGCCACCTACCAACTTGCACAGTTTTCTTGGCTATGACATGGGGACCATGATGACCGCCCTGTAAAGGCTGCTGAAGGGTTACATAAGGTCATGTCTCTGAACCACTTAGCATAGCATCGGGCACATGGGAAGTTCCTGGAAGATGTTGTTTATGATGAAAACAGGTGCTCTCTGGGGCCGAAAGCGAGGCAGAGGGAAGGTTCCAGTCCCCAGCTTGTTTCAGTGGTGGGTCCTCTACCTTTGAAGAGGACGGGGCTCAGTCTCCAAAACTGTGATATTCAAACACTGATTATGTCTCCCTTGCAGGAAGCATCAGTGTTGGGAGGAGGGCATGTCCAGATTTGATGGGGCCACATGTGTGGAAGACAGAATGCATTTCTGGCCTGCCCAAGTGTTAGGGAGTACTACTGGAGGCCCAAAACGAGAAAATGAGTTTGGAACCATCCGAAGGGTAGGAATCTCTGCCTGTGGTAGATGTTCTCTGTGTCTCACAGCATGCCCCTTCAGCCCACCTCTGAGTCTACCCACAGTGGCAGACGGTCCCACATGAGCTCATGCTCAGGTTATGACAACGGCCTACTTCTAATGCCTATCTTGCCACTTTCTGCTTTCGAAGGCAGGCTTTCCTGAAGCTAGGGGAGTCGGTGCAAAGGTATAACCCAGAAGGGCAGGTTTGTTAATGCCTGAAAGGTACCCCTCAACCGACACAAGTTAGGAGCCAATGGGTATGTCACCCCATCTTCCCTTCCTTCTGGCAGAAATTCTGGGATGTATTGACTCTTCAGAGGTCTCCACAAATCAAAACCCCTCTGCCTACAGCAGAAATACCCCTCCTATCAGCTTTCATTCATGCTCTGAGTTCGTTTCCCCATCCTCATTCCTGCTCCCTGGGATTACTTTCCGAATAAACTACCTGCACACATTCCTGGGTCAGGTTCTACGTTGCAAGTAAACAGAACTAAGGCCGTGTCTGAAAAAGACAAAAACTCAGAAGGTCAGAAATTCGAGGGACGCTTCAACAGACCAGCTTTGAATATTAGGACTCACTGTGATAATACTTAGAATAAGCATGTGTCCTCAGTCTAGTTTTGAATATACGTTGACATATATTGGTGTTTTAATTAAGCATTGCCCCTTATGATATGACTTCCATCCTCCTCACAGATGTGAAACAAAATTTTAAGACTTCCAAATGACTTCTATCTTTCTCTCTTCTCATATCTGTCATGGCCGAGATCCTATCTTGGTCCTTTAATCATTATTTGTATGGTTCAATCTACTGAGGCATTTGCCTTCTGAGATTTACAGACAGCATTTTGAATTCAGAATTAGTTTCCATCCAATTCCTCTCCACTTCATGTGGATATTTGTGTCTCATCTTCCCAAAGAATAGGAATGGACAGAGGTCATGGACACAGCCAGCAGCATATGGTTATCATTTTATTGTCTGGATTTATGCATTATAGCTGCTCCTAGCTGCAAGGGAGGCAGGAAAGTTGTTTCGTTCTAGAGTGGAAATGATAATCAAAAAAAAGGAGTAAAGAATGAACACTCAGCCAGTGGAAAAGATTTTCTAAGACTTCATCAGATGAAAATTTTAATCCCAGGTTTTTATGGAGAGCGATGGAGCTATTGAGTTTTATTTAAGGAAACTCTGACCTGCTAGAGATCATTTAAAACTCCCACAGATATACAGGTGCAGGAATAATAATCACTGTTTGTTTCATACATTATGCTGGTACCCAGTATATAAAAGGAATGGTGTTATTTCTCCCGCCGTGAATCTTCCAGTGTATTAGATACGTAAGGACCTTGCAGCCTCTTAGAAATACACACAGATCACTGCAGTGTAGTGTAGACGGTGCAGCGACTGTGGCGGGCATACAGCATTGTGGGAGCAGAGAATTGGGGTGGGGGCACGTAACCCGGTTCTCTGGATGCCATTCAGAGAAGACTTCCTGGAAGATCTGTGAAAGGGTTTAACAAGTAACTTTGGATTCTAGGTGGTTGATTTTGCTTAGAGTGAAAAGGAACCATTAGAGTTATAAGCAAGAGAGGGAGGTAATCCGATGGACCCTTTATAAAAAGCGGTCTATTGGTTATGTGGAGACTGGAAGTAGGGAGACTGGTGGCCAGTCCCTGCAGTTTGCTGGGAGAGAGAAGGGTGGCCTGTTCTGTAGCAGGAGCTTTGGAGATGTCAAGGAGAGATCAAATCCAGAAGATGTTTTAGAGCTATTATATGCCATTAAATTGAACGTAAAGTCGAAGGGAAAGAGAAAAAAACAATGACACCTAATTTTTTCAGCTATGGTAGTTGGAAACACGTGGGTTTTATTTGCTAAGATGGAGAAGACTGAAGAATGGACGACGTTGAGAAGGGAGATCTCTCATGTTTGTGTTAAGTTTGAACTGCCCATAAGTTAATGAAGTGGAGATGTCAGGAAGACTGGCTCGTACTTAGAGGAAAGTCTAAGGCCCATGGGGAAGCATGATCCCTTCCTTTATGGAAGCTTCCGTGATGCGTCCATCCCTAAATCTGATTTTTCAGGGCTTCTTTAGAACCTCCAGCCTAGCTCTTATCCAACTCTGCCACGATTCTCTTTATCCAAATTTCTACCTACCTATAACCTTGTTGAGTTCAGCCACTACACTTTATTTATCTTTTCATTCCCGTCAAAAGATCCACCATATGATAGGATGGTCACAGATATCTTTTGGTGGCAACAATATATATATATATATATATATATATATATATATATTTTTTTTTTAAGAATAAATGATGGGGTTCCTGGGGGGCTCAGTTGTTTGAGCTTCCAACACTTGATTTTGGCTCAGGTCATGATCCCAGGGGTGTGGGATTGAGCCCCACATTCCACTACATGCTGAGTGTGGAGTTTGTTTAGGATTCTCTCTCTGTCTCCCTCTCCCCCATCATGTCCTCTCTCTCTCTCTCTCTCTCTCTCTCAAAATAAATATTTACAAAAAGAATAAGTGAAGTAAAAGCATAAATGACTATAATCATCTTCTCATTCTCTATATTTTGCAGGTACTGAATGTGACACGTTAGGGATTCTCAGCCCATCTTCCAATTTTAAATCTGTAATTCTTGCCTGTAGACCATGCAGAATTGACTACGTTGACTGGTTCCCATGGAGTCTAAAAAGAAATATCCCACTTTTTAAGAATGTTTATTTATTTTGAGCTAGAGGGAGGGAGGGGGAATTCCAAGCAGGCTCTGTGCTGTCAGCACAGAGCCAGGCGTGGGGCTCGATCCCATGAACCATCATGAGGTCATGACCTGTACTGGAATCAATAGTCATATACTCCACCAATTCACTTTTAAATAGATTTTTCACAGGTTTTAGAGACACTAGCAGAATACCCATCCCTTGGCAAATCCTGTTGCTTGCAGAGGTTACTGGGTAAGTTTTATTAACATTTGATTAAACTGGACTACTGAAGAAAAATGTGTCCGTACTGGGGGATATTACCAATAATAGTCCGTACGTACACTCTTTCCATTTCAATGATCATTTTCATTCCCTCCCTTTTTTAATATAAAAGGACTAACCTCTCAGAGTTAAGTCTTTGTGCATAATTTAAAAATGAAGCTAGAATTTGGGCCACAAAATGTGATGTACATTTCCCTGTAACTTCTCCGAAATAGAAAATAAAAATCTCCATGTTGAAAATGTTATGAAATATGTTGTTTAATTGCACAAACTTGATCCAACATGGAGTAATACGTTCAGACACCAAAGAGTCTCAACCTAAATTAGGTGTTTATTTTGCTTTCCTTTCTTTCAATTCACATGCACCCTTAAAGATTTGCTGCTTATGAGTGTGTTGTGATTATAAGCGCTAAAACATGTTATCTGCTTGGGATTTTCAAAGTTGTAACTTCGCAGTCAACATCAATCTGTAGCCTGTTTCAGTTACACTCATTTGCAGTGATTAATTAACCTTGTGGAAAAGTTGACACTTCTCCTGGGGATCATTCTTTGTTATTTTTTACCATGCTTTTTTTTTTTTTTGTATTAAACTACTTATGTGTATATCTCCTGAGGCCATATAATTTAATACTTGGTGATTTCAGATAGATTTAATTGGTGGAAAACCTTACATACTATTGCTAATGTAAGAGAAAGGCTTAGGGAAAGCTAAATTGAGTTTAGAAATGATCATACCGTGGTGTTTGCAATACCTACTGTAATAGTCTGCTTTTTTTTCAGATTATTTTCCCCAAAATAAAACATAAGTGGATTACTGAAGGAAAAGTGATTTTGTGCCCCCTACCTAGAACAATGCCTGCCACATAGCATTTGTGTGATCACTTCTTTCTGAATGACTGACTCGTTTATTTAAAAGCTATTCTTACTATCGGGATGATCTTGCTTCTTTTCCAAGTATCATCGGTTTGATCATGTAGTGACGTGGCAACAATACTCAGTTACATGGGTACCGCACTTTAAAATTAACAATTTTGAGGTGTCTGGGTGGCTCAGTCGGTTAAGCTTCCGACTTCAGCTCAGGTCATGATCTCGATTTCATGAGTTTAAGCCCCATGTCAGGCTCTGTGAGGACAGCTCAGAGCCTGAAGCCTCCTTCGGATTCTGTGTCTCCCTCGCTCTCTCTCTCTGCCCCTCCCCTCCTCGTGCACCGTCTCTCTCTCTCTCTTTAATGTTAATAAATAAACATTAAAAAAAAAGAAATCAGTTTTAAAAAAATAAAATAAGCAATGTAATTTGCAATTCTTAAAGTGCTTTCACTCGTTGGAAATTCACAGAAACTTCACAAAGCAAAGAGTATTCACGTCTCCTATAAACCAAGGCTCCTATAAAAGGAAAGACCTAGACTCAACATAGGTCTGAATTTGAATCCATGTTCTTTCATGTGGACCACATTTAGGGGGTAGAAGACATCATGACATCAGCCTCTGGAAGGCTTATGACGTATGCGGGATTAATAAGCCCCATTGTATCTGGATGGTGTCTTGTGGAGCAAGGAGTGGCCACCACCTGAAAGAGGTGATAGTCTACCGGAATGGTAAGAATTAACAAAACTGGGGAATGGAGATGGGAAGGAAGAGAGCTCCAAGCACAGAACTAGAAGTTGCACTCTCCTCCCCCATCCCCCTTCCCCCACCCTGCTTGTCTCTCTTATCCCCCACCTGGTATTACTGTTTATACTCATCGACCTCCTCCTTGCCCACTACATTGCAAAGAGGCAGGGACTCTGTGTAACTTATACACCTCTGCCTCCCCAACTCTTGGAAGGGACTCTGGCACATTCTAGGCACTTAATACATTTCTGTGGGGTAAATTAACGCTGAAGGAAACACATGTGCAGGGTACATGACACAGCAGTGGTCCTTTGGAAAAACTGTAAGCATTTTCATCTCCCCAATAGGTTGAACTGAATCAGATACTGATGTTTGACTGCTCTTTATCTATTTACATGGAGATTTTATATAGTTCATCTTGATAGAACATAGAAAGGAAATCAGGAAGGGGAGAGCACTTAAAGTTAGAAACCAAGGAAATGATCAAGTTAGGGAGGACTTGGCATGTTGAAATATAGGATAGACTGGCTAATGAATGGATCAAGAAGATAAATGGATAAAGAAGATGTGTACACACACACACACACACACACACACACATACACACACAAAATGGAATACTACTTGGCTATGAAAAAGAATGAAATCTTGCCATTTGCAACAATGAGGATGAAACTAGAGAGTATTATGCTAAGTGAAATAAGTCAACTGATATCATATGATTTTACTCACATGTGGAATTTGAGAAAGTCAACAAATGAACATACGGAAAGGAAGGAAAAATAAGATAAAAATAGAGAGGGAGACAAGCCATAAGAGACTCTTAAATACAGAGAACCAACTGAGGATTGCTAGAGGGCAAGTGGGTGGGGGCATGGGCTAAATGGATGACGGGAATTAAAAGGGCTCTTGTTGGGAGGAGCACTGGGTGTCATTTGTAAGATATAAATCCCTGGTTCTACTCCTAAAGCCAAGACTACACTCTATGTTAACTAACTTGAATTTAAATACATTTAAAAATATATATTGGATAGATCCTATGAAAAATTAGTTGCCATTGATGGGTTTTAAGTAGCGGACTGACAAGACCAGAGAGATCTCTCTGATCATTTATAGCAAAGGATTCAGAGGGAGAAAATAGAAGTCAGAAAGTAGCACGGGAGTCATTGCATCATTAGGCAAGAGACGGCTCGTGCCAAAACCCGGTGGCATGAAATGACTCAAATATGTTTGCTCACAGCTGAGACAGGTGGGATTTACTCGAAAACTGGGGATGCATGAAATGGAAGGAAATACACAAAAGCACCTAAGTAGAATTTTCTGATCTGCCCGAAGCCAGTTCACTCACCACAAGATCTCTGAGATCCCACCTCCTCACCTTTTTGAATTCTTAGGGCCTTCGTCCACCGTCTCCCTTAATAAATTTGGGACGCTTTTAAGTGTCTTAAAAGATGCACTATTTATAATGAGCAAACCCCAGGATTTCCCCAGGCAAACTGGACATAAGTCATCCTAGACACAGCTAAAAACTCAATAGACAGGCAGGTCAATGTATTTCTGTCCCTGTGGGTGACTTTTGCAACTAGCTTGTTTGGGACACTTCACCAGGATAGTACAGTGTGTAAAGTCTAAGTGTTTTTTAGTACAACTGGTTATATCTGTTTAACCGTTTCCATGCTAAAATTATTCATGCTTGATCCTTCCAGCTTTCAGACGTCCGCTTGGTGTCTTCTGGATGTCCTAAGAATCCTGTGGTAGACAGGGCTTTGGGTTAATAGGTGCATTTATAGATAAGGAAACTGGGATCAGGGATAGTAAAGCTAAAAAACAATGATGTAAAGGAGACAGAACACTAACCCTAGGGGCACAGAACGTATTTTTGAGCACTGGCCCATCAGCACTGTTTACAGCAGCTCTACTCAAAGTGTGAGCCACAGATGCTTTAACCCGAAGCAGTGAGAGTAGATTATAGAAACTTTTATCACAGTTTGGCAGAATTACTTTGTTTTTTTTGTTTGTTTTTTTTTTTTTTTTAATTTTTTTTTTCAACGTTTATTCATTTTTGGGACAGAGAGAGACAGAGCATGAATGGGGGAGGGGCAGAGAGAGAGGGAGACACAGAATCGGAAACAGGCTCCAAGCTCTGAGCCATCAGCCCAGAGCCCGATGCGGGGCTCGAACTCACGGACCGCAAGATCGTGACCTGGCTGAAGTCGGACGCTTAACCGACTGCGCCACCCAGGCGCCCCCAGAATTACTTTGTATCTGTTGAAGCTAATAAAAAAAAAATCAAGCTTCCATTTTATAAACTTTTCTTTTTTAAGTGTATTTTTTTTTGTAATTCATCTTTATTTTATTTTGCAAAAGCATCGGTCCATGATTAATTGAAAAATTTGAACATAAATCCTTTACTACAGCTCATTTGAGACATGTGGAGCTCCCGGAGATCAGGCAATTACTGAAGCATGCTAGGTTTTAGCCTCATCACTTTTAAAAACTGAAAACAATACATCATTCCACCTCACAGGGATGATGAAACAATAAAAGACTTAAAGTAATAACTAACATTTGTTAGTTCTAGGTCCTAAGGGTAGCGATTTCCTTTTTTTTTTTTTTTTTTTTTTAGAGAGAGACAGAGCATGAACGGGGATGGGGCAGAGAGAGAGGGAGACACAGAATCTGAAACAGGCTCCAGGCTCTGAGCTGTCAGCACGGAGCCCGACGCAGAGCTCAGACTAACAAACCATGAGATCACGACCTGAGCCGAAGTCAGATGCTTAACCAACCTAGTGCTTTTATAACCAACTGAGTCACCCAGGTGCCCCTAAGGGTAGTGATTTTTAATATATTCTCAGTAGTAGCCCCAAGAATTGGCAGAAGCTGAGCTAGTGGAGGATGGGGCTTGGTAAACAATTTTGACACCACCCTGGCCCAACTCCTCACTGTCTTTTCAAGCTAAGTGGGTTTGTTTTCACCTCTTTCATTTCTTTATTTAAAAAAAAAAATAATGTTTATTTTTGAGAGAGGAAGAGAAAGAGAGTGAGTGGGGGAGAGGCAGAGAGTGAGGGAGACACAGAATCTGAAGCAGGCTCCAGGCTCTAAAGCCATCAGCACAGAGCCTAATGCAGGGCTCAAACCCACAAACCATGAGATGGTAACCCGAGCCAGAGTCAGACGCTTAACTAATGGAGCCATCCAGGAGCCCCTCCTTTTTTTTCCAAAACATTTTCGCCTCTTTGAAATGTAAGATTTCTGTTCTATGATTGCCATTAAGGAAAGGTGTCCATTAAAAAAAAATTCCAACTCTTCTCTAGAGTGTACAAAGTGCTTTTATACTCATTTAATCATCACAAAAACCACGTGATGACCAGGTTATTATTTCACAGATGAAAAAAATAAATGACAAGCTTACAAGGTGGTCAGCATCTCAGTTGGTAAGTGATGGATCCTGACACAAGCCTGAGCCTTAGGATTTCATACCCTGGGCTCTTCCTGGCAACCTAGCAAATATAAAAAAGAGCTTACGGTTTCTGGTACATTTTTTTTTTCTTTCCTTCTATTTCTACATTTTTTCTGCAAAGTCTTGGCTCACAAAAAGAACCCTCAAAAAAGAAAAAAAAAGATCTTGAAGATCACCAAAAAGTACATATTGTGTTCAGGAAAATCAAATTTATACTTCCTACATACATCTCCTTACTGATGCTTGCTGTGTGTGTGTGTGTGTGTGTGTGTGTGTGTATTATGGAGGGAATTATGTTCCTCAAAATTCATATGGTCACATCTTAACCCCCAGGGCCCCAGAGTGTAACTGTATTTAGAGAAGGTCTTTAAAGAGCTAATGAAATTAAAATGAGGTCGTTACAGTGGGCCCTAATCCAATATGGCCCATGTCCTTACAAGAAAAGGAAACAGGGACACGGACACCTCAGAGAGAAAACGATGTAAAGACACAGAGAGAAGACAGCCATGACCAAGCCAAGGAAAGATGCTTGGACCAGGTCCTTTCTCATAGCCCTCAGAAGAAAGCAAAGATGTTGATACCTTAATCTTGGACTTCTAGCCTCCAGAATTGTGAGAAAATAAACTTTTGTTGCTTGAGCCACCTAGCCTATGATACCTTGTTATGGCAGCCCTATTAAAAGAATATAGCGAGTGTATAATATTTACAACAGTGTATGGAATCACTTGTTACCTTTTATGTTCCAGGTGATAAATACACATCCTTTTATTGTCTATTCCACAGATTCAGGAAATACTGCGTTTGCATTCCAAGGCAAGTGAGTCACAATTTTGAGCTCCTCCTCTCTTTTTTGTTTTCTTTTAAAATTCTGCATTTTCAGAGGAGTGCTGAAGCCCACTGACAAGTATTTTATTAACAGGAACTGAAATGTTCTTTGGAGTTAACTTCCCAAATTTCTACAGAGACCTCACTGCCATCCGTGAGGCCATTAGAAAGGCATCTGTCATTCCCAGACTTAACTTTTCATCTTGAAAAGGAAGGATTGATGAGGATTATCTCTAAGGCAATGCTTTATGGGTGTAAGAGCACTGAACTTGAAGCAAAATTGTCTGAATCCAAGTCCTGATTTTATCACTGTCTAGCTATGTGATGTCAGGCAGGTCTCTTAGATCCTTTGAGCTTTTACTTACTCTTTGGTAAAAATGCACCTAACATACTGAAATCGCAATGTGGCTATGAACACATGGCAAGATAATAAATGTGAATATAGTGGGAACCAAACTTGATTTTATTTTCCTTTCAGTTCCGAAATGCTAGGTCTGTAAGCACTTTGATTGGATTGGATAGTATCTCAAAACATAATGTGAACTAACTTCTAAAGGCCAAGCAAGATTGCATATGTAGAAAAAGCAGTTCAATCATCCTACATTTTTATTTCTTACCAAGGTATTTGAAAAGGCAAGAAGGATGTCTTCTGGACATGACCATGACATGCCAAAGTGTGATGTCAGTCAGTGTGGAAATCGATCGTCGTCTCTTCTAAATATCCCTGCTGCTGGCTGGGAGGTCTTGGATATGTCAGAAGTTATTTTGCCTCATCCAACTTCCTAGTAACAAGCATCTCCCAATGTTTGGCCAATAAAAATCCACTCCTTTGTGCGTGCTGAAGTTGAAAATGCTGCTTTGGTCGATTACATTATAAGCTCAAAAACTTTCTGCCCAAATTTTCTGCTACTAGATGTGAAGGAAGATGCCTTTAATTTCAAATGAGCAAGTGAAGATACTACAGATTCTCAATGAAATGATAAGATCCAACTGCATTCTTTTTTTTAATTTTTTTTTTCAACGTTTATTTATTCTTGGGACAGAGAGAGACAGAGCATGAACGGGGGAGGGGCAGAGAGAGAGGGAGACACAGAATCGGAAACAGGCTCCAGGCTCCGAGCCGTCAGCCCAGAGCCTGACGCGGGGCTCGAACTCATGGACCGCGAGATCGTGACCTGGCTGAAGTCGGACGCTTAACCGACTGCGCCACCCAGGCGCCCCTAAAGGTGATTTTTTTTTTTTAATTTTTTTTTCCAACTGCATTCTTAATACTCACAGTCAAGCCTACAGACTATCTTGTAGAGTCTAAAGCATGTATCAGCAGAGATTACAGTTCTCCAGAACAGTCTGTCCCTAGAGCAGAGATGGAGGTGAAGTTGAGTTAGCAACTCAGAAAGCTGAGAAGGTATTGAATAATTCATCTATTCACTCAACAAATGCTCATTAAACATCTATTAGATGCCCATCAGGGTATTCCTACAAGGGGAAAAAGTAACTTGGCTTTTCTTTCTTAATAAAATTCAGTAAACATGTTGAAGGCCTAGGGTGTAATCTTCTAGAAATAAATGTGAATATAAGAGAGGTTCTTTCCTTCAAGAATTCATTGAGGAGACACACCAAATCACTTATTATACACACAAGGGCCAACAGCAAAATGGATGTTACTACTTTATTAATAGCAAAGTCAGCAACGGACAAACTGACAACTCATTACAGAACCCGATTGAAGATGCCTTAGGTGTCTATACCTGAAGCAGAAGGTTAAAGCCAGATCTTTGATCGCCCAGGCCCGTGAGATCGAAGCCTTGAGATCTTGCTACCTTTGACCCACAGCAAAGACAGAAGAATTTGTGGAAGCACCAGAATCCACTTCTTTGGTTTCAGAGAAGCAGAGACAGTGAGAAAGTGAGACAGAGAAACAGAGCAAGAGAGAGTGGCAGAGAAATTTGAGAGGTATGAGAGGAATCCAAAAAGAATTTTTGCTTATTTGACCAATCAGATTAATGATTCCCCTTCCTTTACCTGGAAAGTAAAGGAGATCAGTGACAGGAAAATGTTAAGGCTTTTCCTTCTCTTACATGTTAGAGGGAAAAAGCTAGAGACAGAAAAATGAGTTAGAAAGCTATCGGAATTGGCCAAGGATAAGGTCCTCCGATGGACCCTAATGCTGTTAATACCTAATAATAAAGGTATATCTGAGAGAGTTTGTGTGAGAATAAAGCCATAAACATGTAGTCTCTGAACAACAACAGCAGAACCTCAAAAGAAACTACATTTTTGAAGCCTAATCATCCAAGGTGATGACTACTAATTTACTCAACATTTTAAAACACCTACTAGGTGCTTTCATTGCACTAGGCTTGTTGATCCATAGATACAGACATAGTCTCTTTTGGGTGTTATATGTAAGTGATTTATCACTGAATTCTACTTCCAAAACTTATATTTCACTGTATGTTAACTAATTAAAATTTAAATTTAAAAAATGTTTAAATGTAAAAAAAAAAAAATCTTACACTTTCAAGCCAGCTATATCCATAAACACATAACGGGAATACAACATGGCTGTCACCATAAAGGATGTACATGCCAGATGGAATCCTTGCTGTGCCCCAAAATGTGGAGGAAGTCTCCACAGAGAGCAAAGATATGAACTGAGTCTTTGAAGCAGGAGAAGGAGGTCACTGAGCAAGCTGACAACATAAAACGAAAGTTGACTGACTGGCCAAAGGAAAGAAAGTATGGCGGAACACGCTGTGTGCCGAGAACCATTCATTTATGTCTTTTGAGCTCCTGCCCTAGATGGGGACACAAGAGTACATAATAGAGAAAGTCTCTGCTTTTATGAAGATTCCACCGTGGTTATACAGCAGAGGGAACACAGGCAATAAACAAATAAATGACCAAGATATTATTAGAAACCAGCACAAGTGACCTAGAAAATAAAATAGACTAATGACACTGCCCCAGGAGACCTATTTTATTTGGGGAGGGGGGTCAAGGAAAGTGTCTTTTGGTCATGACGGTTGCACCCGAATGTTAGGAGCAATTCAGGTATGTGAGGACGAGAGGGAAGAACACTCCAGGAAAAGGGGGTAACAAGAGAAAATGCTCAGAGACCGGAACAGGTTTGGAAGTTTCAAGGAAAAAGTCAAAGGTCCACACAGCTGGAGCTTGTGAGTAAAGGATCAAAGAAACAGGAAGTGGCCGGATCATGTGAGACCTACGAATATCTGACATGGCAGGGCATAGAGTGGGGAAGCTGGCAGCAAGATCAGATCATGAAGAACTAAAGATGTTCCACTATGAAATCAGGACTCCCGCCCATTGTATTAGTCCAATCCTGCTGCTATAACAAAATACAATCAACTGAGCAGCTTATAAGCAATTACGAAATGTGTTTTCACAGTTCTGGAGGCTGAGAAGTCCAAGATCAATGAGCCGGGGGATTCGGTGTCGATAAGAGCTCACTTCCTCATAGATGGTAGTCTTCTCTCTGCGTCCTCACACGGCGGAAGGGGTAAGGGAACTCTCTGGGGTCTCTCTTACAAGGACACTGACCTCATGCATGAGGACTCTTTTCTCATGACCTAATTGCCTCCCAAAGGCCCTGCTCCTAACGCCATCATCTTAGGGGTTAGAATTTCAACATATGAGTTTAAGGGGGATACAAGCATTCCATCCATTGTACTCATAAAATTGGAAACTAGTGAAAAGGAACAAGATTATTGGGAATAGATTCTAATCTCGGCTTGGTTAGCCAGCCCAGTGGGTTGAGGTACCCTTACCCAGACGACATCTAACCTCCCAATAGCTTGGTCTATAAAGGGATGCTCCTAGCAGGCGAGACTAGGGACTAAGTACAGATAAATTGCCTATGTTACCCTGGAATGCAGAGAGAAGCAAGCACACAAGATTGGGGTTTTTTCTTCCTCTTCTTCCCCGAGCCCCTTGGACACAGAATGTCCTCTGTGAACTAGCCAGGAGAAAGAAACCTGGTTTTACGGTGCATGTAATCTGGAAAGCAGGGAAAGAAACATTTAAGCTGTTACTCAAACAAGTTTCATTCCAATTACTACTTTCCTCTCTGTCAGAATCAATTATTCTCACTTTTGACGTGGCCACGGCTTGCTGAGGTGAGGGAGGCCTCCGCCTCCCTATTTTTCTCCCGATCTTTTTGTTTGTTTGTTTTTGGCCGCTTTTTGGTTGTGGGCGGTTGTCTAGCGTTGTTGTTGATTTCCCCGCTGCAGCCAGCGCCACAGAGTTGCTTTTCCACAGCCACAAAATGAAATGAATGTACACAGGGAAGGGAGCCTCGCTCCAAGTCAAGTGCTGGACAGCTTAGCTTCACATGCACTCAGTTTCCCCAGCAGAGACCTGTTTGCTCTCATGGCTTCAAGACACAGTGATCGTTTGCTTTGTGACATCCCCGACATCAGCACTGGACTTCGGCCAGACGAGGAGTGACGGGCCAGCTCGGTTTTGCCTCGTGACCCTGGGAGAGATGCTAGTCCCCGACGACGTTGATGGCCTGATTGTAGCAGCACACTGAGCGAATCACGCCACAGTTGGGCGCCTGTCAGCACCTCTGTGACGCTATCAGCTGAGGCTGTTGAGTGTTCATGACATTGAGAAAAGGGAAGTGAAACGAGAACTTAAGTATTTCCTAGGATGGGGCTATTAAATTGAATTTGACCAATGATCCTGCAGTCAGCTTGGATCCCTTTCTGTTCTGCCGTCTGGTGTTGCTTTGCGTCATTCCTTGCCCTGTCGTCTAAAAGTCAGGCACGGCTTTCGAAATGATGGCCAGTGTGCGTGTTGGCGGGGACGAAAATTTTTATTAAAATGTATTGTATCAAAAAATGTTGTGTTTTTTTTTTTCAGTTGCAGTTTAGAAACATCTCTTAAATCACATGTTGCTTCCTTGTCCATACGTCAATGGACTCCAAGAAATCTGGCTTAAAACTCGGTAGGGTGACAGTAGGGAAGATGTGGGAACATTCAAGGGCTCCCTTAACTTGTTTTTGTTAGAGCACATTGAATTTATTTCTGTCCTCTGCTTATTTCCTGACTTTTATCACATTCACGATTTTGCTCACAGTGTTCCTGGGCTTGTCTTAGTTCTAGCTTCTGTAATAAATTACCATAGACTAGACGACTTAAACAACAACTTATTTCTCATGGTTCTGGAGGCTTCTCCTTATCCCCTCATGTGACACAGGGAGAGTTATATGATACTTAGAATTTAGGTGAGACTTTGGACTTTAGAGTTGATGCTAGAGTGAGTTAAGACTTGGAAGCTGTTGGGATAGAAGAATTGTATTTTACCTACAAGAAGGACATCAACTTGGGAGGGCCAGAGGCAGAATGTTATTGGCCGAATGTTTATGCCCCCCACAAAATTCATAAGTTGAAACCCTAATGACCAATGTGAAGGAGTTCGGAGATGGGACCTTGGGAGGTGATTAGGTCATGGTAGAGGCCTCATAAATGGGATTAGCTGCTTCTTCAAAACTTTGCTTAGAAATCTCTTCAGTTAAACATCCAATTTCATTGATCTCAAGATCCACCTTGCACAAAACACTAGAGCACAAATAATTCAGTCAAGTTATTTGCTGCTTTATAACAAGGATAGCCTTTTTTTCACTGTCCAGTAACATGCTCCTCACTCCCATCTAGGATCCTACCACAACAGTCTTGACCATCCGTATTTCTGTCAACATTCACAAGTCCTCTCAGGAGACAGTAGCTTTCTTGCAGCTCTCCTTTTTCTTTGTTGAGTTCCCACGAGAATCTTTTTCATAGTCCATTCGTGACAACCCTGGCTTTCCCTAGCATGTGCCACAAAACCCTTCCAGCCACTACCTCTTACCTACTTCTAAGGCTCCCTCCACAATTTGAAGTGTTTGTTACAGCAGCACCCCGCTTTCAGTCCAAATTACTGTCTTGGGTCATCTTGGGCCGTTATGACAAACACCATAGATCACAGTTCTAGAGGATGAAAAAATCCCAGATCAGGGAGCCAGCAAATTCAGCGTGTGGTGAAGGCTCTCTTTCTGGTTTGCAGACGGTCACTTTCTTTCTGTATCGTCACATGGCTGAAAGACAGAAATCATCTCTCTTGTGTCTCTTTGTATAAGGGCTATATTAAATAAGCTAGTGTCTGAAACTCTTTATTTGCCAGATTTGCATCCATATCCATGAGTTGGCTATATTTGAGACACACACCAGAAATATCATTCCTGTATCTGAAGTGCAATCATTTTTCATTCTTCCAGAAGAATATCAGACACAGTAACTCAAGGAGGCAAGAAGTGGAGATCGTTTTCTTGTCTGCTGTATACACAAAGAACTGAAGTCGTGTAAACATAAAGTGGTTTAGGGTCTTTTGAGGCAGGGATGGTGACTGCCTTGTCCGCCTCTCATCCCTTCACCTAGTACTGGTAAATAATAACTGCTTGATTGTGAAATACTGAGTGGTTAATTTGTCAGTCTACTCATTAATTGAGGAGAATACAGCATCCTTTACTGTCACAACTGCTCCAATAGTTTTTGGTCTCTAAACACACAACCCTGTGCTCAGTGCACATAGGCACATCCAATAATGTGCTGCCTTGGGTACAGGAAAAGATGGCACGAATGCCATTTTTTAAAGACTTTGAAAGTGTTTTAAAAACACTGGAATCATTATCATTAGAAACATAAGAACTTTATTTGATGTTCTCACAATGATCATATGGCTCTGAGTTGTTTATAAGTTACACATGGAAGGAAAGGAATGGCGTCCCATAGTGAGTGTTTTGACGCTCGTGGCCCCTGAAGGTCTCTCTCTCTGGTCGTCTCTCCATGTTCCTCCTTCATCACCTCTTGCTTCCTTTATCCTCTGAATTAGAGTGTTTAGGCTCTTTCTGCCATCAAAGGACCTAATCTGGATTCTTGCAATGCCTACCAACAGCAGCTTTCATGGCCTGGAAAATCTCTGTAAAAACTACCACCAGCAAGATCGCTCGAAGATACCCACTCAGAAGCCCAGAAGCTAGATGCAGTCTGGTCCTAAGTAAGAGGCAGACCTTCACCCCAGGGGTGTTTATTTTTCTTTTAATCAATTAGTGAAGCAACACAGACATTACAGAAATGCTGAGGGCTCTCTCCCAAAGCACCAGCAGAACGAGGTGAGAGAAGCCCAGAGGATCCCCTGGTGAGTCTGGGCAAAGTTCAAGACAGCCCTGGGCTTTCTCAACTCAGCTCAAAACTCAACTGCTCACCGCAAGGCCGTCTGAGTGATTTTTGTCCCACTGACATTGGGCATTAAAGGAAAAGATAATGACCGGCCTTACTGGCCCCTGTGACCTGGAAACGATAGATAAGCGTGTGAGCTGCTGTCTGCCCAAGGTTGCAAAGACAGTGAGCCTCTGTGCTAGACGGTCTCAGAATAGATTCACTGGATGCAGGTAAACCATCTCTATGTTCTCTTTCCCTGGTGGTGTTTTATCCACGACTAAATGACTCCTGTGATGGAATCTTACCACTCTCTAATGTTGCAACTATTAAATTAAATAATTTCAATTGCTGGATATGCCTACAAAATATATCCCAAAATGATCTTGCATTATTCATTGTTTTGCTCTATGGAGGCAAAATAAATGGGAATGTTTTCCTACCTTCTATAAGAAGTCTTCAAATATCTGAAGATAGGAGGCTTACAACCCTAATTCTTCTTTCCAGGCTAACTCCACTCCTCACTCTACTCCAGCCTGGTTTTTACTCTCACTGAAATTCCTCAACATGGCCACCAATAAACTTACAAATAACTAATCCTGTGAACAGATTTTAGTTCATACCTTACTGAACCCCTCAGATGCTTCTGACAGGCATAATTACTTCCCCTTTGGAACATTTCTCTTGACACATCTTTCCCAGTTGTACACACACACACACACACACACACACACACCGCACCACGGCATGTATTTTTAGTCACCCTTCCGCACTAGTCTTCCCTGCTTTAATTACCCACTAAGTGTTGACATTCCTTGGATTCTTGTCGTTGCCTTCTTCTCTTATCACTGTAGGAACCAGCCTACAGGGAATGCAGCCATGCTGTGCTTCAATTGTCATCTACACATTAATGGCACCCAAATCACACTTTCTGTTTGAGCATCACATGACTATATGCAACTTCACCAAAAAAACACCCCGCGGAGGTCTCAAACTCAGTAAGTGCAAAACTAAGATAATTGCCTTCCTCACAAGAATGAGTTCTTCCTCTTCTGTGTTCTTGCTCTCCTCCCCCCCCCCCGTGCTCCCCAATATAATAAATTGCTTTGCCATCTATCTCTTCAATGACACTGTGAAAACCACCTACAACTTATCCTTGATCTAAATAATTGCATCCACCATTTTCCAACCAATGAGGAATCAAAGCTGGGATTTAAACCCAAGGCTCCTGCCTTCTTGATTTGAAGCCAAATGATTTTCCATATATTTATTTTTGTGTATTTATCTTTGTAATATATCTTTACCCAGGTAAATATATGCAAACACAACTTCTCAGAGAACATTTACTATTATGTGATGAAATTAATTTCAGTGACAGATACAGCATTTAATTCCATTCCATTCCATTTCATTCCATCTTCAAATGGTATGCAAATACAGAATTTGATACATCCTACAATTGGTTGTGAAATCTTTTTCTGTCAAGGAGAGGTGAGGCAACAAGGCAAAGTTCACAGCTGAGGCCAGGCACGCTTTGCCAACGGTGAACTTAAACAAGGAGAACTTTGACACTTGCAATAAGGGGAAACCTTCCCATGAATTGCTGCTTTATTAAAACCTTGCCCAGCAGATGCAGTTTAAGTGGAAAGGGAATTTATGCTGCTGTTTATAGGACTGTGGGGGCAGATGTCAACCAGGGTCTTCTTAAGATGAACTTGAGGAGCTTGTCTCCATCTTTTACCTGATGACAAATATTTAAGAATTGAATAATTCTGTGAAGGAAGACATGATGCCTTTTACAGCCTGCCACCTAAGGGTTGCCATGGATGTGAACCTCAGCGTTTCCACAGCATTTCTAAATATTTGCAGAGAACCATTTCCTGCTTCAAGAGTTACAAAAGTCTAACTTGGAGATTAAACACTTTAGGGCTAGTCAATTATTTCAGGGGAGTTGTACTTTGTTGAAGCCAACGTTCAAATATGCCACAACAACATCGGGGCTTGGCAAGCTTGCCCAATCTAGAAAGTTCAAGATAAAGGCTGAAGCCTCCATCCTTAGAGCCCTTGGTCAGGGTCGGACAGCACAGTGGGCTGTTACATAGGGGACCATTCTCTTGAAAGCAAGTGGTGGAAATTGGGCATGAAATCCTCTATTCAGGAAAATACAACTTGGTATTATCCTAAAATGTGCATGATTAGGTGAACACATTCAGATAGAATAACATTTCCTCCCCAACCCGCCCTCTGAACCTTCAGTCGCCTCTCAAATGATTTCATTATTCAGATTATAAAATTTAACTTATTTGCCTGCTCTTGCTGCCAAAAGTTTGCAAACTGTTGCTGGAATCTGCTAGATATTCTGAGGTTGAATTGTGCAGTGTCTCATTTTTGCACTCGGTATCAAATATACTCGCTGTGCAGAAGAAAATAGTAGCCACCATTTATTAAATGTCTACCACGTTTCATAGTCTATGTGACGCTCTATGTTGATCTTGTCTCCATTAATTTTTGTAAGTATTCTATGAGGCAGGAGTTATTTTGAATATGTGTCTATCCTGCCTTAATATAAAAAGAATTCAAGACAAAGAAGACGATAGTAAACTTATTCTCCGAAAGAGTGATTTAAGTCTCAGAGTACTTAGGTAAGTTTCTAAGGGACATACAGCTAAGGAATGGCAGAATTGGGGATTTTACTCCAATAGACACAACTCCAAGGTCATGCGGTGTCCACCACACCATCAGTAGGGATTATAATTATTAGCAAATTGACTGGTGGCCCCTAGTGGAATTGAGGGTGGCAGAGCAGAGCATAAGATTCGAGAAGCAGCTGTTAGGTGGAAAAATCCAGAACCAGGAATGAGAAAAATCATTCTATAAATATCTGTGGCATTTAATATCTCACAATGGGAGTACCACAGCCATTTTGGATGAGATGGTTTTTTTATTAAGCAGAACTGCCCCCACGTTGCAGGATGGTGCCCATTGCTCTTTCCAGCAACTTAATGCCAGTAGCATCCCTTGTCATTGAGACAAACAAAAACACCCTCTGCATTTCCAGATGCCCTTTCAGGGGGCAGTACTGTTCCCGGTTAAGAATCACTGCTTAGAGGAAGGGGGGGGGACCTATGATTCTAATAATTATATGCATTATTATTCTCATTTTTCCAGAAGTGGAAACTCTAAGTTCAAGTTTGTACCTTTGGAATGGAACCTATCACTGAATGGTGCTCAATGTTATTCTCTTAACCCAATGATACCACTGTCATAATTGCCATAATATTTCTTTTCTTGCCAAGATGATAATCTTTTACCTAAAGAATCATTTTATAGACACATATGCAGATCATTTGTTTCCTAAAGCAGGACATGGGTCCTCTATATTCTCTAGAATGTTCTTCTTATGATACATACTTGAATAACCTGCTTTTTTTTTTATTCCAGTATAGCTAACATACAGTGTTATATTAGTTTCACGTGTACAATGTAGTGAGTCAACACTTACATACAACACCCAGTGGGCATCACAAGTGCCCTCCTTAATCCCCATCACCTATATCACCAACCTGCCCCCCAGTACCCTCCCCCCTGGTAACCACCAGTTTGTTCTCTACTTAGAGTCTGTATCTTGGTTTCTCTCTTCTCTTCTCTTCTCCTCTCCTCTCCTCTCCTCTCCTCTCCTCTTCTCTTCTCTTCTCTTCTCTTCTCTCTTCCCTTTGCTTACTTGTCTTGCTTCTTAAATTCCACCTATGAATGAGATCTTACAGTATTTGTCTTTCTCGGACTTATTTCACTTAGCATTATATTCTCCAGCTCCATCCATGTCATTGCAAGTGGCAAGATTTCCTTCTTTTTATGGTTGAGTAATATTCCATTGTGTATATATACCACATCTTCTTTTTCCATTCTCTATCACTGGACCCTTGGGCTGCTTTCAGAATTTGGTTGTTGTAAATAGTGCTGCAATAAACATGAGGGTGCATTTATCTCTGAATTTGCATTTTTGTATTTTGGGGGTACTGAGTGATGATATTACTGGATCATAGGGTAGTTGTATTTTTCATTTCCTGAGGAACCTCCATACTGTTTTCCACAGTGGCTGCAGCAAAAGGCAAACCAACGTTTGTTCCATTTCTGCTTTGGAGTCTAAACAGGGAAGACTTCACAAAATAAGTGGTGATCCGGTAAATACTAATTCAACATTCAATATTAACTTAATATTTACTTAATATCTAAAGAGTGGTCATACATAGGAAATGACATCGTGATTGAGACCACAGCAAAGTCTATGACATGGGAAAGCATTCAGAATATGATCACACTTAGCTGGCCCAAAGGGTTCAGGTTATTTCCAAGTAGGAGAGTGACTTAGGGTTTCTGCAGAGCCTTTGGGTTGCACTGAGCAATGGCAGACATCTCTCTCTAACCAGTGTGGCCCCATGTTTGTCCATTTTTGCCCTTGTGCATGAGTGGCAGAAAATGACGATGTCCTAGCTACAAAGCCTCTACTATAGTGTGTGTTTCTAGTGAGCACCCAGGAAAGCATGAACTCCCAATAAACATATCACAAAGCACTAAATAAAAATGCAGACTCTTCGGAGTGAGCCAGATTTCATTAAGACAAGGAAAGGAAGGCGTACCGCCTCTCTGGGACATTTAGTACAAACTTCAAGCCTATAATCTGCCATCCAACTTTAACTCCATCTTTCATTAACACCCAAACCTGATTCCCACATCTCTCTTTGCATCGCTTTTTTGATAACGTCTTCCTTTTTTATTCTCAACCAGCTAGCCTATCTCCACCTATTACCACCACCCTAAACTCATGTTTTGCCCTTCTCTGCTCCGCTTTTCCCCTGGAATCAAACTCGCATAATGGAGGGAAGTTTCCAGAGTCATCTCTCCTCTTGCATCCAGTTGGGTGCAGCAGTTGTGAGGGGAGGTCCAAGCAGAAAAACAGAATAAATGTAGAATGTGGTGGAGCACTTATCTCCCACTCCCTCCCCACTGCTTCCCTGATTGCTGACGTAGTTCTTGTAGTGGCCTTCTTCCTCCTGGACCACAATTCCCATAGGCATTTATTCCTCTATGGTGTGGGGCTCAGTGGGCTTTGAAGGGAACTTTTTCCAGTCTCCGAATGACTTAATTGCCCTTGATGATTCCCCCTGAACCCTGACTCCACCTTGATAAACGGTTCCCCTTTATGAAAGTCTCCAAAGTTGAACCATCTGAGTGGAATTCACTTTTGTTGGGATTCTAACCAGTGTGTCCTCCCTCCATCGTTATCCAGCAGGCCTTGGAAATCCACACCTGTAATCAGCAAGATCCTCTTGATCACTGGCCCCTTCACAGAATGTTCACTCTTCCATCTTGCCTAGAAACCTAGCTGACTCTTTCCAAGTTCACTTTCCCTATAGCTTTGCAAGTGGATGATCTTTTATCCCACGTCTCATGTGGCTTAGGAGCAGGACTGGCCCATCATGATCGTTCTCTGGCCACACACCAAAAGCAAAGGAACCCTTAGAGCTTAAAAGGGTCATGCTATCCTGTTTTATCTCCATCTTTACCAATTTGTGGCTGTCATCCACTGAACTTCAAGTCTCTTCTACTCATTCATTGAAGTCTTTAGGTGTTAATTCACCTTCCACAGCATTGCTCTTGTCTTTTAGTGATATCAACATTTATTCGTTCATCCAACAAATATTTATTGAGTGCCTATTGAAAGACCGTGTTGTAGTTACTGGAGATACAGTGTTGAGCAAGACAGAAAGAAGCTCCTACTCACACACTAGTGTGTGGGGGCAAGGGATGAAATTCGGCGTGGATTAATCATTTAAACCTCAGCTTAACCAGTGTCACAGATGACTACTCGATAGGGCCCCAGGTATTGTGCAAGAGAGCAGCCCTGTTAGTCTCTTTATTCCTCCCTTTCCTTACCTCCGAAGACTTTTCTTTCAACTTGACTTTCTCACTCCCATGTGTCATAGTCACATTGTCCTCAACTAAAACCTGCACTGCCTATAAAATCTCAAATTTAAATATAGGATTCTCTGGTTCATATCTTCTATTCTGGGGCTCACTTTCTCTAGTGACCCTCCTACAAGTAGTTTAGCCTCACCAGAACCTCCAGTCGATTGATACCATTTTTTTCTCACTATTCCTTAGGGGTTTTTTTTTTTTCTGTCTTTAGGACAAATGAGAGAGCTGAACTGAGACTACACATTAAGCCAGAGATTCTCAAGTAGACTGAGTGGTCCCAGCTTACTGGGACTGATAACACAATATCTTCCCTTTGTCCACCAGCCCAAGGGTAATAGCGCTTTTTGATGTGGTTAGTCTCTGGGCAACCCTGTTCAAGTTGGCAACTCCATCACCTACATAACCAAAGCCCTGCAATAATATTCTTCTGTTTAAATTCTTCAAGTTGCTGGGGGAACCAGAGGGGAAGTGGGTGAGGGGATGAGTGAACTAGGTGATGGGAATTAAGGAGGACACTTGTTGTGATGAGCACTGGGTGATATATGACATTGTTGAATCACTCTATTGTACACCTGAAACTAATATTAGACTGTGTGTTAACTAACTGGAATTTAAATAAAAACTTTTTTTAAAAAGAGAGAAAACACCTATATGTTCAGGAAAAAAGAAAGAGTTGACATAGTTATAGAATTATGAAACCTATTTCTACTGGAAATGTAAATTAAAATAACAAATTAAAATTGAAAACAATTTACATCACCTTACATAAGTGGCGTTTACATACTTAGCACTTGTAATTCCTAACAATTAGAGAAAATCTTGCCCTTAATACTCTTGTGTGAAGGCTTGTACAAGATTTAACATATTTTTTAATATTAATAATCGGAAAGAAAGAAATTGACAATTAACAATGGTATGGATGATAAATTATAAAGTTTAAATACATATGATAAATTATGAAATATATATAATGGAAAAAACTACCTTAGAGAGCTTTAGTGGTCATTATTTACCTGTTCTCTGCCTCAGTATCTTCAAAATATCGCATCTCCTCTTATTATATTATCAATACCAATAATGGTATTATCACACAAAAATTAATTCAGAGAAAGCACAGTATAAAAATTGTTGTGTCCACTGTGGACATGACAGAGTTTTTGAGACAGCCCCATTATATGAGAAGCAACACTCATTCACGTGGTCAACATCTCAGATAAGCTACCCAAAAGGTATTAACAAGATCTTTTGCTGTATGATCATGACCTTTGCCAAAGAATGTCCAAAATACGAGCAAAGTGGCCAGAAGGAAATAATCTCCTGGTCAAAATTAAAGCTTAAACAGACGTAAATTTATGACGTTAATGAAGTTCCATCTCTATCTCCAAAAAGCTGGGCATTACCTGAGTCTCACCATATCTTAATTTCTAAGTCTACAATAACAGCTTAAAGACTGATCTCTGCAATCCAACTGCTAGAGATTTTGTCTTGTATCCATTGCCAACTATATGACTTGACATAGTAAACCGTCTATGTCTCAATTTTCTTATATATAAAATAAGGATAATAATGCATAGAGTGATTGAGAATATTATAGCAAATAATATTTATAAAAGGCTTCACCCAGTAGCAGGCACATTCAAATTCTCAATAAATATTTTGGCTACATTATGGAAAGAGGCTAAATGCCCATCAACTGATGAATGGATAAGGAAGATGTGGTTTATATATACAATGGAATACTACGTGGCAATGAGAAAGAATTGAAATCATGCCATTTGCAGGAACACGGATGGAACTGGAAGGTATTATGCTGAGTGAAATAAGTCCGCCAGAGAAGGACAGATATCATATGTTTTCACTCATATATGGATCTTGAGAAACTGAACAGAAGACAATGGGGGAAGGGAAGGGGGGGAAACTAGTTACAAACAGAGAGGGAGGGAGGCAAACCATAAGAGACTGTTAAATACAGAGAACAAACTAAGGGTAGATGGGGGTGGGGAGAGGGAAAATGGGTGATGGGCATTAAGAAGGACACTTCTTGGGGTGAGCACCGGGTGTTGTACGTAAGCCAATTTGACAATAAATTATATTCTTAAATATGTATACAGGGGCGCCTGGGTGGCGCAGTCGGTTAAGCGTCCGACTTCAGCCAGGTCACGATCTCGCGGTCCGTGAGTTCGAGCCCCGCGTCGGGCTCTGGGCTGATGGCTCAGAGCCTGGAGCCTGTTTCCGATTCTGTGTCTCCCTCTCTCTCTGCCCCTCCCCCGTTCATGCTCTGTCTCTCTCTGTCCCAAAAATAAATAAACGTTGAAAAAAAAATTTTTTTAAAAAAATATGTATACATATTAGTTATATATAAATAAATATTTTGGCTATAATTAGTTATCTGTCTCCATCACGGTAACTGTTTAACTCCTAGAGGTCACTCCCCATTTATCTTTATGACTCCACATTCCAAAAAATCCAATATATAGTGTATGTTCAATGGGCATTTGTTGACTTGCATTCTTGTTGATCACAGAGAACCCAATGAGGTCTTTAGCATTCATGTGAAGCTTATTCAGAAAACCCTTAGGAGTTAATTGGTACTGTGCTCTTGGTAAAACATGGCTTCCTTGGTAGCAAGAGGGGAAAAGTCTATATTTTAAAAGGTTTCATGGACTGCCAAGAACTGTTATAAAACAATATTTTGATGAGTTATACAGTAAATGAATCAGAAACATATGAGCTTAATTTCCCTGAAAATACATGTGGGTTTAAAAATGAAAGGAAAGGAATCTTGGCACATTTCGCTATGCCAAACCCAAAATGTTAGAAAAACATTTTAAGATGTTAGGATGCACAAATCCTAAATGCAGCTCAATTTGCTCATCCTTCAGTGGCCTGCTCCCAATGTACCTGTTGAGTCTGGTCTGCCATAGTCATAATGAGGAAAACCTAAAAAAGAAAAAAGAAAAAAAAAAAGCATATTGGCATCAGACAGGAAACCAGGAGTTCCAAGTCTAGGCCTGGCTCTGTCACTGGCTAGCTGTGGGACTCTAGATTAATCACTTAGCCTTCCTGGACCTCAGCTCAGGAAAATAGTTCATGACTTTCAGACCTCACAGGGTTGTTAGAAGCTGCTAGAATAGAGTTTAGGAATGTGTTAAGCCCCGAATGGTAGGGGCCAGACCCCAAAGTGAGATGGTGTCCTCAGGGCGGGATAAGTGTCCAGAGGACCCCAGATCAACGTGCCCGAGTAAAACAGGCATGGACATGATAAACACATGGCCAGCTGTCGATAGCTCTTCCGCAAAATCAAGAAGTCATCCATGGTGCATTATCTGAACTCCTCATGCTCACCCGTAACCTCAACTGTCCTTTGCATCTCTTGCCTTTTGCCATACCTGCAGAGAAAAAAAAACCCACCATCAGATGGTTGGAGACCTCAGGTGTAAGGTCCTCAGCATAAGTTGGACTCTCAGAGGTCTTTATCCAGTTTTTGGTTTCCGTTATTTCCATTCCGTTGCCGGGTCTGCTCTTTTCCATTATGCTAACTTCAGACCCATCAATGAATTCAAACCTTCTGCTAAAACTACAATCCTCCTATTTGCAGCAAATTTGAGGACAGCAGGCATATGAACCAATCGGCATTACTCTCCCCTCTCTATTTACTTTTGTCAATACCCACCTGTATTATTTAAGTATTGCTGTGCAACATATTGCGCCATCACTTAGCCACTTAGAACAACATGTATCATCCCAGAGAGTTTCAGAGGGGTGGGAATTCAGGCGTATTTTTGGCTAGCTGGTACTGTCTCAGGATCTACCCCAGTTTTGCTCTCAAGTTGTCAAGCGGGACTATAGTTGGGTGAAGTCTTGGCGGGGGCAGGGGGTGGGGTCTACTTCCAAGCTCTCTTACCTGGTGGTCGGCACGTCTCAGTTTTTTCTTGGGCAAGAGGCCAAGAGGTGAAGAGGTGAAGGTGGTTTTTCACCACATGAGCCTCTCCCTCAGTTTCCTGACATGTTCTCAGGACATGGAAATTGGCTTTCCCTAAAACAAGTGACCAGAGAGGAAGAGAATACACCAAAGACAAAAGCCAATCTTTTATAAACTAATCACGAAGGTGGCACAGCATCAGCTTTACTAGGAAAGTATGAGAACCTGTCACAGCCAACAAGAGGTCATGGAGGCTGTAATGTAATAATCAGGGTAGGATTCTGGAAAAAAAAAGAACATCAGGTCAAAACTAAGGAAATTCCAATAAAGCATGGACTTCAGTGAAAATAATGTGTCAATAGGGTTTCATTGATTATAACAAATGTAGCATACTGATGTCATACGTTAATAATAGGGAAAGTGGGGGATGCCTGGGTGGGTCAGTTGGTTAAGTGTCCAATTCTTGATATTGGCTCAGATTATGAGATCGAGCCCCGTGGCAGGTTCTTCACCGAGCATGGAGCCTGCTTGGGATTCTCCCTCTCCCTCTGTCTCTGCCCCTCCCCAGCTTGCACTCTCTCTGTCTCTCAAAATAAATAGACAAAAAAATAATAATACGGGGTCGCCTGGGTGGCTCAGTTTGTTAAGTGTCCGACTTCTCTCAGGTCATGATGTCACAGTTCATGAGTTCGAGCCCCGTGTCGGGCTCTGTGCTGACAGCTTGGAGCCTGGAGCCTGCTTCAGATTCTGTGTCTCCCTCTCTCTCTGCCCCTTCCCGCTCACACTTCTCTCTCTGTCTCTCAAACATGAATAAACATTAAAAAAATTTAAAAAAATAATAATAATACAGAAAATGGGTATGTAGGAGCTCTCTACTACCTTCACAATTTTCCTGTAAATCTAAAACTGTTCTTTGAAACAAAACAAAACAAAACATGTTTCAAAAAGGTGGTCATTCCCATTTTAAGAAATGAACAACTTTTGAAAGGTACCATTTTTTCACACATTCTACTAGCAAAGGATTTTCAAAGGTAGAGAAATTCAGTGTTGCCTAGAAAATAGGTACTCACACTCTGGAAGTATAAATTTGTACAGCTGTTCGAGAAAGCAATTTGTGTTAGGTCACAGTTGAAAGAGGAATACAATTTGATTTAGTAATCTCATTTCTAGAATGTATTCCTATGATGTCTAGTGCATTAGTGAGCAATTGTACAAGGACGCTTCTTGAAGCTAAATGCTTATCAGTATGAAACTAGGCAAGTATATAGCACTATACCTGTACATCCGATACTATCCAGCCACTAAAATTACGTACCTGGAAACGTCGTGCTCATATTCCAGTTTTGGTAAAAATTTGCAGTGTGGCCCTGTTTCTGTAAGTGTAGTATGATCCTACAGGTGTAAATTTACACACACACACACACACCCCCCTATGTATGTATATAGATGTTAACGTATTAGCAGTAGTTAATGGAGAATGTGGCATATAGAATTATCATCTTTATATTTTTTCTGTTTATTATTGATTGTTCCAAAGTATTATAAATCTATTTTATGTGTTAAGGCCATATGATATTTGTTTTTAATGTTCAGACACCTAAGGCGTATCTTACCTTGGTGAATGAGTCAGTAACCATGAACTCCCTTTTGCCCCAAGTTGAATGCCCAGGGATCAAGATTCTCAACGCCCAGCCCCATTTTCTGACTGTAGCTCTTTGTGTGTGTAGTTTTTTTTTTTTTTTATTTAAAAATTTTTAACGTTTCTTTATTTATTTTGAGATAGAGGGTAAAGTCAGAGAGAGGCAGAGAGAGAGGGAGAGAGAGAGAATCCCGAGCAGGCTCTGCACTGTCAGCCCACAACAAGACTGGGGGCTGGATCTCATGAACCATGAGATCTTGATCTGAGCCGAAGTCCGTAGTCCCAGAGTCAAACCTTAACTGTTCAATCGACTGAGCCACCCGGGTGCCCCCTGACTAGAGCTTTTTGGATCTTAACCAGCTAGAGGGGGTGGAGGAAGGATTGCAAGGTGAACAAAAGGAAACTGAAGCCTCTGGCGGTTAAACAACTTGACCAAGGTCACGCTATTAGCAAGAGGCCTCAGCAGTATGCATACGTTGATCTGTTTCATTCCAGAGCCAGTTTTAAAACCGCCCACCATTGTTTTGAAAACTGAAAGGAAACTGTTCAGATCTCCACTCCGCTCAGTCTTCCGTGTCGATATCGAGCCCCTTTAAGTAATTTCTCAGATCTTTTCCTTTATCACCTGTTAAACTGAGGTAACCACACCCAGTTTGCAAAATGCTGTGAGAAGTGCCAAAGCAGGCGCTTAATAAATACATCTTGCAAAAATGGATAAGTGAATGTAGAGATGATAAACATTAGCAAACCAGAGTATGATGACCAATTTTGTCGACGTACTCCTAGAGTTAACAGGCTCCTAATTATAAAACATTCTTTACACGGATTATTCATTTTAAGCTATAGAATTGTATACATTTTACTCACCACTAAGTGGTTTTTTATCACTTTGATCTTTCTCAGAAATGTTCATTCTTTCCCAAATGCACCCTATAAACTCTCTTGAAAGGTGTTTATTTTTTCCTTTGGAAAAAAACTACTAATTCTTCTGCTTGCCAAAATAAGGAATATATTATACAGGTAGTTAAAGATAATATATTAAATTGTATTAAAAGCATTTTATCAATTTCATAACTGGAATAGGGTACATTAATTAACAATAATGATGTTTTGACATTAAGAATCTGTCAATATAATATCTAGAAATATATCCAAATCTCAAATAAAATACCTGGAATATTTCTATAAAGGAGAAAATTTAGGAAAATTTGAAAGTGAAGCTATAGTGCAAACGATGCGTCTCATCAGCTAATTGAAATTGACACATATTAAGAAATACTTTGGGGGGCGCCTGGGTGGCGCAGTCGGTTAAGCGTCCGACTTCAGCCAGGTCACGATCTCGCGGTCCGTGAGTTCGAGCCCCGCGTCAGGTTCTGGGCTGATGGCTCAGAGCCTGGAGCCTGTTTCCAATTCTGTGTCTCCCTCTCTCTCTGCCCCTCCCCCCCGTTCATGCTCTGTCTCTCTCTGTCCCAAAAATAAATAAACGTTGAAAAAAAAAAATTAAAAAAAAAAAAAAGAAATACTTTGGGATTAGCACTGGGTGTTGTGCGGAAACCAATTTGACAATAAATTTCGTATCAAAAAAAAAAAAAAAGAAATACCTCAGCATCAGGATTATTTTTCCCATTTTATGCCAGTATTTGTCAATTACAGGGTGAGAGCATAAATAAATACACATATGAAGGTTGATCTTAATCAGTTTTTTTTTAAATACAAGAACGTAATTTTATTTGACAATTGCTTCTAAAGATTTATTTCTTAAAAATAAATAAAATCCACTTGTTCCCTGTATTTAAGTCTGGTTTTTTTTTGCTTGTCCCTTTTTTTCTTTGCTTGCTTGTTCTGTTCCTTAAATTCCATTATATTATGCACAATGTTGCATAATGTTTTTAACTATATAATATACATATATAAATATATAACATATTATATATAAATATACATTTTATAAAGTACTATAATGTACAAAATACTGTATATTTTTAAATGTATAATATAATATAAAGAAAATTAATTAATTAATTCCCACACTATAATTCAGGAAGTGATGTCTTTAACCCCCTAAAAATAAATAAAAATAGAAAGACACTAAAGTAAATAAATAAGTCCCTCTTTCGAAAAGGAACACAAAGCTGAGAAACAGGAAACTGAATTAAAATTCTTTAGCATTTAAACTTGCCTAAGTCAAGAATTTCCACGGGCCTGATAGGGATGAGCTCAAGGAACCAGTGCTGTGGCTTTATCGGCAACAAGGATGGTTAAAATCCAGGACCTTTATGACCTGCTCAGTGGAGGGTTTACATTGAAACTGTTATAAATTATTACAGAGGTGAAGCCAAGCCAAACAGTCCAACATAAATATATCTGCAGACACACTGGCTACTATATATTCTAAACACTGTCAGTAAATGAATAAACAGAGGTTTCTAAATCATTTAAGAGAATATATTTATTCGCAAAATCAGTAATTTTTATTTTGTAGCCTGAACCCCTCCGTTAAAAAAAAAAAAAGACCTATTATATCAAATATTTTGGAATCTGTAAAATCGCGTGGACTCCCAGACGGCTCCTTTCCTGCAATAATGGCCAGAACGTCGTGCGTCTCTGAAGGATGTGTGAATGTTTTTTCAGTTGGGATACTTGACTAATCGCTACCTGTTGAAATTGTTCCACTGCGTGACACAAATTAAATATTTGAGCCCCACCATTTCGGCAGGCTGACTCCGCATCTGTATAAAGGGACAAAGAAGTATAACACGACAGTCTGATTTTCCTGGGGTTTCGCGGAAAGCGGCACCACGGCTGGCTTGCCCGTATGGGTGAATCACAGCCAACCAGAGGAGACCAAATTTTGTGGTCTGCTTTTATTTGCCTAGTCATATAACTCAGGCCTTTAAGTCTGCACATTGTTGACCAAAACATTAATTGTGGCAAAATAGTTTGTGTCTGTACCGACAGAGTAAAACCAGAGTAACCCACATGTATGACCATGAATTAGTTTAAACAAGGGGATAAAAGCTCCAAACCTCTGAAGTTAAAGTCACTGAGAGGTCTGCTGTTGAAAACAGCTTCAATAGAAATGAGGGGATTTTTGGGGTGGGGGAGAGGAGAGGAGGGTGGGATGGGTGCCTGTTAAAGTAGTAGGGATTGGAAGTCAAAGCCTTTCTGGTTAATATTTCTTTCTCTCTGTGCCCCAGTATTAATCAATGTAATTGTCTTTCTCTGTCATCTGAATTCCCTTATCTATTAAACAGAGCCAACTTGTGATAATCTGCAGCCCACTTTTCCTAAGAATAATTTGCCTTCACTTCTCCCTTTAGATAGGTAGTATCTATGACATTTTGATACAATCAACGAAAATTGGACACGAGGGAGAAAACCAAACCCAAAACTGTCAAACTGGATGTCACAGGATATGAAAGGTTTCTTCGGAGAACATGAAAGGACATCTCCTAAGACAAACGCATCTAAGTTTAGGATGCAGGTCTCAGTGTGTGAATAAAAGTTAATGCTACTTTTTTTCTCCTTTCACCCGAAGAATGTCCACTTTGAGGCTGAGCTAGAGACAAAATATGCCCTCTTCCCAATGTCTTCGTTCCGTATTACCCAGGCCAGCTTCAGGACATCAGCGCGGTAGGTTCGGGTCCCATAAGTGAGGGAAGACTTTATCTTCTCTTAAACAGCCCAGCACCCCTTAGGGTGAACAGATTTGCCCAGAGCCCTGGCAACAGTAACACGTGACAGTGGAAGATTACAAGCATTCCTCACTGATGGGAATAAAGCTCCAGATCCCCAAATGCCATCCATTCCAATGGTCTAGGACAGGCTTTGTTCGTTCATCGGTTTGTTTCTTTGGGGCAGAAAGTTTTTTAACTATAGGTGAACCACCTTTCCCGGATTTACAATAGAAATTAATGAGTCTCCCACCTACGTGTCTTTGGAACTAGCTCATCGTACCAGTTTCCTAGGGCTGCCATAGCAAAGTGCCACGAGGTGGGTGGCTCGGACAACAGTCTGTTCCATGCCTTTCTTGTGTAATGACAGGCAGACCTTGTAGGCAAAGCACTTCAATTTCTGCCTCTGCTCTCACATGGCCATCTTCTCCCTGTTCGTCTACCCCCTCTTCTAGTAAGGACGCCACCCTACTCTGGGATGATCTCCTCTTGACTTATCTCTGCAACAACCTCGTTTCCAAATAAGGTTACATTCTGTGGCACTATGGGTTAAATAAATAAATGAACTTCAGCATATAATTGAGGGGAAACAGTTCAGCTCCTAACACCGATCTATCCATATATCATGCTTCTTCAAGGCTATAAAAGTATTTCAGCCTTAAATGCTCATACCTAGCAGTTCTCAAAGGGTGGTCCTACAGCCTGCAGGACCTTCGCAAGGAATCTGTAAGGTAAAAACTATTTTCCTCAGATGTTCAGAATTATTTGACTTTTTCACTCTTATTTTTTTTTCACGAGTCCACGGTGGACTTTTCGAGATTCTTTATAATATGTGATGACACCATCCCTCTGATGACTAACAGCATCGGTGTGCATTATCATGTTTTTCTAGAATTTTCTAATGTTGTAGTTTTAGAAAACAAATGTGTACATTTTCTGAGATTAACTCAGGCTTATTCTTTAGTACTTCTGCTGTGGTTTTAGCTTTACTTTGGAAATGTCTGCTTTAGCCTCCGTAACCTATTTTTGTCCAAAAATCATTTGTTTGAAATTCCAAAATTACCTTGTGCCAACATGAAAACAACAGGCAATAAGTACACTTTGCTGCATTTATTTTTACACTTGTATTTTAGCATGGATCATTGGCTTAAAAAGGGAGATTGGAAGATTTGTTCTTACGTTCCATCTGCACCATTTACCTCTAAATATATGAACAGTATGCTGAAAAAGATATGCTGAAAACTGTAATATGAGGAAAGTATATAGAGAACTGTAAGTAAAAATGTGACTGTGGAAAAAAACATTTTACTTGGTTACATATCACGCAATACAACATTTTCTTTCATGTTTTTATTTTTATTGAGACAGAGAGAGACAGAGCATGAGCAGGGGAGGGGCAGAGAGAGAGGGAGACACAGAATCCGAAGCAGGCTCCAGGCTCCAAGCTGTCAGCACAGAGTCCGACGCGGGGCTCAAACCCACAAACTGGGCGACTATGACCTGGGCCGAAGTCAGACGCTCAACCGACTGAGCCACCCAGGCACCCCAGCAATGCAGCATTTTTTAATAGTATTAAGGTGCCAGTTAAATTGAGATGTTATTCTAAAATCAAGCGTCCAGAGTTGGGGAAACAGAAATGGAATATTTTAAATCAAGGTGCAATAAGCCCTTTAAGCCAACAACTGTTTGTTACAACTTTTCAAACTAAAGTGGAAAATCCACGGGCGCATCTTCCAGGGCTCATTATGGTGCATTGGCTGAAGATGGACAGTCAGTAGCTAAGAGCTGAAGAAAACCTGTTGCCGAATGTCTGCTGAAGGAAGTCAGCAGAAATCACAGCACTGCCACTTTCCCGTGACACAGTAACTCGGCAAATGAAAGATGTGGCTGCAAATATGAAGACTGAGTTAATATCTCTACTGCAGAATTAAGCTATTTTTCACCATTATAGACTCGCAGGGAATTTTTTTAAGTGGACGAGAAAAGCCGGTATTACTTAAGAACGTCTTTAATACAGCACTAAAAGTTATTAATGTTATGACATCGCAGCTCTTGATTACAAGCCACGTTTTAATATTTCGTGGGGCGAAATGGGACGTGTCCATACCGCACCCCTGCTTCAGAGCTCCGTCTTTTGGTCACCTCCAGGACAAATACTGATGCAATTGATTGACTTCCAAGTGGAACTATTATTTGGCGTTTTCTTGTTTTTATTTTTGCTTTTGCTTTTTCATGAAATACCATTTTCATGGGAAAGAATGGCTGGCAAACTATGTTTATTCAAACTTGATTATTAGACAAACATTTCCTGGAACATTAATGAAGTGAGGCTGTGTAGTCAAGAAAAACAACGGAGTGCCGCTTGTGATGCCAATGACAAAATTCAAGCTTAAAAGTGAAAATTAGAACTTTGGAAATCTCGTATCCCCCACCATGAGATAGACAGCTTCTCAATCCGTAGACTTTTCTGATAAGATCGGTGGTGATATTATCAAATGGAAATCTTAGTATTATTTTAGATCTGGATAATTTAATGACCTAATGTTTGTTTGTCTGTTTTTTCAAATGACCATTATACAATGTTACATAATAGGTCAAGATGGACCAACAGATTTTAGTATAATAGAAAACCAAAAAGTTTAACAATACGGTTCCAGATTATACATTGCAACTGACCTGTTAGAAACTACGACTGGCAATTTTATTGCAGTATCCTAGAAGAATATCCACAATTATCTGTAAACTTAATTACAGTGCTCTTTCCTTGTTTAATTATACATCTGGGGGAGGCTGGATTACCTACATATAATTCAACCAAAACAATGTATCACAAGGACCGAATGCAGAGGCAGGTAGGAGAGGAGCTCTCCTCAATTAAACCAAACGCTGAAAAGGCGTACAAAAAAGTAACACAATGACATTCTTCTCACCCAAATACAGTGATTTTTCACCCAAGTATGTATGTTAGCATTTCGTAATTTATCATTACTTTTAAACGGATTAATAAATATTTTAATTTTTCAATTTAGATACATATAGTAAATAAATATGCATACATAACTAACATCCCTTGGGGGTTCCCAATATTGTCAATAGTAAAAGCAATCCTGAGATCGTAAAGTCTGAGAACTGCTGATGTAAACAATCACTGACAATCTTTCTTTACCCGTCCCCTTGCTCTTTGAATCCAACTTGCTTGAATTCAGTTTCATGTTCTTTATTTCAAAATCATAACTCTAACCCCTGCTAGTATAGCCCTGTGAGACAGAATCACTCTCTGACTCTCCAGGATGCCAGATTAGAAGGAAAAGGGAGATGAAGAAAGGAAAGAGAAAGAAGAGTGGAAGGGAGGGGAGGGGAGGGGTGAGGAATGGTTGGAGAGGTAAACACTCTTTCTAACCCTCCCCCTGTAACAATCCAGAAACTAAAGTGTCAATACCCGGGGCAGCAAGGAACTTCCAGGACCCAGACCCAGCACTAAAGCAACATCTGTTCTCACCTACGGATGCTATTATCATTCTGACTCAGTTGTTAGGGTGCTTAAGTAATACAACATATGTAAGGGGCTAGCACAGTGCCTGGGGCATAAACAAGCGGGGTGACTGTTACATTTTGTTATAATTACAATTTCCTCACCCTGCTCCTAACACTGCCTAGCCCTTGACTTGCAGCCCTTGACTCTTGAGCGATGACTGTATGTTGCCTTATCTTTTCACAATAGGACATCATCAGTCTTGAGTTATGCAATAAGGGCTGAAAACATCCCCAGAATATTCCAAAACAATATTTGCTTTGGGATGCAACCCAACACCTTTCAGAGGAGCCTGAACAAAGTGCTCGAAGCATATGCATACCTTCTAAGCATTGGCTTTCGCTGCCGTTTGACAGTTGCTAAAGGAAAAAGAGCGAACTTGCAAAAATACCCCTGAGACACTTCTTGGTATTTGAGTCTGGCTCAAGGCAGAAAATATGAAAAGCCCTGTGTGAAACCTGTCTCTGGTTAGAGACCTCTGGCCAGCAAAGACTGACCCCAATACTCTTCATAAAGCAAACAAGCCTCTGAAAACCTGGCCACTCACTCCCGAAGCAACTCAAATTCCAACACTGGGAATCGGACTTATTACTAATACAATTTCCTTCATGAGGAGATGTTGGACACAGAGAATATCCCAACTAGGGCAATCCCGATCCCCAATCCTTCCTATTTTACTTAGGCTGTAGGTGTATTTACACAAAAGTTTGGGCAGCTTTAAACCACAGCTAGTCAGAAAGCTCCTGGACGCTCGGACTAACTCATCCTTCCCCACTTGAAAGGCATCTTTTGGCCCTAGAATTAGCCAAAGGAGTTTCCGGTTCACTTGGAATCCAGGACTCTAGCACAACATGGCTTTTTGCTTTTTCTTTTTTTCCTTCCTCCCCTACCTGCTCAACCAACAAGCAAGCTAAGACATTAAGTACTTTTCCACGGCTCTCCACAAATACAAAATTCTGCTTTTGCTCACATATAAATAAGGCCTCAGAGTTTACAAAGTGCTCTCTTACCCGTTTCCTCATTTCATCCTCACAGAAGCCCTGAAAGCGAGGTCGTTGGAGGCCCCCAGTTGTTGTGGGGTAAAATAAAAACAACAGCCTTTGGAGTCAAGGCAACTGAGCTTGAAGTTCAGAAGTGCTGGGAACTAGCCTTGTGACCGCATATCGGCTAAGGATTAGGTAAACCACGAGAGATTAAAACAAAAAACTAACATGATAGCAGCTCAGGTCTACTTACCTGTCATATCACAGAATCCAGAAGTTTACAATCTCCTAGGGTGAAGTCTAATATTTTGTTGTTCCACCGTCTTTCACACGCGGCTTCCACATCATACCTTAAGACAACTTCTTGGGCTTCGTCCATCGAGTTCACGTTGCAGCCATCACACAGGAAGAGACGTTGAAGAAGAAAGGGAGCAGAAGGTACTTAACAGATGCCCTCCAGGCCGCCGTATCTGCCTTCTGCTTACATCCCAGTAGTTAGAACTTGGTCAGGTGACTATAAGAGCTGTAGTCTTATTTTAGACCATGTGGCCAGCTAAAACTCTCAAGTCATATTGGCAAAAATTAATGAGATGAGTTTTGAGGAACAACCAGCAGGCTCTGCTCTACTCTTAAGCAAGTTACATGGACTGTGTGAGCCTATTTCCTCATTTGAGAAACACAGAAACCCTTATTCACAGGCTGGTCCTTAAGCACAGACCTGACGCATCGAGGCAGATGCTACCCGAATCCGGGACCTTATTCTTGTGATAGGTGAGCTTCCAAGACCCTAGTGTGGATTAAATAAGAACCCAGCAGGAGAGTAGAGGTTTACGTGCCAAGCACAGAGAAAGAGGCATTTTGGGGTGAGATAGAGAAGGAAACCAAAGTCAGCGCTAAGGAGGTAAAATCAAACCAAAGATAATGTGATAGAGTGGGAAGGGGAAAGACCTGTGAGATTACTTGATCGATAGCTATTTAGTAGCATTGGATTTCCTTTTATATTAGATGTTGATAAGGGTGAGGTTCTAGAAGAATCAACCCAATTTTGAAGTCTCGTGTCAAAAATAAATAAATAAATGAATAAAATTTAAAGATAAATAAAATCTTCAAAAAAAAAAAAAAAGGCAGGGGGGTAGGGCTGCCTGGCTGGCTCAGTTGGTGGAGCATGTGACTGTTGATCTCAGCGTTCTGAGTTCGAGCCCCATGTTGGGTGTAGAGATTATCTAAGAAAATAAAATCTTAAAAAAAAAATAAAAGCTAAAGTCTAGTGTCAGTGCAGGAAATGGTAAGGACTCCATGAGAATATTTGTAAACCAATTTTGTGAACTATGCAGTGTCACTCAAATGTCAGAAATGCTGGTAGTGTTACAAATCAAAAACTCTATCTTACCACATTTTTGTGATCTTAAGTGGAGACAGCACCTTAAATCTCAAGGGTCCAAAGTGTGTGTTGCTGAAAATGGGATTTAGAGCCAGTACAGGCCAGGGACCAAAGAAGCTTCCACCTCGACTGAGAATACAGTTCTCAGCTGCCCTCCAGTCCTAAGCAAAAGGGGCAGCTCTGGATTGAAGTTGAGGAGACCTGGTCTCCTGACCTCATTCCATTCTGCACTAGCTTTGTGGCCTTTGGAAGTCACTTGGCCACACTGACCCTCAGCATACCCAACCATAAAATGAAGTGTTGTGTATCTATCAGAGAGATCCTGGATCCACATATTGAATAAATATTAACAGAATAATTTCTCTGCGTCACAAGCTTTGCTAGAAGCTGATCAGCTATCATGCACTACCCAGTGTAAAAGCCTCATTAGGCTGTGATAAGGAGTGTAAGTTTGGAGGCAGACCCACCTAGAACCCTGCCTCTGCTTCTTGCTGGGTGCATTGATTCTGGCCAAGGCACTTACCCCCTCTGTGCTGAACTCTTCTCGTCTGCAATAGGAGGACGATAGCAATGTGTGCTTCATAGGACTGCAGATGTGTGTAAAGTGCTTCTAGAATAGTTTCTGTTCAATGCATAGACCATACATATAATGTATATTCAAGGTATAGTGCTTCTAGAATAGTGTTCGATGTATACTAGCTAGCAGTATTATTGATGTTGGTGGTGGTGTTCCAGCAAAAGCAACTGCTTTGTCCACTTCCATGTACTTTTTACACTTGGCTTCGCTATCCAGATGCTCCCATGGATGCCATTTGGGGCGACTACTACATGACAAGCGATTGACAAACACACGGAGTTCCACTGTCTGTTTCTTAAAGCAACCCTGGAATTGTTCCTGTTGCTGTAATCAGAAGAAACTCAGGCTTTGTCTAAGTTCACACTGTTGACAAGCAGTAGCCCTGAGGTCTGAATGAAGTCTCTCTGGCTCCAACAACTGGGGTTTTTCAGCCTCAACCAATTTGATTTTTATATCGCTACCTAACATGTTCCAATTATTTGTTTCTCCCACCTCTCTGCATAGAAGGAAGAGGAATTTTGCTTAATTCACCCCTAGATGTTACTTATAGCATAAGCCCACAATCTTCACTCAAGGCCTCCATGGGTCTCGTTCTCTGCGCTGCTCTGTCATTGACATACTTCCTTCCTCTTAGTGAATTCTGAGCTGCTCTTCAGAGGAGACCTCCTTTCCAATAACCACACGTCTCCAATCTTGCTACGTATTCCACTTTCCATGATTCTCTTTGCTCATGCTATGTGACAACTCAGGCTTCTTCTTTAATATTCAGCTCAGAAAGGGCCCATCGTAAGTTACGGAGGGAAGGTACAGTGAGTGAAGGCTTCACTGAAATCCACTGCAACTGGATCTTTATTTATAGCATCTTTCTACTTCTATAGAATGAGGATGGGACATGCAGTTCCTCCATTTTCTGCAAGAGGCAAGCTTCCCCCAGATTTCCAACTGAAGTCTCATCCGTCAGACATTTATTGACCTCACACCCTGACGAATGGACTTAGAGAGAGCGGCCCCTCTGAAGGTGCAGCGTATGCTGGCCGCATCCCCAAATATGTGCAATTATTCCTGCTTCCCCAGTGTAGCCAGGTATTTATTGAGATAATTTGCAATTTGAATCAGAGCCATAGATGTGACTGAATAGGGCAGTTTGAAGCATACTACATAAATGCAGTCAAAGACCTTCTGTGCATCTTAATTCCTAGTTTGAGCTCACTTTGCTCCAACTGCTCTTGAAAGCGTAAGTTCAGCTGCATCGCATCTCTTGGGGCTGAACTGTATACATGTGCACGTAATTATTATGTTCTAGTTTATGACACATTTACTCCAAAGAATCACACATACCTGACCTCAAGCCCGCTCTGGGAAAATGGGACAATGGCAGTCCGTGTATTTGCAGTCCGTGTAATACACGTCCTGGAAGTGAAATAGACAAGGGCAGGCAATTTTGTTAGTCCTTCGACAAAGGATGACTCTTCAAACTCCTGAACAACGGTGATTTTAAAGATCCCACACTCAAGCAATACCTTATCAGAGCTGTGCAAAGAATTTTGTGAAAAAGGGTTTGTATTTTAGTTGAAAGAATATCTTACCAGTTAGACATATAAACGGGCTCTACAGAAAAATATAAGCTTTGTTGGTATCGCAGAGAACAAAGGGATGGAGTTGGAAATCAAGATAAATTCCAGCTCAGCTACATGCTGGGTAACTTTGAGCAATAACCTTAAACTCCACTAAACCTCAGTTATCTCAGCTGTAAAAATTAGAATAGTAATAATTTGGGGGAGCTTGGGTGGCTCAGTCGGCTAGGCTTCTGACTCTTGATTTCAGCTCAGGTCACGATCTCATGGTTCGTGGGTTCAAGCCCCGCATTGGGCACTGCTGGGAGTGCAGAGGCTGCTTAGGATTCTCTCTCTTCCTCTCTCTCTGTTCCTTCCCCACTTGTGCTCTCTCTCTCTCTCAAAGTAAATAAGCTTACATTTTTTTAAAAAAGAATGGAAATAATTTGTAGTGCCTGGAGGATCCAGAGTCATTAAAGGATGTTTTCTATGTTACGACTTTCCTAGGAAAATAGAGTCTTAGAGATGGCTGCAGGTATAAATATGAGGACTTACAACAAAGAGAAGAAGGCCTGTGCTGTGATTGACAGATAGTCTGGCTAAAGCTGAGTAACCTCAAGTCCTGGATCTAAGTTCCTGCTCCGAAAGCCCAGCCACCTAGTCGTGGCAGCCTCAGAGGTGAACGGCTTCAGTGAAACCAACCAAAATGCACAGCAGATGGAGGTAACTCACAGAATGCTACTGTAACTGGATCTGAACTTGAACCCTGTCATAAAACTGCATTGGGAAATTGCATAGCTATTTATTCGAAAATAGAAGTAGGTCCATGTCAGTCGTTATTTCAAAACTTAAACTGAATTGTGGCCAGGCACTGGGGAAAGTTGAGATCTCATCAAAATAAAATGGAAAGGGGTGTGTGTGTGCGTGTGTGTGTGTGTGTGTGTGTGTGCGTGTGTGTGTGTGTGTGTGCGCGCGTGTGTGTGTATCCAGGTAGGTTGGTGGATACTTCTCAGAAGAAAGAGTAGAGAATGAGGGAAAAGGATGGCAAAGAGACAAATGACCAGGATGCTAGAAGAAAACAAGGATGTCTAAGGTTTACCTTTAAGTTATTTGCACTGATCTAAAGTGCCATTATCTCAAAAGTACAGGGAATGTTTCCATGCCTACTCCGGCCCTGTATATATTGTACATTTTTTTTTTTTTTGTCATTCCGAAGGAAAGGTTGAATTTCCTGGATCAATGGATAAAGGAACAGCCACAAACCCAAAATGAGCAAAGATAGCAAATTAGAGGGGCACCTGGGTGGCTCAGTCAGTTGAGCGTCCAACTTCAGCTCAGGTCATGCTCTTGCGGTGAGTTCGAGCCCTTTGTCGGGCTCTGTGCTGACAGCCTGTTTCGAATTCTGTGCCTCCCTCTCTCTCTGACCCCCACCCCCCCGTCTCTCTCTCAAAAATAAATAAACATTTTTTTAAAAGATAGCAAATTAGAGCCAAAAGTGACCCCAAGAGTATGAACATACTCTTTACACCCCCATGGAAAACTCTCAGAAATATTAGGAAGAATATTGAACTTTTCTATAAAGACATTGTGGGGATTGAGACGATCTTATCTAGAACTTAAGGGGTAGAAATAGATGTAATGTTTTCAAAGAGGAAAAAGACTGTATCCCAAGAATGAGATTATTTGAAATCTTTTTGAGTGTAGGCTCTCTCTGCCATTAAGTAATCTGTCTTGATCAGAAGGGTTTTTTTAGATGAGTGTCAAACTATAAGAATGGAATGATCTTGAGGAACATTCTTTTTTATTTTTTTTATTTTTTTTTTTTATTTTTTTTTTTTCAACGTTTATTTATTTTTGGGACAGAGAGAGACAGAGCATGAACGGGGGAGGGGCAGAGAGAGAGGGAGACACAGAATCGGAAACAGGCTCCAGGCTCTGAGCCATCAGCCCAGAGCCCGACGCGGGGCTCGAACTAACGGACCATGAGATCGTGACCTGGCTGAAGTCGGACGCTTAACCGACTGCGCCACCCAGGCACCCCAAGGAGGAACATTCTTTTTTAAGATAGTTTCTGGATTTTTAGAAAATAAGGTGATCGTGGCAAATTAAGAATGTTAATTCTTACCCAAGTTTTATTGACCAAGAAGCCCTCTCCCCTGGGGAGGAGTGGAATCAATTGACCACATCTTTATCTGCTTCCTTCTCTCGGACGTACTGTTCTGATTACCTTCAGTTGGCACTGTTTCTCTCTCATCATTTTATTAATACCATTCTCTATGACTCAACCTTATCATGCTCCTGTAGCCCAAACTTTCCTAGCTACCTCCAGATCAGAATAACCTCTTGAGTCCGTCCCCACTGTTATTTTAGGCTGCTTCTTTTAGGCTGCTTCCCCCACCATGTGCTGACCTTGAAGTTTAGATTTTGGAATGCAATCTTATTTTTTTTTTTTTTTTGTTCCCAAGTCCTTAGAAGACCGGGAACTGTAGCTCTGAGTATAGAAAACTAGTGTCATGAACTTGACACCCCATCGATGTCCAATACATATTAATCTCCTTTTTTTTTCCTGTGGGAGACACAAGACCATCACAATCTATTAATGAACAAGCACTTCGTAAGAGCTGGAAGTGAGTAGTGAGTTAATAACAGAGGCTGCTATATAAAATATATTGGCAAAGTCAGTTAAGAAGTGCTGTGTCTTTCACATAGAAGATTAGTAATGTGGATTGTAATTTGAATGCACAACCCATCTTTCCAGTTAAGAAATTACCCTGTCCAGGGGCGCCTGGGGGGCTCAGTCGGTGAAGCGTCCGACTTGGGCTCAGGTCATGATCTCGCGGTTCGTGAGTTGCAGCCCCGCGTCGGGCTCTGTGCTGACAGCTCAGAGCCTGGAGCCTGCTTCCGATTCCGTGTCTCCCTCTCTCTCTTCCCCTGTTCATGCTCTGTCTGTCTCAAAAATAAAGAAACGCTAAAAAAAAATTTTTTTTTAAGAAATTACCATGTCCATGGGATAACCATATCCACTTTATTGTAATACTGTGTAAACATTCGGCCCCCTTGCTGCCTTTCTTTCCAGGGGCTATTTCTCCTCTTTCAGTTTTGCAAAAGAATGAGGAAATAAGAATTGGAGGTTAGGGGCTTGGGATTTTGTAGTTCGTTTCATTTTGGGAAGGCTACTCAAGATTTGAATCCTGAAATATTTGCTGCTTATCAAAACAATCCCTCCAAAGATGGAATGGAAAGAACAAAATAAGCGAAGATGTTTGGCTGCGGTGAGATTCCAGCAGGCTCAGAGAATCTTCACTTGTCCCATTGGATGTGCCGATGCTGCCTACACGTCCGGGTCCACTGAAGGAAAAGAGCATGGCTTCCCATGAGTTATGGAGTGGCTCTAAGCAGCTAGCCAATGAAGAAAAATGGAAAGCAAATATTGAGTTCCCGGATGGGGATGAGTGGGAGGAAAATGAACGGAACACGTATTGTGTCTCTACCTTGTGCCGGGTGTTATGGCTAGGATGGTTTTCTACGGTTTGGGTACAATCCAGTAAGAAAGATATCAATATGGTTGCCATTCTAAACATATGGAAACCGATGTGCTCACAGGTACACAGTTAGTAAGTGTCTGGGATACTTAAGGAGGTCTTTGGGGCTCAAAAATTCTATCTATATCTACTATGCCAGTGTTTCCTGTGTATGTCTAAGAGAATCACTTGGAGCACTTGATAAGATATATTTCCAGGCCTCCATCTGGAAATCTTGCATCAGTAAGCCTGAGATGGGGGTAAACATGTGACATTTATCAATTGTATCAAGGGGTCTATATGACCTAGCAAGGCTTGAGTCCCCTGCTGCACCACGATACCCTCCCAGAGATACCCAAAGTATCAAAATATCCCAGGGTATCAGAATAGCCCAAGACAGATAAGGAGTTAAAGGCTTTAAGTATCTCTATTATCTCCCTTCCCTTCCAGCATTTGTCTATCCATTTCATTATAACATATATATATATATATATATATATATATATATATATATATATAAATTCATGTCATGTCAACTCAGCTTAAATCACCTCTTTCCACAAACTGACCTGCCAAGACCCCTATACAAATTTTCTGAAGTCTGCTCTGGAGACCACTTAGTTTGGACATCGTCACTCTGGAAAGCCTAGGCAAAAAAGGGGAAGTCAAATGATTGTCCACATGAATGTGGTTTATGGGACCTGAAAGTTCTCTTTCTTAACTTTCATTCCTGTCTCTACTCTTCTGTCTCTGCATGTTTCTGCACCTCTGTGTCTCTGAAACTTGTATGGATTATCTGCGAATGCCTGCCCCTTGCCACTCAGCTCTGATGTGCTTATGAGCTCTCATTTATTAAGGCAGGGTTTCTAGAACCTTCTCTACAACAAGCTTATTTCGTAGGAATCAACACTTAAGCTGTTGTGAAATATTTCCCTTGAAGTGCCCCAAATGACAGAGGAAAGTTACCTGGGCCCCTGGGACATGTGCAAAGGAAACCACAGCATCCTACAAAAAGCATGAGACTCATTTAAAGTTTCTATTTTTCTTAAAACTTCATACGACCTGGGCTTTCCAATATTGAAAATAATTTAATATTAAATGTATTAATTAAAAATTTAATACATGTCATAAAATTGTAATTTATGTAAAAAATAAAATTATTTAATAAAAATTAAATTAGCGAAATAAAACTTAAATGTTTAGACTTAAATATGGGCTTTCCATGTTTAAGATATATTGCCATTTGCTCTCATTAACAAGCATATTTTCTTAACATGGATAAAATTGAATCTCCATGTAAATATATGTAGATATTTTTATACTTGTCTCACCTATAGGCTTTACCATCCTTGTGCACAGCTGAAGACTCATGGTATTCATCCACCAGCATGCTTTAACACCTTGGCTTAAATAAGTTTACTAGATCAGCTAATTTTCCCAAGACACAATGTGACCCAAGATGGTAGTACCCTTAACAGCAGGTGGGAAAAACAAGCCATTAGCAATGGTATGAGTTTACACATACCCTGATGCTGAGTGTTAAGTAAAAGGCACTGCATCCGTTGACCGGTCAGTCGAATAGAGGTATCCCTTGGGGTCAGACCGGCTTCCCAAGTCCTCTCTCCCTCAACTCCAGACTGAGTAGTTGTGCCTAAATTGTCTTCCAGATTACATATGGCTTTCCCATGCACCATCATATTTGATCTTCCTGTTAATTACCTTTATAGAATTCACAGAGCAGGAGCTGCAATGAGAGGCGGCAAGATGGCAAGACTTGCCCAGAATTACATAGATAGTCCAGTCTCTCTTCAGGCTCCCATATTTCTCCCATTCCCAGCAATATCTTAGACATTTTCATAAGCATGAGGCGCGTTTAGCCAATCATGGCTGAGCTGAATTTATTATTCCTATTTAAGGAGATCGAGAGTGCCAAGCTTAGAATTGCAGCTCAGTCCTTCCACCCTTCTGCATCCAGGGTCATTTAAACACCTCGCCCTGCTTGCAAAAATCCTAATGATGAGTTGACTAGCATTTGCACACCTCCCCACAAACCAGCTTTTAGATTCCAAATACGGAACTGTGCACTGCCCGACTGAAACATCTCTTTCTGTGTTATTGCTGTAAAATCAAGAGACTATATTTTCAAGTTCCAAAGGGCTAGACTGAAGTCAATATTTGTAAATATTAACTACCACATTTTTTCTTCCAGTCTGATAACAAGCAATCCAAATTGGATTGGGGTCTGCACAAAAAAAAAAAAAAAAAAAAAAAAAAAACTCTCCATTTATATGAACTGTGCTCTTTAGCAGAATGGTGGTGGTATAAAAAAGGGCCCAATTCAGCTCAGAAACCTAGACTCTTTATCGCCCATCAGTCAAGGTGAAAAGCTCTCTGAAACTCCAGTGAGATTAGATTTAACATAAACTTCCTGAGCTGAATTCCATTATTGCTAAAATAACTAGAAGGAAATCATTTAAATATTTTCCAGAATGCCAATATTGGAGATTTTTTGGCTTTTGGCTAATAGAATTTTGAGAAGAGTTCATCCTCCCTCAAAGTGTCAAGAATTACTTAAGTTTTATATCTAAAAAGGACATTACAGGAGTGTTAGTTCAACCTTCCTGCTAATGAAAGATATCTTGACAGAACTGAACCAAATTTCACTCCAGATGTCCAGTAATGGGTTCCATTACTTCCTAAGAGGTGTCCTTCCTGTGTTGAACACCAAATTATGTTGGTAGATGTAACCAAAGTGACAGGAAATGACTATAAGGCCCTACTGCTTCCCCTAGGCAGAGAAAAGAAATAGGTGATAAGCTTCTTATAGCCAGGTTTGATGTGGCCATGATGAAAACAGTTAATAGTTCAAACATCTGCTAGAGATCTCATTCAGTTAAAAGAAAAGCATGCAATAACTTCTTAACTCCCCCAGTGATTATTTCCATTTTCGGGATATGGAGAAAAAGAAATACTGTGTGGACAGTATTCGTAAGAAGTAATTACTAGTTATATGGAAATGATTTCAACTTGAAAAAAGGGATTAGTACATTATATTAAATTTCATATAATTGAGAAAATCAACTTGGTACAAAATTGGACCTGAAGCAACTTTCGAAGAGCCAAAAATAAAAGTCCGTGTAATCTCGTGATATTCCAATTCACTTACCCTATTACCTTTCCACCAGTTGGTATTCACTGAGCGTCTACGTGTGCCATGCTCTGGGAGGCATAAAGGGAGTAAAGATGAATATCTGACTGGAGGCGCTGGCAATCTAGCAGACAAAACAAATAAATCCAGGAACCAGGCCTGTGATCCTAACTATAAGACAAAACGTTGTGTTCTCTGGACTTTACTCTTCTCCTGTAGGCGTAACAGGATTTGGACAAGGAGTTCTTTGAGTGTCCTTGCAGCTGTGAGTGGCAAGATCACTGGTGGGAGGACTCATTCCAACATTCAACTCAAGTCAGCACAAATGGCTTTAAAGTATTTTTTTTATTTACTGATTTATTTTGAGAGAGAGAGAGAGCAAGAGCTCACGAGTGAGGAAGGGGCAGAGAGAGACAGAGGGAGAGAATGCAAAGCAAGCTCTGCACAGTCAGCACAGAGCCTTCACAGGGCTCGATCTCACGACCCTGGGATCATGACACGAGCCGAAATCAAGAGTTGGATGCTCAATCAACCTGAGTCACCCAGGCACCCCAACACAAATGGCTTTAAAACACCTCTAATGAGCATTCTAGGAACATGGGAGGGTGAGAAGAAGAAAGCTAAGGAAGGTAACACTTTTAAGTGCCTAATATTATTAGTTGTCATTACGCTGGGTGTTTTACATTCAATATCTAATTTCACCAAAGGAAAAATTACATGGAGCTAAGTGTTATTATATCAATTTTATGGCAGAGGAAACTCAGGCTGAGTGGATTCTACCACGTGCCTGAAATCACATACCGGTAAGTACCTGAGTAAGGATTAGACCCTTCTAAGTTCCCAACAAAACTTCACATCGTAAGGCTAAGGCCAGTCTGTTTTCCAAGGTTTTGAAAGTGCATTCCAGGTTCTGTTTTTTCTGCATCCCTTATGTGATATCGTCGACAAGACTGGTTGATTGAATTTAATTCAATGCCGCCTTCAACTCACATTCCAAAAAATGTATCTGCCAAATTTTGGAGACACAAAGATGAATGAGACATGGTTTCTTTCTTCGAAGAATTTAAGTCCAGCAAAGGAGACAAAATGCTCACACAGAAAGAGAGCGGTGCAGGATGTGTTTGTAGACATTAACCCAGGTGGTGTTGTTCACTGAGTCACAACTAACTCCCTCTGTGATGGGATTCCACTTGGCTCTCTATCCTCTGCCCTCCTCCCTCTTCCACAGGCTCCACTGACATTTTCTCAGCTCCTGGACCTCTCGTGCAGCCTTTCTCCCACTCTGTTTGGGTGAGCTATGGTGAGGTCAGCTGTAGATCAAGGGAGGGATACTGGAGAAGGTTTTGCATGTTTGATGCCCATGGTTCTCTGGAAAGAGCACAGCCTGCGATGTAGGGCCACATGGGGAAGCACCGAGGTCACTCATGAAGAAAGGGGAACTGTGGATGGCACCCTTATGTGATTTCCGGGAGAAAGACTGGGCAAGGCGGGGTGAGCAAGCCGATTGGATTCTTTGAACAGCTGGAGCAGCACCTGAGTCAGGTTGTCTGGCCCATGACTCTGGGGATTTTAGGGTAGGCAGACTAATTAGTGGTCTGGAGTATGAGATCCCAGCAATGGAGGCAGTGGCAGACTGGACTTCATCAGTTGTTCCAGAAGGGGAACTAACTGGTAGGTAGCCAGGGTCCTCCAACTGGGTCAAAACAGCATTTTTAAAAAAACTATATACACTGTATGTCATCTCAGACACCCTGGAAAACTCCTATCATTAAGTGCATGCTGTGTTGTAATTGCTTATTGAGTTTGTCTTTCCTTCTTGATTAATCTGGCTCTGTGAGGACAAGAACAACCCTAGCGTCTAAGATATAGAAGATGGTCTGATAAATGGTTTGCGTAAAAAATAATGGCATTTAGGTTGCGTTTTGAGGGATGAATAGAAGATCTCTAGGAGCACGTGTGTTGGGTAGAAAATGTAGACAAAGGGAGAGTAGACCAAAGGCTTCAAGATATTCCAGAAAGTGTTATTTGAGAATGACAAATGTTGTTAGGTTTTTTAGGTTAGTATTCGGGGAGAAATATCAAGGTGTAATGAGGTTAGAAAAGATAACTTGAAGTCTGATTAAGAAAAGCTTTAAATGTTAGGCTAAGGGAGTTTGATGCTATGCAATGGAGTGTCATCAAGTCTCAGCACTAGATGGCTGGATCAACAAGTACCACAGGTGGCTTCTCAGCATGAAAGAGAAATAGGAAAGATCAAATGTGTCCTACCATGACCGATGTCCAGTGTTTAACCAGCACGGTTTAAGTAGAAATGCTTTTGCCCCCACAGCCAGCCTCCACGTTCAGTTCCCTGCAGGGTCCATGATCAGATACAGTGTCATGTGTTGATAAACTCCAAAAGGAGCTACAAAGAAATCCCTCAGCTCTTATTACCAATAGATTATATCTTGTGTTTCACCTCTTTTCTGAGTGTAGAACGAGTAGATGAAAAAGAAGCCTCCAGAAGTATAGTTAGTGCATATTTCCAAGTAATATGTAATGCATAATATATAATTGCTAAAGTCATAAAATATCTGGTCTCTAAGCAAGTTATATTTATCTAATGACTGTCCAAAGATCTTTAAATTACTGTTTAATAACTATCCTGCTCTCTTATTAAGGAAAAACCATACATGGTGTGATATTGTACTATCGTTTATTATTTTTCTTCAGACACAGACATGACACCATAACATTAAGAAGTCATGTCTTTGCCCATATTCAAATAAATAAAATACACTAAAAGCCGCAATCTGTGAAAGATCGCAGGGTTTCCACAAGAAAATGAAAATGTAGATGCAGACCTCTGATTTGCTCAGTCCCGTCATGAACCCTTTGCAGTCTGCTCCGCATGAGACACAAAGGGCTTTTGTGACGCATATGCTGTGCATCACAAATGGAGAGCCCCAGCCAAAGAAAATATACAGTTACCAGAAGAATAAACCCAGGATGAAAAGCACAGAGGTAGCATCAATAGACGTCTAATGTGCCATTGGCCCCATCTGGTTAGAATCACATCATCAAAATTAGAACTGGAGTAGACCTTCCAGGTCATCCCTGGAACACCTTGCCGACACAACAATCATCTTTTTGAGGACCAGGTCCGGTTCAATATCATGTGTCTCAAGAGACAAGAATTCCACGGATTCTGTGGGCGAGATAGTTACCATATTTAAAGAGACAACGGTAGTCATAGTAGAGATTTCAGTCAGTTAAATAATTGCATTCAGCCTTTGAAATATAAGGCATTGGCTTTTTTTTTTTTAAGTAGGTATTTTCTCCATAGAAAACAAAGAGCTTGGTGCCTGAAGAATCACAAATGGAATAGACACAAGAATTGCTACAAGTGGCACACAGATCTAAGGGAACCTCAGAACCATGTCAAGGGACCTCACAGAATCAGGCCAAAGAAAGTCTATGTCAGTGTGCAGTCTTCTTCTATGATAAGGAAGGGGCTGATGCAGAAGCTTGCTCAGGGGCTGGAAAAAGGCATAACCAGAGGTACAGGCTCTCACTCTAGATAAGAGAGTACCCTCAGTCATCTTTTGGAGCTAGTGGGAGAAAAGAGGACGATTGCATAGTAAGAGACATCCTGTGTGGAAAGCCAAGAGGTAGAATCAGAACACGTGTCCAATTTTCAAAGATAGAGCCTGTGGAGTCAGGAATTTGGAAGGAGGAAGATAAGATCGAGTACAAACAGTTTGGGATCAAAAGGAATGAGGGGGATCTTCTAAGTGATTCTGTTTGAGTCATTTTAGGGGCGCCTCGGTGGCTCAGTCGGTTAAGCGGCCGACTTCGGCTCAGGTCATGATCTCTCGGTCCCTGAGGTCGAGCCCCGCGTCGGGCTCTGTGCTGACAGCTCAGAGCCTGGAGCCTGTTTCAGATTCTGTGTCTCCCTCTCTCTGACCCTCCCCTGTTCATGCTCTGTCTCTCCCTGTCTCAAAAATAAATAAAACATTAAAAAAATTGCTTTAATTGTTTTTTAGTGAAAGCTTTGGCTCAAATGAGGCCTTACCTGGTGGCTCGGTATATGTGAGACATATACAACATAGAAACAGCAGCCTTTCTGAGGGAGACATGACGTGGGATCAAATCAGTAATACGGAAGCCCTCATGCCCAAACCTACCTATTTCAATGGAGGACCTTGCTATACTTCTGTGGAACTCCCAGAGTTGATTTAAAACACGAATTTGCAACAGTAGAGTTACTAATCAATTATGTTGAGTATTCTGTGGTGGGACACATCAAAAGGGAGGAGGTATCGTTCTTTAATAAAGAATTCTACCCATGGAACTCAGAGATTGTTTTATTTAGGGCAGTATCCTATTACCTCGCACGTCCATGTGACTGAGTTGTCCTCACAAACACCACAATCATGTTTGTCTCCGCAGACCGAGCGTGTGATGAGCTGCCTGTGGACACTGTCTGTGGCTTGATTTATGTATGCATCAGCAAAGCAGGCCAGCCCAGCTTAAAGGGTTCAAGATGGGGAGTGTACCTAAGAGACAGAATGGTATGTAGAGTTGAAAAGAGAGAAGAGAGAATAGCCAAACTAGAAAATAGGAGAGGAGTTAGAAAAATAAACCCAGGGTCAGTAACAGAACCACCAAGGATGAAACTGGGTGCTGTGGTTTATGGCTATGCCATGAGTATTACAACATGGATGTTTTCTCGAATCGAATGCATAGACCATCCTTCTTTCTTGCTAACAGAAATATGCCTTTGTTTGGATAATATACTCTCCTCCATCCAACCAAGTTTAACTAGATCAGTCATAGTAATTCCTTTCACTTTGCCATAATTGACTTAGGAATAGGCATATGATGCCACTGTGAGCAAAGGGGAGCTCTAATACACAACTTGTGTGAAGAATTCCCTGCTCTATGATGGTTTAACTGGAGTAAGATGGTCCCTCTTCTTTCCCAGATGGTAAGTCTGAATAACTGAAACTATAGCAGTCATCCTGTGGCTCTGAGATAACTTCCCGAGTGATAATGTTGACACAGCTCGAATCATCTAGGGGTGCCTGGGTGGCTCAGTCGGTTGAGCGTTCGACTTCGACTCAGGTCACGATCTCGCAGTTCGTGAGTTCGAGCCCCGCGTCGGGCTCTGTGCTGACAGCTCAGAGCCTGGAGCCTGCTTCGGATTCTGTGTCTCCCTCTCTCTCTGCCCCTTCCTGCTCATGCTCTGTCTCTCAAAACTGAATAAACGTTAACAAAAAAAAAAAAAAGACAGCTCGAATCATCCATATTCCACTTCCATTCTACTGAATGACCCAACCTTGAACTTCCCTACCTTGTGTCTTCTTTTTATGGGAAATATTACCTTTTTTTTTTTTTTTTCATTGCTTAGGTTAGTTGAGGCAGGGACTTCTGTTAGTTGCAAGCTAAGCATCCTGACTGATACCAGAATATAGAAAGCAGCTTTATAACCCAACCACAGTTGGAATCCCCTTAGTAATTTCTTATACACATTGTTTGGTACCTGTCACTGAACTGAATCTTGAAGCAGCAGATATTCACTTAGTAGAGAGGGCCCAAGAAATATGATTGCAGAGGGACATGGCTGATTTTGTAAGGTGAAGCCACACTTTTATCACAGAGTCCAAGTGAACAGTTTAAATGTTTATGCCTACTGGACTGACCTAGGACACATGGAAGAAAGAAAAATCTTTGAGAAAAAAACAAGGAAAATCAATCAATAATGTGTGTAATCTCCTTGAGCGTAGGCACCATGTTTTCTGTATTTTTGGGTATCCAATACTCAGCAACAGGCCTGGCATATGGTCGGTTATTTACAAGTGCTGAATTAAGCAATTGAAAGAGACTAGGGATCTAGTAATTAACATTATTCTTTGTTTAATCTCGGCCTTTCCAGTCGCTTATGGCATATTTCAGTAGATAAGGCTGGGCTGGCACCAGGAACTAAATGCAAACACTAGTTTGCATATTAAGCATGAGTTGCAAACGTGGCACAATCATGGGAATCTGAGACAGAGATTATTCATTATTGATTATTCATTAAAGTTAAAATACATGTTCATCTTCCCAGGATGGCAGTAAGTGTCACAATGCATGAATCTAAAACCTACATGCGTGAACATCACAGCTCACAATAATCTGACACGTCCTACCTTCTGTGATGTGACCTTTCCAACAATGCTGGGCTCACCCTAGACTACAGTTTCCAGACTCCCTTGCATGGTTTTTCCATGTGAAAATTTCCACATGGAAATTTGGAAAGCTAACAGAATGTAAGTGAACTTGATGGATGCCATTTCTGAGCATAACTTTTAAGAATCAAGTGTGCTATCTTCATGTTCTCCCTTCACTATCCTGCCAGCTGGACGAAGACAACAACGAAGCCCGGAGAGAGCACCAGAGTCACAAGCTGGAAGGTACCCGGGTCTGTGAATTACCGTGACAAACAGTCAACACCAGCCAGTAATAATATGCAGTTGAGATCGTTCTGTTACATATTATGCCGTCTTTTTTGGCCTACTTTAAATAATCAACCTGTCCACACCAGTTTGGCTTATAAGCAGAATACCAGCCTTGTCGACATCGCCAGATGATAGAGATAACTCTGTTTTAATTTTTTTGTTGTTGGTGAAAATGGATGTGTTATATAGTTCACGATGCTCTGATATACACTAGTTGGTACTAGCCTCCCAACAATCCCATAAAATAGACAGAGTAGATATTGTTACCCTCGTCTGAGACGTGAGAAAAATTGATGGTCAGATACTGGACAAATTATCTAAATCTACTGAGTGCTAGATTTAAAACTCAAGAATAAATCCTTTTACTTCAAAGTCTTTGCTTTTTGTATTCGAAATATGCTGAATGCCTGCCTCCATACAAAATATCTTCTTGATGGTAACTTGACTGCAGAAATTCTCCCAGGGGACTAGAGATTATTTTCAGAGCTTCAACTCACTTGAATTCTAAATACGAATTTAAATATGAAGGATTTATAATTCCAGAGGATTTAGCAATGAGGTCGGCTCTACTACAGACTATTTTTTTTTTTTTTTAGATTCTCTCCGTGCCTCAGACTTGGATGGTTCCCACTGAGGTTGTTGACTCATTCTCCTTCCCAAAAAGAAAAGCTTCTGTGATGCATCACTAAGAACAGGTCAGCCCCTCCACTTGATCACCTCTCATGATGGAGCACACACTATCTCAAAAACTTTCTCAACCTCTTGTTAGGGTGACCAGCTCATCCCGGTTTCCAAGAACTTTTATGGTTTTATAACTGAAAGTCCCATGTCCTGGGAACTCCTCAGTTTTTACCAATCTGGAAAGGCTGGTCACCCTATTACTGCTGAACAGTGGAATCTATTAATTTCCAATTTTAATTGAAATGATAGCTGCCTTGCTATAACTTCTGACTAGTTTCTATTATGCAACCAAAATTTATTTCCTGGTGATATCTGGATTGTCCCTGGTTTTCTATAGCTACCAAAGTCTACAGCAAAACTGCACTATCATAAACTGCAAGATCAGTAGATCAGGGGCACCTGGGTAGCCCAGTCAGTTGAGCGACCAAGTCTTGATTTCAGCCTACATTATGATCCCAGGTTTGTGGGATTGGGATTGAGCCCCACATCAGACTCCACACTGAGTTTGGAGCCTCCTTAAGATTCTCTCTCTTGGGGCGCCTGGGTGGCGCAGTCGGTTAAGCGTCCGACTTCAGCCAGGTCACGATCTCGCGGTCCGTGAGTTCGAGCCCCGCGTCGGGCTCTGGGCTGATGGCTCAGAGCCTGGAGCCTGTTTCCGATTCTGTGTCTCCCTCTCTCTCTGCCCCTCCCCCGTTCATGCTCTGTCTCTCTCTGTCCCAAAAATAAATAAACGTTGAAAAAAAAAAAAAAAAAAAAAAAAGATTCTCTCTCTTTCTCCCTCTGTACATTTCCCCTACTTGGGTACTCTCTCTCTTAAAAAAAAAAAAAATCAATCGATCATAGATCTAAGCTTTTAATCTTTGGACTAGATAGACAGGGCCTGATGACATACTATCAATAATCCCTGTCCCCTAAATACATTATTCCCTCTATAAGCCTATAGTGTTACCCTTTTGAAATTGTTTTCCTTGTTCTCCAAGTAGAGTTTTATGATAGAATTAATGACAATGAAAATAAAAATACACCTACTGTAAACTTTTATGGGTAAAGATAATTTATTAATTAATAATTGAATCTTAAAAAGAAATTCGTTATTTTCCCACTTCATGTTCTTGAGGGAAAAAATAATAATTGTCTTCTAAGATTTCACCATTGAGCTTACTGTCTGTGAGAATTGAACTTTTTTCTTTCTTGCTTTCTTTCTTCTTTCTTTCTGTCTTTCTTTCTTTCTTTCTTTCTTTCTTAATACAAGCACACCACTTACTCTTTGGGGAAAGGAACAGTCTCTGTTATTGGGTACTGAGGGACCACCAAAACCAGGAAATTCATGTTTTATGAGTTTTCCCCAAATCAAAGCAACAGGGTTATGGTCAACATCACCCTTTCATTCCCACTGGGTACTTCCAGAGAGGTGCCTTTGGGGGCAAAGGAAACTTTTTGCAGTGTAAAGCACATGCACTTCATTGCTTTCTTTCCTGCTGAAAATCAAGACTGGGATCCTAAGAGCCCATAAGGTTCTACACCAAGCCAGACGGGTCTCTTTATGCTGTCTTGACTTTCTTGCTACTTATGATATCTGCCACCTGATAAAACACTTCATAAACCCAGTTCTTGAATGTATAGTCTCTGTACGTAGCAAAATAAAAACTAAAATGATGAGTATTATCACAACTACCAAGATGAATCTGAGAATTTTGAGAAGCAAATGTTTTTAGCGAAGATTTAAGTTGACTGTACTTTGGGAAGGTTATAATAATCTAAGGTTATAAGGTTAAAACAATGTAGTCTTGTAAATGGTGTAGGATTTTTGAGGGCTAAATTTTCAAATGGTAGGATGTTAGAATGAAATGGGACTTCAGAGATCATTTAGTTAAACCATCCCTATTCTGCCAATGGGAAAACTGAAGTCCAGAGAGCAAAGATCATCACACTGATGGTCCATGGAAGATTCTGCAGACAACCAGACTGATCTCTCATTCAAATTCAACAAGTCAAAGAGTGATTCTCTACCGTTGGGGAGTGAGGCAGCCCTTTGAGAATTGGATTCATGTCATGGAACCTGCCAAAATGCACATACACTCAAAATTTCTCATGTAATTTCAGATTTATATACCTTGGGAAGTTTGTCTTGGGATCCCCTTGGACTATGCTCTTAGGCCATGCTTGATTTTCCAAGGGAAAAAATCAGGGAATTCCTGAATGAGCTCTATATTAAACGGATACTTAAAATTAAGAATTCAATTGTTTGAAATTCAATACTTTTTTTTTTAATTTTTTTTTCAATGTTTATTTATTTTTGGGACAGAGAGAGACAGAGCATGAACGGGGGAGGGGCAGAGAGAGAGGGAGACACAGAATCGGAAACAGGCTCCAGGCTCTGAGCCATCAGCCCAGAGCCCGACGCGGGGCTCGAACTCACGGGCCGCGAGATCGTGACCTGGCTGAAGTCGGACGCTTAACCGACTGCGCCACCCAGGCGCCCCTGAAATTCAATACTTTTTAAGAGAAATCAATTTTGGGCTATTGTTTTACATTCAAATTAAGGCTCTCTGCAAGTTTTATGTTAATAGATTGGACATTAGAATTAAAATCAGAAATTCACTCAAGGACTAGTAGGGTAGGACCTGGGTAATGTCACTCAAATTAACACCTTAAAATGTCTAGATCTAATTTTTCTAAATCTAACTGTGATTCAAAATTTGTATAAAAAGTTATGGAAAACAACTTAAACTTTTTTGCCCCAATTTTAGAATAACCTCTACAGTCCAACTATACTGCAAGTCTTTGATAAACAGTGATAAATAATTGATACTAGTAACTAATATTTGTTGTTCCCTTACATGACACCAAGTGAGTTTATGGGTTTTATCTTTTCATAACAGTATAAGTTGGGTATTTACACACCTTTTTAACAGTTAAGAAGAATCAAATCTCACAGAGGTTCAAACATCCCCTAAGGTCATCAGCTAGTGCAGTCATCCGCTATTCTGTCCCCACTCCACTCTCAAACCAAGAGAAATTTGGTGATTTCTGGGAGCATTGTTAGTCATCATATCTAGGAAAGTGATATTCACATCCCTTATCTCAGGCCAGGAATGTCACTAAACATCCTACAATGTATAGAATAGACCTCCCTCACACAACAAAAAATTATTTGGCCCCAAATGTCAATGCAGCTGAGGTTAGAAAACCCTAAATGATTAAGTGTCAGATAGAGAATTTATACCTAAAGAATATTAGCCAAGAATGCACACTCAATATTTGCTCTCAAAATACATGTTCAACATTACTGTTTTTTTCAAAATAATAATAGTCTTTCATTTTGAAAACTTTGGTTGTGCTCACTTGACAGTTTTTAAGTCACAGTTTGTAGACTTTAAGCTACAGGACTGGGTAAATCTGGGTAGATTATGACAACAGTATTTGCATATGTGTGCCACAGGAGCTGGTGAGAAGAATGGAACCTGCCTAAGACAATCTCAGGGACAGGTCCACCCCAATAGGGCATCAACACTTAAATAAGTATCTTGAAGATCACATTTGGGTCACATTTTATTGGGGGAGGTGCTTTGTAGAGATTGGTAAAATTGAGGAAGCCTGTATGTTTAATATTGAATTATTTTTCCCAAGCATCTTTTATACAATGAGCTGGGATTGATACAATTCTTAAAGTTGTAACTCAAGGTCTGCACTCAGGGAGATGTCATCCAGGCTGGCATGGGTTTTAGCTAAGTACAGGTCATCAGTTCCACGCTGTGCTCTGGGCAGAGAGCAAGCTGCTACCTCCTGTCCTCATCCACCATTCCACTGGGAGGTAGGGGCCATGGAAGCCCTCAGAGGTCAGTGGAGAAAGCATGATTTTGTGAATCCAAAGCAGACTGAACAGAGCACTCTTTTATCTTGGTGCAAAGGTTCAGCCTTTGTTCCGGGACTGATTTCTTTAAGTGCAATCATTGACAGCCTTTAATCAGAAAAAGAAATCCTGAGGATTCTGGCAATTGCCCCACACAGTAAGTCATGGATCTCAGACCCCACTTATTTGCATTAATCCAGTAGAGCATTAGATATGGCTCTAATGGGGCATAGAAACAACTCCTTTGTGCCAGATAGTCTATATTCATTTCGCAAGTATTTCGCGAGCATTTGATGTTAATTGCACAATTTTTTCATAGTACATACACTGGTGAAAACAAAAAGGATAGAAGAATATTATAATGCTCTTAGGACTTTTACTTTAATTAGAAATCATGGTACGAGAGCCTTATGGGATGAGGAGAGGGGTGTTGTGGAAAATAAAACCTTTTCACTTGTGATTTAGGTTTGTCAGTATGCGGGAGTGACTCTCAAGATGAATTGGGCTCATACATGAGAAGACGCATTCTTTCTTTGATTATATGATTATTAGCATGTCTATCTGCCTGGATATTGTAACATGCCGCCCTTCCCTCCAATGTTCCATCTCTGGGAATCCTAGCTCTTCTTTCTTAACTTCCACATGCATTCACCCACCAAATCCTGTTCATCCAACTTTTTCTTTATATTTCTCAATCCTTCTCATTTTCCTCTCTCCATTTATACTACCTTAGTTCGAGCCTTCATCATCTCTTATGTTCTCATTTTGGAAGCCTATTTTATTTATGTGAATAAGAAGACAAAATTAAACATTAAGGTGGAAAAAGAAAAGTGAAAGGCGGGGGCTAGCATGTAAAGCAACTACTACATGTAAACCTTGTGCTGGGGTCTCCATACGTTACCTATTTTTATCCTGCCAACAATCTCATGAATTCAACGGACACCCCAGACTACTCTATAGAGGAGAAGCTAAGATGATTAATGATTATTTCCAGTGTTGCACAGCTAATAAATGACTAAGCAGATTCTTGAATCCAGTATCCTTCCTACAACCAAAGATTTTAAGAATTTTTACAATAATTGCCAGGTCATCCTTCCCAATGGCTAATCCACATTCCAACAGTTTTACATAAATATCTTTTCATTGTTTTCTTTGCCTAATGGACACAGGGACCAATGTTCCCTGTCACTCATCTATTTGAGTGACCTCTTCTGATTTTTAAGTTAATCAATCAGTCTTTCATACACTGCATTCAGTTTCCATTGGATTGGCACTGGGGGCTAGAGATCAGGAGGGAGGGAGATTACAAGTTCACTGCCTTTGGAGTACTTAAGTCCAATAGAAGTTTGACAGATGACAACCAGGCAAACCAGTTAAGTGCATTCTCTGAAGTCAAGTCCTGAAATAAATAGGAAGGCTGTGTGTGAAATGAGGCAATAGTCCAACAGCCCTCTTACCCAGCTGAGCGACCTCTTAGAGAAATAAACAGCATCCTTTTAACCATCCAGACAGGCTCATGGTTGAGCCCATTTATCTGTACCATCTACAAACAATATTTAACTTAATCTAAGGCAAAACAGGAGCACAAACATTGAGGTCTGGGTCTGTAACCATTCCTCTAGCACCGCAATGTTTATGGGAACATTCAAGGCCAAGAAAGAATATGTGGGTTCTCAGTAGACTTGGCCGTCCTTACTGAATGCCAGGTTCTTACTTATTCCTATAGCATGTGCTTCAGAAGACCTACATTATCTAGTGGTCCTTTGGAAAGGGGCTAGGGGGTATATGAAGTCAAGAGTTTGTGATTCTGGGCTGAGCTGTGCTTCTCACTAGTTGTGTGATGTTTAGGAGTGTCGCTTAGTTCACTCAGTCTCTGGTCAAAAGTCCAAAAAGAGGGTTGGGCTAGATTCCTCTAAAAAAGCTCTTCCAGCTTCGCAACTCAAGAGTTTCGTATGAATGAGGAGTTCTAAGAGAGAAAGTAGGATCCATGCTTCTTACCTGGGGAGATACAGAAGTAGGCTAAGTAGGGGCATCTGGGTGGTCCAGTCGGTTAAGTGGCCAACTTCAGCTCAGGTCATGATCTCATGGTTGTGGGTTTGAGTCTCTCAACAGGCTCTGTGCTGACAGCTCAGAGCCTGGAGTCTGCTTCACATTCTGTGCCCCCCTCTCTCGCTGTCCCTTCCCTGCTCATGCTCTGTCTCTCTCTGTCTCTCAAAAATAAGTAAACATTAAGAATAGAAACGAAAAAGAGAAACAGAAAGAGGGTCTTCCGGCTCCCTCTATCTCTAAGTCACCTGTGTGTGTGATTGCCATTGTCTACCAGTGCTGGCTAGGAGTGGACTGGTGCTTTCTCCTAATCCTACATGTCTGTCCTGTGCACCTTCCCAATGACATACCTGCTAGGGCTGTCTCTTAGGCTCGGCACACCATCATTCCCAGGTATCACACAGTGTGTCAGAGAGGGGGTATCAGGTAGCACTATGCCAAAGTACAGTCCATGGAGTCTAAGGTGGCATCCTCGGAGATGCCAAGGGGAAATTTGGATAGAGGCCAAACAGAGAAGCAACTTAAATGACTTCTCCAAATAGATTTGGGTCTTCAAAGGCCTGGGCGATATCTATTGTTTTTGCCTGCCCACCATTCATACCTCTCCCTCCAGTAAACGCAGCCCAATTTCTCCCCTATACTCAGTACATACAGTTTTGGTGTGGACCTGGGAGCCAGGACTGAACCAACCACATGGTCTATACCTGAATACAGTAACTGGCTCAACGATGGGTACATAACTTATCTGGAGCTAGTAAGAATCTTACGAAGGTTGAAGAGAGAATTCTTCTCCTAAGACTACCCACAGTAAGGATGATGTAGCCCCGGAGCTGCCATGAGTTATCTCATGGAATATGAAAAAAAAAAAGCCAAAAAAAAAAAAAAAAAAAAAGGAAAGCAGAACTCAGAGAGGAAGAAAACGGGTCATGATGATACTGGCTAAATCCTTTGATTCAGCCATGCCTGAAACCACTTTTTCATTTATGCAAGCCAATGGAGTCCCTTTTCTGCTTAAGCCAGCCAGTGGGTTTTTTTCCCACTTGAACAGAAGATCCATGACTTAAAATTGAATGCAAACATTGGACCTCATATTTGCTTGCTAAAGAAATTTCAATAAATGGTTTGACAGATTCGATGATCTCTGAGACATTTCCAACTCTATTATTTGGTGGTAATTTTTTTTTTGTATATATAACTAATCTGTCTGAGAAAAGCAAGATAGTAGAAAGGACAGCAACTGTGAAATCAGGCTGACCTGAGTTTGAGTGCCAACTTATCCACTGTCTCATTCCAAAAACCTAGTCACTTAGCCTCTATATGCTTGTAAGTTTCTATAAAACAGGAAGTAATTGTATGTGGAATTGAAGAATTTCTTTCCAGGATTAAAATTAAAACACTGAGCACTGAATACATTGCCTACCACAAATATGCAGGCAATGGATGACAGCTGTCATGACTATTAGTTCATGGAACCAGAAGCCTCATCTAGTGGTGTCTACTATGAATGTAATAATTACAATTACAATGGTAATAATTATAATTTCAGGCTCGATATAGTTTACAAAATATCTTCTTACCCACTGGCTTATTCCTCCCACTATCTCATGCTCAGAAGGAGTGACATTGGGTTTGATAACCCCCACTTTAAAGAAGAAACCAAGGTCTTGGAGCCAGTAACAAGCAGAGTCAGGACCGAAGTACCAGTATTTTGACCCCAAACTCAGAGTCCTAACTTCTCCACTATGCAGCCCAGCAGGCCTATGCCCATAACGCACATTCTCTTTCATAGTCCCCACTGATACCCCCTAAATTGCGTATATAACAGATTCATAGAGTAACGGAGCTAGAAAAATCATTGGAAATTCCAACCTCCACCCCTGAAGACTTCCACCAATATCATAGTTAAAAGTGTAGGGTGGAAAGTAAGAAAGACCAGGGTTAGAATGCACCAATTTGGGGCTTTATGACCACAAGCATGTAGAAAAGTCCTGCTGAGTTGTAGTTTTCTTACTGTATTGTAGGGGTCTTCCAATTGTTTGCCTCTTCTGCTTATAAAAAGAATTAAATGGGCATATATTGTAATCAGCATAATGCCTCTCACATGGAAACTATGAATGGCATAAATTATCAAGTTACTTATTTTTGTGATTATTAGTCTTATTATAAACCCACGATTCGGCACTACCTATGCTTTTTCCACTCCCTATCTCTCTATACTATAAACTTTAAGAAATATATATTGCACTGAGGCGAGAGACTGTGTCTCCATTGCCTTTGTATCCCCAAATCAATTCCTATTTCTCAAATGTCACCTTTAGTGAATGATTACCATGCTAAGGCATTTATTTAAGGTATTGTCCTAAGGGAATCATTACCTTTGAATTCTTACGAGGGCTCCTTTCCCCTCACCAGGGAGAAGACCACAGAAGTTAGTGATGGTGAGGGAGTTTGAATCATACATTTTTGTTCTTTCAAAGGTTGTTTCTTTGTGTGTGTGTGTGTGTGTGTGTGTGTGTTCATCTGTGTTTACCCCTTGCTTCTTTACACACCTGCTTCTGATCCAGTGAGGGATAGAGGGGCTGGGTGTGAACCCCATTAGGGAAGATTTGGACTTTATCCTTTGCTTGTGTTCTCCACTTGTGATGTGTATTAAATTCTCTTTGGGACACACGCTATAAAGTACAAGAGGCCTTTTTGATTGAACAGTGAAAGGAGCCTATTAGAAATGTGAAATCATAATTTCTGGAGGTTTGGGGACTTAAAAAAATGTGGACAGCTGTTGGCTGAAGAACTGAGAAATGTTTAAGTCAGGAAAATATCCTAGGTAATGGAGCCAGAGAGCCTAAATCGGTGGTAAATACTGCTAAGCCATCATTACACACTAAATAGTTATTAGTCATCTCTCTGTTTTTAACGGAAAGCTTAAGGGTCTGAAGTCCCAAGCTTAGACTCCATTCTCTCTAACAAATCAAAAATCTCATCCCCTCCAATAACAGAAATCTGCCAAGAGAACATTAAAGGTCAAGCTAAACCCACAAAAGCAAAGCAATGCCGATTTCAAAGACCCTGAATGGAAAAATACAATTAAAAGTCACTAATTCATTCTGAGCAGGAGAAACGATTGAGAGCTTGATTTAAGGTCAGGAGCCCAAGGGGCAACGGTGAAGGGAAGCAGGAACCCCAAGCCAAGCCATAAGCAAAGTGGCCTGGAATCTCTCAAACTTGGCGGGAGCCTTTCCCTTTCCAGCCCCCTCTTGGGTGAGTGGGTCACAGTGTGGTTGGAACGTTGAGTTGCCCCCGTGGGACCAATATTGGGAACTGAATGTGAAGACCTGGCCTCCAGTGGGTAGGCCTGTGCTGTGGACCTGGCTCTGTCCCAACTCCACAGTGATTTTCCTGCATTACCCTATACAAATCATTCACCCTGTCCTGCCCTACTTTTACCTAATTACAAAATAATTTCTTCTAATGAGGCTCGGCTTACCAGTAAGCCTGCATTTTGTGGTTTGATGGATGCCAAGAAGACACCGCTGGGACTTGAGGCCCAGCTCCATAGTGTTCACATTCCCCCATTATACTTCTTCTCCCATGTCTGAAATACCACCATTTATAAATATATTTAATCTAAAAAACATCTTTTGAGTGCCTAGACATTTTTTTTTTCATGCCAGGCATCGTACTAGGCACTAAATATACAAGAGTGAATGAAACAAACATGGATCTCATACATGGGCTGGTTGGAAGAAAGAGACTGAATTAAATAGGTAAATGCACATACACATATGTGAAAATTGGGAGTACCCTATAAAGTTACTAAACAAGTTACTCTGGGAAATATTGGAAGTCTGAGTCTTAGTTAAGGCCACCGAGAAGGTGATTTATGGCTTGAACAGCAAGTGGCAAAGGCATTGTCTGGAATCTCTGGAATACAGGTAGATTAGATTATTGGCCTGTAGCCTGAATAAGAACCACCCCAGCCACCCCAGACCTATGTCCCTCATATACCATAATAAATGTGGATGGCTACTAAGTTTTGGGGTAATTTATTATGTAGCATTACTGTGGCTGTAGCTGAGTGCCATGAAATTCAAGAGAAAATGATGAACTTTGAAGTGTCAAACTTGAGAGGGATGTGATATTCCTAAATGGGGATGATATCAGTTCAGCAAGTGAATGCACAATTTTGTAAATATACAATGAGTTCTCAGCTCACGATAAACCTTTTGGAGTCTCCAGCATAAAGATTATATTTAAAATCTTTGGTATGAATGACACCGTCCAGGGGAAGTGTATAGAAAGAAAGGTCAAGGAGTCCTTCAATATAAAGAGGTCATGAGAAGGATACTTCAAAAAAGACTAAGAAATAAGAACCAGAGAGGCGATAGGAAAACAGGAGAGCATGGGAACCCAGCATCCAAGGGAGAAGATGTTTTCAGGAGTAGAGAACAGTCGCCTATGTCAAAATTTAATATGAAACTCTATCAGTTTTCTACTGCTGCTATAACAAATAACCACAACCCGGTGTCTTCAAGCAACACAAATTTATTATCATACAGTTTTGGAGATCAAAAATCCAAAATGGCTCTAACTACACTGGAGTGTCAACAATGCATTCCTTCTGGAGACTGCAGGGGAGAATCAATTTCCTAGCCTTTCCCAGCTTCCAGGTGCCGCCCACATTCCCTGTTTCCCTCTCGTACTTAGAAAAATCCTTGTGATTACATTGGGCCCACCTGGATACACCAGGAGAATTTCTCCATCTCAAACTTAGCAGATTAGCAACCTCTGTTCCATCTGCTACCTTAATGTCCCCGTGCCCCATATAACATAATATACTCACAAGGACCAGGGATTAGTAAACACACAGCTCTGGAGGACCATTATTTTGCAAACCGAACACGCTAAATAGGATAAGCTTTGCTTTTTGGGAAAATGGACAGACATTTCTAGAAAAGTTTAGGGCTTCTAGTATGTTAGTAGTTTTCCAGAATATTAAAATAATATCTCTCTTATACACAGAATTATCAGAAAGACACTTGAGAAATCAGAGAAACAGATCTAACCATAAAGAAAACCCCCTTCCGCTACTTTTTTTAAACAACCAAAGATTTCCAACCATGTGGTGGGGGGGGGGGGGGAAGAGCACAGAATAGAAAAATCAAGGAACAAACCAAAAAATTCTACAATAAACAGAGATAATCTGCATAATATGAGAACATTTAAAATTATTCTAATGAGGATTCCCAGAGATAGTTGAGAAAAGATCACGTAAACAAGATAAGCATAACGTGACACGAAAGAATTGATTAGGGGACAAGAAGATATTCGTGGACATTGAAAACATGGTGGCTGAATTTTGTTTTTTAAATTTAATAATATGGTCTAGGAAAATACCCCAGACACGAAATAGAAACAAAGAAAAGAAGAGTAAGATAAAAGTAAAACCTTAAAGGATCAACACAGAAAGGTCATCCTTCACCCAAAATAGTTCTAGAAAGAAGAGAGAATATGAAGACTTAAAAAAAATCCTGCAAGATAGCAGAGAAATGGGATATATTACTTTGAACTCAGAATTCCATACTAGTCATAATACTAAGCGTGAGAGTAAAATAAAGAAATTTCTAGACATGGAATTTGCACATTTGTCTTCAGGTTTCTGGGGTTAAAAACAAAGAAACTTAATCATGTATTCCAACAAACCAAAAAAGATACAAGAAAGAGGAACTTGTGAAATTAACTCATAGTGTTGATAGAAGCTGGGTTCTCCACGTCTCCCTAGGCAAACAGTGGATCCATTTCCCGGCACGCCCCCCATCCGCATAGGCCATCTTTTTGCTCTTTGTCAGTGGACTATGACTAGAAGTCACATGTGCCACTTCTAGCCCAAAGAGATTAGAAGCACACATGCCTTCCCCATCTCCAACCTGCCTGACCACTCACTGCCCGACTACAGAGGCGATGGAGACCTATAAGATCACGAGGCACCGGAGGGCAATGTCCATTTCCAGAAAGTCTGCCTGACCAGAGCTGTCTTCTCGTCCTATTTGGACTGGGATGTGAGTGAGGAATAGACTTAGAAAATAAACTTCTGAAATTTGGAGATATTATAGGCTTAAAGCTAGCCGACTAATATAAGAATATAATGGAGGGGGGAGAAATTCTGGAAAAATGGCCCTGCAGCAGGCTTGTAAAGCACTAAGTCCAAATCTAAGCAGAATTCAGAGGACTTCAATAGTTTTATGTATAAGAAAAAGTAAACTTTATTAAAGGATATGACTAAAAAAGCCAAGAAATTCTGTGCACATGGTAAAGAGAGTACACCAAGAAAAAATAAAGGGTTTATAATATTTATGGTTTAAGTATAAAGTGAACTAAGATGTAGCATGATATTGAGCAATTAGAATGGGGGGGAAAAAGGCCTATTTGAGCTTAACTTTGGAAGCGTTTTCTGTCAGTCATAAATGACGTAGAATTACATTTCCTTCACTCTGAGTTCAATCCCACCACTTGGTTCTATGACGCAGTTGCTGTTATGACATTGACATTGTCATAATACTGTAAAGACTAATTGCTTGCTTTCCAATTTTTAGAACCAATTTTAGAGAAAAAAAACAAATATAGTCATAAAAGAGAATGTACATATTAAAACTCTGACATCGCATAAGTAATCGTACAACTGACATCATTTGGGAGATTCAAGGAGGCAGGAAGGTCAAGGGTGTGCCGAGGCTCTAATTTTCTCACTGTAAGCGGCGGGGCATCAGAAAACCCTCTCTAGATTTGATGGGGCAAGACACACAGTTTTAAATACGGCCTTGACCCAAACTGGGGAGTAGTGTATGTGACCCAGTGGACTAATTCTCATCACAAAGGGTCAACAGAAATATATGTCATAGCAAAATGGTTAACATTACTTTGGTAACAATTAGAAGAAATAAAACCATAAATAATCGTACTAACGAGCTAGACTTTGGAAGGAGGGTCGGAATGGGGAATAATATTAATTTCTCACTTACTACTGGCATTCGACCTTTCAAAGAATGTACCTATATTACTTTTATGGCGCCATCAACCAAGCCTGGGAAAAGGAGGCAGAACAGGTGTGCATGAGGATGATAGGAGGAGGAGTGGATGAGGGTTTCAGTTCAAACTTGTTGAGTTACTGATTTTCACATCTTTAGATCAAACGCAAGCATTTACGCTAAACTCTCTGAGAGTGGGATTACAGAAATACACCGATACACAATGGAGGGCTTTGGTGTACTCACTTTGAAATCCGCATTTTTTATTTGGGGAGGAATTTTGTGTTCAAGGTTTCTGTTTGTTCTCAAATGCATCCACTTCTTTGACTTAGAAGAATTTCACATTTAATCATGTTGAATAAAACCAAAACACCAGCAATGGCTCATTCGCTCATTGTAAAGATCTTATTTTATTTTATTTTATTTTATTTATTTATTTTTAATTTATTTTTATTTTTTTAATATGAAATTTATTGTCAAATTGGTTTCCATACAACACCCAGGGCTCATCCCATCAGGTGCCCTCCTCAATGCCCATCACCCACCCTCCCTCCCTCCCACTCCCCATCAACCCTCAGTTTATTCTCAGTTTTTAAGAGTCTCTTACGGTTTGGCTCCCTCCCTCTCTAGCTTTTTTTTTTTCCTTCCCCTCCCCCATGGTCTTCTGTTAAGCTTCTCAGGATCCACATAAGAGTGAACACATATGGCATCTGTCTTTCTCGGTAGGACTTATTTCACTCAGCATAACACTCTCCAGTTCCATCCACGTTGCTACAAAGGGCCAGATTTCATTCTTTCTCATTGCCAAGTAGTATTCCATTGTGTATATAGACCATATTTTAATTCATGTTTTCCAATGTCTTCTCGAGTGCTTACATTACTAAAATATTTTATGAAAACACCAGTTTTTTGAGTTTGTAGGTTTCCTACCGTACCTTAAAGTCATGTCTCAGGAACTTGGTTTGTCATTCAGTTAACAGGCTCCTTTCTAAGCCCCTTCCTCATGGGCAGCATGTGGTCATTTGTTGGTCTTACCCAAGGAGAAATGCACAACAGAGAGGTGTACATACGTGCCCGGACTTTGGCAGAGACAGAGGTCAGGATGCAAGGGGTGTAGCTGGTGGTGATTAAAGTGCTGAGAATACCAGCCATGGATGTGAGATGAATGTGCTTGGGCAGAGAGTAGAGGGAAATGAGATGAGAAATAATGGCCAAAGTCAGGCAGTCCTTACACACCAAGATGCCGACTTAAGCATAAAGCACAGAGACGAACGTGTAGGTGGAGGGAATGGATGCAAACTCACTAGACTATGAGTCACTTTAGGGCAAAAATTGTCATCGCTGACCTTTCATTCTCGAATCTTCCTCTCCCGGATCCCATTATAGACACATCTCAAATAGTTGCTAAGTGAGATGGCAGGGGAAGAACTCAGAATGCATGAAGATGAAGAGAAAACTTCTAGCAGACCCAAGAGAAATTAAGTTTGCTGAACACGATTGTCGCCATAAGGTAGGACTTTGTCCCCAGAGCACGAGCGATGCAGAGCGCCTTTTATGTAGGAAATGCTCAGTGGAGGCGGAGTCCTCAAACAGTGCAAAGGGGGACAGAGGATCCCAAGTGGGCTTTGTGCTGACAGTGGAATAAATGAAGTGCAGGGATGCCTGGCTGCCTCAGTGAGTTAAGTATCCAACTTCAGCTCAGATCATGATCTTGCTGTTCCCGGGTTCGAACCCCGCATCGGACTCTGCTGTCAGCATGGAGCCCACTTTGGATCCCCTGTCCCTCTTTCTCTCCGCCCCTTCCCCATTCATTTTCTCTCTCTCTCTCTCAGTACGGGCTGAGATAGGCACAAAGGGGAAGAAGAACGAGTAGGTCTGTTCTTCTAAGTGAAGGAACTTAGCGGAAACATAAAGTCAGTGTTTTCCTGAGGCCGTCCAATTGGAAGCGATGAATTATTAGCATGAATACATGTACTTCACCTCTTAGGTGCTAAAGCCAGTTTAAGAGTACACAGGTGAAACCTGCTTTCCTCTCTCTATTTCTGTATCCCAACCTATGAGTGTGGAGCAAACTACATTGATATCAGAAAAGCAGCAGGATATTAGTACTGTATTAATCACAAAACTACTTGGCGCATTTTCTTTCCAGGAGCAATCGTTTGATTTCTACACCACAGGTGGAGCTTGGGAGGAACCACTGCTGGTCAGAATTCAGCAGGCTCTGTGTCACCAAGGTAAAGATACTTTCCTTGGAGGCTGGGCCATTCCCAGCCAGTGAGAACTTTCACAGTCTACGTTTCTCTATGGGCTCTCGTCAGTTCTTGGGATACATACATATATACATATTGAGAGACAGACAGAGCGATCGGTCTTAAATACTCCTGGTTCTTCCAAATCCCAACCATTCAATCCTTTTCTTGGGAGGATGCATGGCAAAGTGCAGTCAATTCTCATTATCTGCAGTAGCTATGCTCTATACAGTCACCACAAAGACTGAGTTAGTGCATACAGAGCCATTGCTCCTAGGGGAAATGGAGGGTTGGGTTTTTACAAACCTCTGGCCACAAAATTTTTAGCAATCAATCAGTATGTAACCTTGTTTTATATGTGTCTGTGTTTAAAGACGTCTCACTTGATATATATTGTTCACTCATGAACATTGAATTCGTAGCCAACGGCACCGTTGCTCAAGCCGGGACAGAGCTAATCTGGCACATTCTCTGTAAGGCGCATCACAGTCGCCTTGCGCTTGGGGGCACTAGACAGCACTTCAGCGCTAGGCTTGGGAGCCACTGAAACATCTAAAACAGCACCAAGAAAAAGCGCCAGAATTCAGAACACATTGCACTAAGTGGGTACTGAAGAAGATGCTTGTTTGCCGTAAAAGGTGCAATAAGAAGGCAGAGCGTGTCACCTCGTTTCGTCTCGGAGCAAAATGTGTGCGGCAGGTGACTGCATATGTTCACGAATGACCACGAAAGCACCACGAGAGTGGATTTGGATGTTACGATACATTTGAGCAATAGGTCAATTCGCAAATACGGGATCCATGAATAATGAAGACCAATCGTATTTTTTTTTAAGCTGCTCTCTGTTATTCAGTCACTGTTCTATGCTCTAGGTTTTTACCCCAGGAAGTGCTCGCAAGAACTCACTGAGGTAGGTACAATTCTCAGCCCCAAGTCAGAGATAAGGAGACTCTAGACTGAGCGGCTCAGGGCTGGGGCCAGCATTCGGTCCGCAGCCACACGACCCAACACCTGCGCTCCCAGCCACATTCCCGGATGCAGGGCACAATGCACGGGTCTCTTTCTCAGCCTGGCCCACCCACCAGCATGCTTTCCTAAGTCAAACAACCATATCCCCCAACTTGAATTAATGTGAACTCTCCCTGAGGGGACAGAACGAGGCTAGGATCGGTTTTTGTTTTAAATGGCACTTGTTTCTTTCTTCTTGCCAAATACAGACAGCAGTTCCTATGCGCAAGGCGCTGGCCCCCGGGGGGAGGCGGTGGTGACCAGGGATGTGAGTAACCGGCAGCTGCAAAAGTGATGAAAGCTGCTGAGGCTGAGACCCCCCAGCCCCCGTATGCCCCACTGAAGGGATTCCATTCAAGTTTAATTTGGTGCATTTACTCATCCCACGGCCCTGGACGCACGGGGGTCTCCACACCTCAGTGGCCGTGTCAGTCCAGTGAGGGCAGTCCCCCTGCCGAGCTCTTCCCCACCATGATGGAAGGGGTGGCAAAGAGCCATGCGGGAAGGGTGTGGTTCCCCCTGCCTATGCTGCCCACGCCCTCACCACCACGTTCCACCTGCCCCATTTCGCTCCCCACACCCGCCCCACCGTGGCTCTGCACGTGGAACACATATGATTACCCTATATCCCCAAGAGCGGAACCGAACGTTCAGGGCAATCATGAAATGAAGGTAAGGAACAAACGTCCCACTAAAGACGCCGCTGACCTTGAGTTTGCGGGCGTGCAATGGCTACGAAGGGATTTCGCATTTACTCCTCAGCACAGCCCTGCGGAAAAGGCATTACCCTCTCTGTTTTACAAACTAAGATGCCAAGTCTTGGAGAGGGTCGGTGATTTGCCTCCCATCATCCGGCTGAGAAGCAGGAGAGGAAGAAGTGCCTCCCGGGTCCAGGGCTTTCTTGATGCATCTGGCCAGGGCAAGAAGAGAGGCAGAGCCTTGGAGAAGGTGGCACAGCACAAACAAAGGCTCACACACCTGATCCACTGCCTCCTCACACAACCGCTGAGGTCTCTCCGTTCATGCCCTCGGCAGACACTCATGACCCCCGCAACAAGCCAGGGACAAAATAGACACAGCTTCTGGAGCCATACGAAGACGCACTGGGAAAGCCAGGCAAAGCGAAACACGGCAGGCGTTAGGAGAGCAGGTGCCGGAAGGTCCCAAAATGCCAGGGAGTCCAGGGAATGCTCACGGAACAATGACATCGTGGACGGTACTCTAAACACGGTGGCAGGAAGCAGTTGCAAGGCAGAAGGAGGTCCAGGTACAAGAGGCCAAAGGTAGGAAAGACTTTGGAAAATCTGAGAAGCTAAGAGTCCAGAGAAGAAAGAGGAGGGGGCAGAGGACGAGCAATGGGGCTGGGACAACAGAGCCGGGTGTCGTAAGACCCCCTATTTCAAGGACCCAAAGAGCTCAGAACTGTGGGCCTGCCACTGGGCCTCTCAGCTGTCCAGGGTTCCTGCCTGGGGGAGGAAGTCAAGCCCATTAAGCTCTCTAATCTCTCCCCCCTAGGTCATTTCCTCCAGCTACGAATGAATCATACGGTTCCCTCCTCCCCATCCACATGGCCTGGGTACCACGCCTTGGAACAGGGGCCTGTTTTGCAGGTGCGGTCTCACCAGTGCCATATAAAGGGGGATTATTCCCCTTCCTGCAGCTTGACTCCTCACACAGGCCGGCCCCCCCCCCGGCAGGGCTGGCTTTCCTTGCGGCCAGATCACATTACGAGTGAATATCTAATTTGCAAGTTCTATGTCATACCTCAGTCTCACAGCCCTGGGGCTTCCAAGCGAACATTCACTTCTTCCTCCTTCAAAATTAGCTGAGTGCCCAACAACGGGAGGAGGAGAATGGAATGTACAAATGGTCGAATAAAACGGGAAGGCCCGGAGTTGCTATCTGGCCACGAGGACGTAACTTCATCCCTTAGTTAACAATCTGTATAATGGGGTCCTAATTCTTGCTGCTATTACAGAGCCCAAAATAAAGTGGAACATTTCATGGACTGGAATTCATGTCCTAATACCAGCTTTCCCACCGACCATCCCTCTTGTCTTCAGTCTCCCCACCTGTAACATAAACAGATGGAAATAAATAGGCTCTAAGGTCCCCTTTAAAAACAAGGGGGTTTCTATGCTGGGCTGTGTGACTAGTGGCTGAAAGATTGTTCCAAGAGTTTTGAAATCCTAAGAATTAATATCATTGGTTACCTTGTTATATTTTTTAAGCGCCAGATCACTAGGATGTTTTGGAGACGATGGCAGAGGGTAGGTAAGGGTAAACGATCTTTTGGTAGAGTAGTATCATGATCCCAGTTCTCCCCACTCCCAGATCTGTACTATGTAACTTCATAGAACATCTCACCATAGTTTTGTTTTGGCCTTTTTTTGGAACAGTCTGATATGGGTGCATATGATACAAGAAGGCTCAAAAACTTTATGCATATTGAGGTTGCTTCTCTTGCCTTCCTCCATAGCCATGCAAAAGACATGCCCAGGAACCCACTGGCCCCAGAAAGAGGAGGAGATGATGTAGAGAAGAGTTAACGTACAGCCACGCAAGCAAGCCCAACCGAATTGTAGCCTCATGAACAATCCCAGCCAAATCCTACCAAGCCCTTCCTGAAAGATCTGATCCCTGCTGATAAGCTAGAAATAAATATTTGTTGTCATATACACTGAGTTTGGGGGAAATTTGTTACACGGCATTATTTTAGCAAATGACACAACTCTGAACCTAAGTGCTTCATAATTTCTTTAATCTACAGAAAAAAAACGTCATCTCTAACTCACCTCTCTGTCTCAATTTCTCTATTTTCATCTGTCTTCTCTCTTTCCTCCCATCTCTCTTAATGGTGTGTCCAACACTGAGCCAACACTAACCCTACTGTCTCTGGCCCAGTCCCTTCCCTGACACTGCTTTATCCATCACCTCATCTGTCAAAATAGTTCATGCATCTTGACGTCTCTAAGCATGACTTTTCTCAGAAGGTGAATTTAAGAAGAAAACATTATTTCGACGAAATAGGTTGTCACAACCCATTTTGTTTGGGGGATTTAAAAGAAAAGTGTCCAGGGCGCTCGGGGGGCTCAGTCATTTAAGTGTCTGACCCTTGATTTCGGCTGAGGTCATGGTCTCACAATTCATGAATTTGAGCCCTCTATCGGGCTCTGTGCTGACAGTGCAGAGCCTGCTTGGGATTCTCTCTCCCTCTCTCTCTTGCTCTCTCTCTGTTCCTCTCCTGCTTGTGCTCTCTCTCTCTCTCTCTCTCTCAAAATAAATAAACTTTAAATAAATAAATAAGAAAATGAAAATGAAAATAAAAATAAAAATAAAAGAGTCCATCCCCTGGTAATTCCCAGAGGAACAAAAAGATAAGCATCCTAGAAATAATCTTGACCAGCTCTGTTGGTCTAAGGCTTATACCCTGGGAATGGCTCAGTGGGAGGACTTTGACTATAAAGGAGTATCTAGGGCTGGGCTGGTGGAGGGGGCAGGGCAGTAGCAAGTGTGGAAGCTCCTTAGTGAGGCTTAGTATGGAGGGAGGATCATAGAAATCATCATAGCCCGTGCAGGAATATGTCCTCACACATCAGCCTAGGCTGTTACAGAAGGCAAAAACCTCACGTACGGCGGCGAAGTGTCCAGGGATGTGAATCTCCTGCACCGACAATTACCATCCAGAGATTCAACTCTGGATGAATTGAATCCTGATGAGTAGAAGGGAGTCGGCTTTTTTATGATAATCACTATTGGCTCTTACTCTGAAACAATATAAACAATAAAATAAAATGTATTTACTTATATTTATGCTATTGTGATTTACTTTTTAGAAATGTTAAATATGCTTCCAGAAACTTCTTCAAGTAAATTTTAACTTAGGGTTCCCTTGGTTAGGGTCCAGGACTAGAAACTAAAATATTCAGTACACTGCTTTTATTCTTCCCCTTGCATAGGAAACCCTATGTCAAAGAAATTTGAAACAAAAATAAGGGCTCTTAAGGGGGGGGGATGTAAATATCTTATGGGAGGTGGACATTCAGTGGGTATCTTGCATATGATTTATAACAGCAAGCATTCAGCAGATGTGCATTAAAATGTGCATGCATTTCATAAAATTGTTTCTAGAATTCTAGCATTGAGAGAATTTAAATTCCATCAGACAAGACACTCTGTCACTTATTTGTAGCTATATACTTAGGGCTTCTCAAGGTAAGCTCAGATATTTGTGGACTGATGGATGGATGGAAGATGAACAGATGAAACATTAAATATATATTAAAAATATATAATATTATATTGATATTATATATATTGAATACCCACCATATGCCAGATATACCTTTAAGCTGAGGGGATACAAAAAAATAGGAGTGCCTGTGTGGCTCCATCAGTTGAGCATCAGACTCTTAATTTCAGAGTCATTATATTGAGCCCCACGTTGGGCTCTGAGCTGACAGCACAAAGCCTGTTTTGGATTCTCTCTCTCTCCCTCTCTTTATGACCCTCCCCCCTTCTCTCTCTATCTCTGTCTGTGTCTTTGTCTCTCTCTCTCTCAAAATAAATAAATAAGCTTCAAAAAAAAAAACCAATAAGACAAAATATTTACCTTGAAGAAACTTCAGCCATCCAGTTCTGATAATATTTGACAATCCAACAATTAGGCTGCTCTGATTTATGGTGGAATATAACATATATCTTTAGACAAATATGGTTTCACTTGGAACAAAAGCACTTCATTGTGTCAGCTCGACCAAGCCATTTTTGATAGAATGTTTTTCAATGAGCTTACAATCTCGGTCTTTGGGTGACTGTAGCCCCCATCGAATAACAGGTCTTTGAGGACCAGAACAACATTCCATTCTCAATCTGTGACAGTTGCAGGTGCGTAAGAAATATCCATGTTCATAGAATCTCCAACCGGATTAATGGACACATCTCCCAAGTTTAAATATTTATAAGAACAAGTCTTCCCAGTAAGTCTTCATTTTTAAAATACATAAATGAATGAAAATGAACAAAAGTTTCATGATCGCAGGCCGATTGGATGATTCTTTCAAAAGCATGCACATCATCCTATTTTGCAGAGCTGTGTGCGGACAAAGGACGCTATGAGGTATGAATATGCTGAGACCAGAATAGGTCAAAGACAAGAGGGGAGTGGGGACGATGTCCTCTAGCTCTTCCCTCCAGGAAAGATGTCTCTTTCCTACTCTAGTTCTGAGGCAATTGTACATAAAATAAGGATGTTGGAAAGTGGGAAATCAAATATTAACTTTATACTGGTAAAGACTAGGTCCACGAGATATTTGGAGTTCCTCACAATAAACCCCAGAATTACACAGCCATCTGCAGGCCACCACAAGCTGTGCTGGGTCACCACAAAGGAGACAAATCTCTACAAAAACTGTCCTGCTCATAGCAGAAAGAACGAGGTCTCTCTGTGGGAATCTGGTTTCCAAGAGAGAGAGGGGAGACAGTGGAACAGGGTTATGAGTGTCTAGTTTCTCCTTCGTAATTCAGTCATCAGAAGAGCCCTCAGGAACCACTGAGTGAGGCAACATGAGAGGCCAGAAGTGTTACTCTCATGGGTGCTCCCTACATGGAAGGATACATACGGAGTGGAGAGGCATTCCTGCTAATCGAATCTTAGTCCCAGAGGACTTGGGGATGGGCAGAGCTCTGGATCAAGTTCACTTCTGAGAAAGGGTGAACTTGAGAAGTAGGGTCTAGGGGGTGATCTAAGATCAAAACCATCAATGACTTGGTTGACAAGAAGCCTCGAAACAAGCCTGGAACTCCAAGGTCTCCCAGCTAAGTTCTGTTGTTGCAGGTGCCCTCCGTACCCCCTCCCTTTCCACTGAACCCTGGCAGCCATGTATTTCCTCTGTTCTTCTGTCACGCCACTCTGAACTATATCATTCTCCCCGTTCTTTTCATAGTCAATTTCATAGCCCTGCATGGTGCCTTTTTGTTTTAAGTGTCAGAATTTCCTTCCTTGTTTCTTGGGACGGGCATGCATGAAGTGCAGGTCTCGATCTTCAAGAGACTCTTCAATTAATGCTTAATTTACTGTGTGGCATACAGTGAAGAAAGGGGCATATAGCTTCGTGTAGAGTCAAATGATGCCAAGGGAAAAGGAACGAAAAAAAAAAAAAAAAAGACATCGGGCATTTCCAAAGCCTCGACTCTGCAAGTTGCAGGTTGACATTGATTAAAATACCACACATTGTAAAACGTGTGAAAGAAAGTGAACTGGGGCCAGCAAAAATAGTCTGTTCCCTCAGGTGAGTAAAATCTTGGATTACATGAATTGCATGGATGCTAGACCTAGCTGGAGGTTATCCTAATTTGAACAAGGCATCATCTTTCCACACCGCAACTGGCACTTCATCGTACGACTGACGTCAGAACGACCAGGAATGGTGTTTCTGTAACATGGATGGTCGTTTCTTAACTACAGCACTGGGCTCTCCGAGGTCACGTGTTTCAGGAAATCACTTGCTTCAATCGCTTTGCTCTGTGCAAGGGGAAGGAATAAACATTCGTTAAGTATTTAGGAGATGCGTATATCCTGCGGGTTCTATTTATCTTGCAGAACCCTCAGTAATACAACAATCCAACGAGCGTCTGCTGTTTACGGTGTGGGTACCTGCCTTCTCGTCTTCCCATCTTCATTGAGATGGTATTCACTGCTAGAAAACATTCACACTTTTGAAGCGTGCACACCGATGACTTTTAGTATATGCAGTCCGTGACCGGAGTCTAAGTTTGGGACACCTTTATCACCCCACGAAGAAGCTCCATACTCCTTAGCGGTCACTTGCCACCTCTCACCCCATACTGCTAGCCCCTGGAAGCCACTAGAATGCTTTTTTGCCTCCGCAGATTTATTTGCCTCTTCTGAACATTTCATATAAATAGAAGCATGTGACTGTGGGCTCTTGGGGCTGGTTTCTTTCACCTAGTGCCATGTTTTCAAGATTCACCCGTGTTTTAGCCTTTTATCAGTACTTTGTTCCCTTTTATTGCCGAATAATGTTTCATTATATATAGATAACATATTTTGTTCATTCATTCATCGACTGATGTACGTTTAGGTGGCTTCCACAATTTGGTTATTATGAATAATGCTGTTATAGGTATTGGTGTGCAAGTTTTGGGGCGGACATATGTTTTCATTTCTTTTCCCCTTAGGCCTACGAGTGGGACTGCTGTTAGAATGTTCCTTGATTTCTGAGCAAGGGGAAGAATCCTTGGGCGGGAGGGGGGAGTTTGGGGGGGAAGGAGACTCTGTACAAGTAGAACCAAAATCACTGATGGTACCATATCAGAGTATACCAGCTTCCTCTTGCTGCTATAACAAATTACCACAAATTTAGGAGCTTAAAACAACACCATTTTAAAAAATTTTACTGAAATCCAAAATGGGTCAACAGGACTGCACACCTTCTGGAGGCTCCACAAAATAATCTATTTCTTTGCCTTTTCCAACTTCCTGAGGCAACTAGCTTTCTTTGGCTATGGCCCCATCCTAAATGTTAAAAGCTAGCAGCCTAGTATCTTCAAACTCGCTCTCATGCTCACTCTCATTCTCTGCTTCTCTGTCATTCTCCTCTCTCTCTCTCTCTTTATCCCTCTCTCTCTCTCCCTCCCCAATAAGACTCTCATAAATTGTGGAGTCTTTTAATATCAGGTGCTTTGAGGGTATCATGTCCAGTCCATTGATATTATAAACTTGAATTACCCAAGCATAGAAACTTAAATTAATCTGGGTTTTATTAAATGAGAGAAATACATTTGCTATTCTCATTTAGACAATTAAGAATATTAGTACCACAGAAGTACTTGATTACAGTGGTTCTATTAGTGGATCCTTGGGTTAGACCTCTAAGGATCAAACCTGAGCTCTATCATTTACCAGCAAAGTGGCTTTGGCAAGTTATTTAACCCTTCTGTGCCTTAGTTTCTTTATCCATTCAATGGAGAATATAAGAATATTATTTCACAGACTTGTTTTAAGAATTAAATAAAATTTAAAAAAAAAGAATTATGTAAGATAATGATACACACAAAGTGCTTAGGACGGTGCCTGGAATGCAGTAAATGTTAATATATGCTTACGATTATAAAACCATTTAAAACTTGTTTAAAAGAGAATGAGTCAGGTGAAACTATATGAAGCAATGAAAATGTGTTTCTATGAGAGAGATAAGTGATTTCCAGGAAAGTCTCCAGCTTCGTGTCTTTATAAAAAACTATTTTTCAGGCTACCAGTGTCTAAGACTGAGTCAAGCTGGCGGTCCCGGTGCTGAAATATTTGGATATTATTAGAGATCCTAAGCCTCATAACAGAAAATGAGGCTAGGGGTCTTTAGTGTCCCAATGTAGCTTTAATTTCCCCCTGCAGAACAACGTTCATAATTACCATATGGTGGGTAACATCTCTGGAGGACCTACCATGTGCCAGGAACTGTTCTGAGCACTTAATAGAAATTAACTCATTTAATCCTCACTCCAGCCTGTAAGGTAGATCATAATCTCCATTTTATAGAAACAGAAGCTGAGGTCCAGGGAGTCTAAACATCTTGTTCAATGGTACACCAACTGGTAAGAAGCAAATCCAACAGGGTAAGCTTGATCTCTTGTTCTTAGGGGTGTGGATCTTCCACAAGGGAGACGGTGAACATGGTGAGTGTGGGAGCCGTCTCTGGAGCGATTTTTTAAAGAGAATCAGTTGGGTAAAGTTATATGAAGCCATGAAAATATGTGTCTATGAGAGAGAGAAGTGATTTACGGGAAAATCTCCAGCGTCGTGGAGATTTTGAAGTCTGAGTTTGAAGTCTGGCTTTGTGAGGTACACAAAGCGTGGGCAACCTCAGGCAAATTGCTTAACCTCTCTGTGCCTCATCTGTAAATGGTGGTGGACATGACCTCTACTTCATGGCGTCACTGTGAGGAGTAAATAACATTTACAACATTGCCTCACCCACAGCGAATGCTCAGTAAGTGCCTCCAAATCAGAATAGGGTTTCGTGTGTGTGTGTGTGTGTGTGTGTGTGTGTGTGTAATAGGTTCTGCCTTTTAAATATCTTCAAATATAGGGGCACCTGGGTGGCTCAGTCGGTTAAGCGTCCAACTTCAGCTCAGGTCATGATCTCGCGGTTTGTGGGTTCGAGCCCCGTGTCGGGCTCCTTCGAATTCTGTGTCTCCTCCTCTCTCTGCCCCTCCCCTGCTCATGCTCTGTCTCTCTCTGTCGCTCAACAATAAACGTCAAAATAATTGTTTTAAATATCTTCAAATATTAAAGAAAATTAATTCTAGCATGTATGTTCCATCACACTCCTTGATACTTGCTTTTAAGCTCATCAGCCTTCCTGTGAATTTTCTTATTCATTTGTTCATTGTCTTATTTCTTCAGCAAAATGTTTTGAGCTTCATGCATGAGCTAAATCCTGTATCAGAGATTCTCACATCGAATCCTTATAAACCACCTGTGCATACGATATTTTTGTCTCCATTTTCTTTTTTCAGTGAGAACATAGAGACTCAGCAAGGCTCTGCTGGGTCGTGGAATGAACACACTGAGCAGCCACAAAAGACCGTGAGGTTGGCTTCGGGTAGTTGCCAGCTCTTGACCTTTAAAGGTGTATTAAATCTGAGCTTCAGTTTCCTCATCTACAAAACAGAAATGATAATATCTACTTTCCAGTGTGCTGGTGCAAGTAGCTCAATATATTGGTACGCCTACATGAAATTAAGGTTCTGATAAAGGGTTACTTCTGTTATATCTATTCATTAATTTCTTTGTAAAATTTAGTCTGCTCTTTCTAATGAGACACTAGCGGGCTCTTTGCATAGAATGCATTAGGGCAAACTTTCATCTAAGTTTTTTTTTTAATGTTAATATAAATGATGAAAAGGTAGCCTGGAACATTTTACACATCTGTTACAAAACTCCTGGGAGTTGACTTGAATCCAAAGCAGGTGGCTGGGCAGGACATACTGGTCTGTATGCAGAGCTGGACTTCCCTCAAAAGCCCACAAACCAAGGAAAAAGTCCAAGAGAACTGTGAGAAAACAGTAATTAATAACTACAAACACAGCTTCTCGTCCTTGTGATAAAGTTCCTGTGCAGAGCCATAGAGAGATCAATTCCACATTTTGAATTCTCGCCCCTAACGCCAAAGCATAACCAACAGGAGTGAAGCTCTATTAACACAGAGTACCAATCATGAGTCAAATGTACTAGGTATTTTATGTGAATTATCTCTTTTTATTATCCACAAAACAACGGTTATGGGTTGAATTATCCACCACCCCCCAGATTCATATGTTGAAGCCCTAACCCTCAGCTTCTCCGAATGTGATTTCATTGGGGTATAAGGCCCTTGCAGATATAATTAGTTAAGATGAGGTCATTAAGGTGGGCCCTAATCCAATATGACTTATGTCCTTTTAAAAAGAGGAAATTTGGACAGAGACATACACACACACACACACAGAACATCATGTGAACATGAAGGCAGAGATTAGACTGATGCTTCTATAAGCCAAGGAATACCAAGGATTGCCAGCAAACCCCCAGAAGCTAGAAGAGAGGCATGGAACAGATTTTTCCTTAGAGCTGTCAGAAGGAAGCAACCCAGCCAATACCTTGATCTTAGACTTGAAGCTTCCAGAACCATGAGACAATAAATTTCTGTTGTCTAACCCAACCAGCTCACGGTACTTTATTATGGCCGCCCTAGGAAACTAACACAGCAACCCACAAAGAGAGGCATTGTTGGTTTTTCGGAAACTTACACTTAGAAAATTTGATTGTCTTGCCCAAGGCATCACAGCTGGTGATTGGTAAAGTTGGTGGGACAGGCTGCTAGGCTATGTGAGTTCCATTACCCACTTTCTTTCTAATCTTTATGTAACAACAAGATGTCCCTTGTTGTATTTGCACTGGACAGCTAAACCTTCTCAGAAATCGAGTATGTTTTACAAAATAACTCACATCCAGAAAGACTGTTGACTTACCCCCTCGAGAAACATCCCAATCTTAAATACTAATAGCAAACATTTAAACAGTACTTTTTGCACTTACTGGTATTGGCTTAGGTTTTCACAGAAACCCCTATGAGCGAATCTTGCCACCCCCAAGGGGGAACATACACAAAGAGGCTGTGAGATTTGCTAAAGTGAGGCAAATGAGCATATGCCCAGGCCAACCCTGGAGCCATAGGTACCTCGTCCGCCATGTCGTCTTCCTACCACGAACACAAGCTTAACCTGCTTCTTCCACGTCTGATGTATCTGCTTCTTACCTGTAACCAGGCAAAGAACTAGGTGGTCAGAGTATGTATCAGAAAAAGCATGGCCTTTGCAATAGGACACATGTGAGTTTAATTGTCAGTTACCTTGAGCAAGACCCTCAGTCTCTTTAACTGGAAAGTGGACTATAGTGAAGATTAAGATAAACTATAAAAAGTATCCCACAGAGAATTCTACTATGTAAGTTGTATTACACTATTCCAAATAGCACTTGGCTTAACCCCAGCTTCCTTATTTATTCAGGGCACTGTCTTGAGTTTATGTCCTTCACTTAGCTGTTGACTCATATACATACAGATTGTTGCGTTACGTGGCTGAAATACACTTTCTAGATTTTTATTTCTATGCAAATGCAAGGAATTAATTGTAAGGAATCTACAGAGATACAAAAAAAAAAAAAAAATGCCCAGAACATAGAAGGTATTAAATACATTTTGCTTGGAGTGCTTAGGTGGCCCAGTTATTTGAACATCCAAGTGTTGATTGCAGCTCAGGTCATGATCTCAGGGTCTGTGGGAGCAAGCCTCATGTCAGTCTCTGTACCGAATGCATGGAGCCTGCTTGTGATTCTCTCTCTGTCTCTCTGCCTCTCTCTCTCTCTCTCTCAAAATAAATAAATAAACTAAAAAAAACGTATTTGCTTATGAATAAAAGCTATTACACCCACCTAGCCCCCAAGATTCAGAAGAACTTGTTGCAATGGACATAAACAGGATCAGTTTCACCCAGACAGTATTTGCACGAGTGAGAAAAGGAAGAGAGCTCCTTTATTCTGGAAAGTTAGAAACCATAATCACTAGTTTCATTAGTAAGAACATCTCATGTCTTGGGTTTAATTCTAACTAAAATGCAAAGTTTCATTAAAAAAAAAAAAGAACTCTGTGCAATTTCTTGTAAGTTAACTGTGATTTTCATTTTAAATCCACTCATCCCCTAATTCAATATTATTACACATAAAACATATTTTAAAGCATGTCCCTATGCAAAGATTTCTTAGAAATACATACATGGATTTGTCTTGGAGGAATTCTGATAAATGTGTTGAGATCCTTGTCTAAACTGGGTTTGCTATTTGATAACTGGAGATGTTAGGAAAACCTATCTCATACTTTTCCTTTGGACACCAACCCCAAGTGATCACCGAGCGTTCAAAGTCAATACCTATTAATGCTTGTACATATGGTATTAATTCCACATTAATTCTGTCAAAAGTGACATCATAGTTAGAAGTTCCAAATGATGACATCACTAAAACAACTTGGTTTTCATGAGCGTGGGACCAGTCAGTGCCAAAATCCAGTTCAATGTATTCATCCGTCTATTCTGACAAGTTCAGTTTAATTAGTTCATGGCCTCCTAACGAACAAGAGACTGGCTTTCTGTCCGATTGCCAGAGCCATTTCTATTCTCTTCAACTTAAGTGCCAAATGCTTACACTGCTTTGCCCAATTTATACCTTTGCCTATAATTACTGGTCCCCAAGGTGTGATTGTCCTTTTTCATAAGAGTTTGTGCAGCTGCCAACATGAAGTTGTAAATAAATTGTAATACCGTTGCTATGAGGTGTAAAAATCCCACAGCTCATATCCAGAGCCTTGTATAATAAACTCGAGTAAACATTCCATTTCCTGCAAATGATTGTGGTCTGTGACTAGATTTAGAAAACAGGGCAGTAAGTCAGCTTTCTTTAATGAGTCGTTGAAAACAAAGTCGTATCCCATGAAACCAAAACCTGTCTTTGACAAAAACAAATAGCTTATTTGTAAAAGACCCTCCAAAGGGGGATAGATTTTTCTGAAGCTCATGATCTGAGTTCCATTTTTGCAGTTGGAAGAGCTTGAACAATAGCAACCCTGCTCTCTCAACAGCACCCACTGCCAGTGAAGCCCAAGGCATTGGTTTTCTAACAAGGGAGATAATGTGCTATGGGAGGAAAGAAGGAGAGAATCAGACAGAGAGAGACCCAGCTTGATGGCTCACTCTTCTACTTGCTAGCTGTGCAACATTGGTCATTTAAAACCTCTGTGCCTCAGTTTCTTCAGCTGTAACTAGAGAGAATGACCCCCACTCAGAGGGTTTGGTTTGATCACACAATGAGATAATTAAAAGCAGAACACACGTCTCTAGCAATAGTCCTGTCTGACAACAGGTGACACAGGATTGGCAATTTCTTCCTCCTTTTTCTTTATAATAGACACAAAACCTACATTTCTCGATTTCCACAGAACCAACCCTTAGGCTTTGTGTGGAATGGGCTGCAATTAAGGAACAAGCCATATATATATATATATATGTTTTATATATATATATATATGTTTTATATATATATATGTTTTATATATATATATATATATTTTTTTCTAGCACTGCTGTTCTTAAAAGCCTTGATAATGCTTTCTTTTAAAATTGCCTCATCTGTGAAACATGGTCAAGACTGCCAAAGGGATATCCTAACTACAAACTCTATAATGTCTAAAAATTTATTGAGACTTTTGGAATTGTTCTCATTTTATTTTTTGAATCAGAAGTTTCCCTGATTATCTTTCTTGCTTAATTACAATAGAATTTAAGAAACATAGATGCTTTATATCAGAATTTCATCTTATGAAACACAGAGAAACCATGGCTTCCACTTTACTATGAGGTAAAGTCTATAATTGAATCAGTTAGGTCAAGAAGCAATCACCGATTAAGGTCATTGTGTGCCCAAGAGCCCAGATCTTTTAGTGGGAAATTAAATTAATCAAGGCTAACAATTCATTCTTGTACATCGTAAAGACCATTAACGCTACCGAATTTTTTTCACATGGTTTCTCCAACCGTGTATATTTCTCAACTTCCTTTGTAGTTAGTTTGGGCCCACTGGACTGGTTCTGGCCAATAGACCAGAATCGAAAGCGATGTGTATTATTTTCAGTTAAAGGAAGTTGAGAGTCAGTGTATCTCCTCCACATCTCTTCCCAGCTTCAGAGACCCTGGAAAACACGTACCAGGCGTCATAGTAGAAGATGAAGTAGATAGAACCCGATCATAGAATTTTGTGCCAGTGAGCGATCAGATATCATATTAAGTATGTGGTGGTCATTCGCTGCAATCGTTTGTATGATCCCGTGCCCTTCTATTAGATCTCAGTTCAGAGTTTGCCTTGCTTTGTGTTCTAGAAAAATCATCCATTTGTTTCTCAGCTTTTACCAGATGCTGTGTATAATTAGGGTCACATGGCTAGTCCTCCTTTAAAAAAATAAAAATAAAAACAAAATTAAGTTCTGTCATTCAGTCATGCTTGGGCTTCCAAGGAATGTTTCCTATTTTCAGTTACCATGGGAAATCCACCATCATTTTGGTGACCATAGCATCCTCCAATGGGGGTCACTTCTCCTGGGTCCTACCACGTCTGCTGGGCACCCCATTTTCCCAAGGCTTCAGTGTCTAAATTGGCTTCCTGTAGTTGCCATGAAGAACTACTATGGAGTGGGTGGCTTAACAGAACGGGAATTTATTATCTTACAGCTGTCGAAGGTAAGTTCTAAGTCAAGGTGTTGGCAGGCTGTGCTTCCCTCCCTGCCTCTTCCAGCTTCTGGTGGCTGCTGGTATTCCTTGGCTTCCTTGCCTTATATCTCTGTTTCATCCCCACATCACCTTCTCCTCAGTGTGTGGCTTCTCTTCTTATAAGGATACTTTCCATTGGATTTAGGGCTCATCCAGATTAGTCAGGAGGATGTCTTCATCTCAAGATTCTTAACGTAGTTACATCTGCAAAAATCTTTTTTTTTTTTTTTTCCAAATAAGGTAATATTCACAGATTCCAGGCACTGGGACTTAGACATATCTCTTTGGATGCCATTCTTAGGCCTACTAAAATATCTCCTATGCTGATGTGAAAAACACAGAACACTCCCCCCATTTATGTTGCCTTCTGACCGCCGCTTCTAAAGCAGAGTTGCTTTGCTTCTCAATGTCAGAGTTCTCTTTGCAGAAGGATAAAAAGGATGTTCCTTTAGTTTCTTCCTTGCAGCTCCCACCTCCCTAGGACTCAGACACAGGCTAGGAGAAAACAGATAAGCAGGGCTTCATTAGACACTAATTGTCAAGGCCAGGCCCCCAAGCCAAAATTTTCCTTGGGAAGAACATTTCTTCCGCTAAAAGACATGAGGGTCCCTCCTCCTGGCTAACCTACCTAGCAGTTCACTCGCTCTTTGCTAGGATTTTGGTTCCTAGGGATACTCAAAATAGAGCCTCAAACCCGCACCCCAAGTATAGTTAGTTTGCGTTTCCTAGTTCCATGAGACTCGTAAGCCCTAATCCCCGTAACCAGACTTACTCATTTCTCTCTTCTTGTCTCCCACTGTAGATACGCCTATTGATTTTCACTCAAGGGCACCGAATGGATCAACTAATGTCACATTTCAAAATTAAATTGTCAGTATTCCTATCTAAATAATGAATTGTTCTGTGACCGTACTCATAACATATCAGAACAGAAACGGACCTTAAATCATGTTTTTACGCCTCTCATTTTATAGATGGGAACACAGATCCCAAAAGGGCAAGTGACTGACTCAGGATCACCTGACAATTCATACCAAGTACAATTATTTGTTGGAGTTACCCAAGAACATTGGTTTCCGGTTAGAAAACCAGGGTTTGGACCAAACCCTGGCACTTACTACCTGCTCGAGACTGTTCCAAGGAAGCCACATGGCCTTTCTCCTCTTCAGCTTTTTCCTGCTCTGCAAAGTGGAAATAGACACCACCCTCCTGACCATCTGTGCAGCTCAAGTAACCTCCCACAGGTAAAAACTGTCTTGTGAACACTCCTCGACCAGAACGAGCTTCTTGAGAGCAGAGAGCATATGCTCTCCAGCATATAGCTCAGGGACTGACCCAGGAGCAGTGTTCAGGGGAAGTGGAGACAATGACCAGGTGAATCAATTAGTTAATAAAAACTCATGCTGTGAGAGAGGAAATTAGTATTACCCTCAAATAAAAGGAGACTGTACAGAAATAGGGATTAAGAGCATTGGTTCTGGAGCCTGGCTGCCTGGGTTCAAATCCACCACTTACTAGCTGAGCTACCTAGGGTAAATCACTTAACCTCTCTGCTTCGACTTCTCATCTGTAAAAGGAACAGAGTACTGGTACTCATCAATGGAGTTACGGTGAGACATCAATGATACAAGGCCTGACAGAGTGACTATCAATGAATATTTTCATTGTAAGTGTCATGTTTATACCCTTTCCTGGAATGCATTCTAATCTAGCTCCCCTTTTGTGTTTTGCATCCCATTTCGGCACTCTGCCGTTACGATGGGTTTCCACATGTTTTATCTTCTTTTGAATTGTTAAAAGAAAGCGGTGATCACAGACATCTTGGTATTAACTTATGCGTGCTCACCATAACAAAAAAAGGCACACAGACTGACAAGGAAAATACAACAAGATGACATCTGGAAGCCCTCTGATACTGCGAAAAAAGTGCCACTTTGAAAGAGGATGCCAGAGTATTCGACACTTCACAAATGAGATTTTTGGAAACTCAGCCAGGAATGCTACGATTAACCTGTGCTTCTCTCTTGGTCGCTCTCCTAGGGCTCCTTTAGATGCCTTTGTCTGTTTCATCTGTCCTGAAGTCTGGTAATACCATGATTTTATTGTCAACAAACGGCTACATGTTTACAACCAAAACTACCACAGTTACTCCAGAGAATCGTCCCCCTCCCCCTCACCTGCTCTCTGTGGCACTCCTGGAACCCACCTCTTCCTCCAACAAACTTACATTTCACATTTCAAACTCAACACAAGTGTCCTTGTCACTTCAAAAAATTCTCTACCCACTCCTCCTCCACACACTTAACTGTCAAATCCAGAAGGAAAGGACCCAACTCTGATGTAAATTTCCATCTACAGTAACATAAGACAGTGCTTCTTATGTTGTACGTACCCAGAAATGTCTTTTTGAATGAATCATAAATTCATGAAAAAAGGATTTTGGGTTAACTTTGATAGGTTGTTTTAACAAGCAGAAGGCCAAAAAAAAAAAAAAAAAGTTAAGAAAAATTTAAAATATATACTTGGAATTAAAAAAAAAATACATCTTGATTCTTTTCCTGATAATTGGGGAAGATCAGTAAAACTTGGCATTATTAATCTAGCTTGTGGAATACTGATGTTCTGTAGAAATTTTAAGACCAATTGAATTAAACTATCCCAAACCACATAAAGCAGATAAGAGGGTAAAATGTGGTCAGCTAAAAAAAAAGTGACAAATGTTTTATTACCGCAGCTCAAACTCAATCAATGCCTACCCACACTAAGCCACAAAGATGAGAAAAATAATAACTATCCTGTCCTGGGACCTCCTATGCTTTAATGTTTACAAGTCCATTCTATTTTTATAAATTTTTTTAAAGTTTATTTATTTTTGAGAGAGACAGAGACAGAATGCGAGTGGGGTAGGGGCAGAGAGAGAGGGAGACACAGAAGCAGAAGCAGGCTCCAGGCTCTGAGCTGTCAGTACAGAGCCTGATGCGGGACTCAAACTCACGAGCTGTGAGATCATGACCTGAGCTGAAGTCGGACGCTCAACTGACTGAGCCACCCAGGCACCCCGATAAGTCCATTCTTTTTACCTTGCAACTCAGACATTATCATTATTATTTTAGAAATTAAAAAAAAAAAAAAACCTAAATGAATGTTAAATGAACTACCCAGAGGGACAAAGCCAGTGACTGGAGAAGCTAGAATTTGAATTCATATGCATTTGATACAAAGCTCATGTACTTTTTTCCTCCACCAGGTTTCAATAGGTTGGAGAGTAGAAAACAACCCAGAATTTGAAAATAATCAGCTACTTGCACAACCCCTGTACAGATCATCAGAAGTTTGAAAATCCAGAAAAAAAAAAATGATTTCATATAATGGAATTGTAAAACTATGACATGCAGAGCAGAATAAGAAGTGCTTTATCCAGATGCGAAACTAAAGTCTAGGAAGGTTAAGGAGCTAGTTCAAAGTCATATTACCCTCAACTGTTTATACGTGCTTTTATTAAGCTGTTCATTCAATAAGTAACTCATCAAAAATGTTTGAACAGGTATTTTTCTAGTCACCGGAAACACAGGGATAAACAAGAAATGATCCCAAGCTTCAGGAATTTTGTAGTCTGTTAAAGGAGACAGGCACACAAATATATCATGATAACACAGTGCAATCTAATACTCCTAACACAGCCTTCCTTTGTGTATCTTCCTAGCCTGACTTCATTGTTTTTGAGCCCTCCATGGTCCCACATCCAAGAGCTCCAGAGAAAACACAAAATACTGGATATATAGATCTACCACCAAGTTAGTTTTATGCATCTAATGACCCTGGCGCAATTAGAGAAAAGCTGTAAGTTATGATCTGTCCTCTTCCTTTCTCTCCTGTTGGTAATTACTCCTTCCAAAAGCCTATCACTCTCATAGAAGCTACCAGATAGTCCATGACCCTCTCTACACCTACTTTCGGCTACAACTATTTTGGCTAAGTTGGCTACCTGTGAGAAAACTTCCCTGGGACTTTGGGTCTTGGTACCAGGACCAGCAAGATCAGCCTCCCTAGGGCAAGTTATTTGCCCTCTCAGGGCAAATGACGTAAGACATAAATATCAGGGGCCATCAGTATCATGTGATGGAACTATCGCTTTTGGAAGAGAGCCGATCTACATCTGGAATCCCTAATATCTGACTACCTAACTGCCACCACTTCTTACATATCTCAAAGCTACTGCAACTCAGTATGTCCAAAGCAAACTTAGACTCTTTGCCTGAAACCCGGGCATTTGTCAATATTCACTGCTGCAATGAGCAATGCCCGAACCCGCTTAGTCATGCAAGCCAGAAAGTTAGCATTTACCTTAGGCCTTTTCTTCTCCAACACCCTTCATAGCCCACCATTTCTTGCCCTTATCATAATCACTCCTAAATAGTTCTGTTTTTTACCCACATGTCTCCATATGTATCAACCATAAGCCCAAGCTACAAAAAGGTTGTAAATGATCTATCACTAGCCACTGCTGAACCCACAGTCCATTCTTCAGGAAGTGGTCAACTTCAAATATTCCAATCTTGGCTAAAACCCTGCAACGTTTTGCATGTACTTCTTTAAATAAAGCGAAAGTCAAAGTCCTATAATACTCTGGCCTTTGTCTCCCATCACCCTCTCCTCCATGCTCAAGAGGACCTACTCAGTCACGAGATGTTTGCAAACAATCTTAACTCCTACTTCTCCACTCAGGAATCTCGCCCTCAGGGGAAACACCTGTCACCCCCATGACCAAGCCAAACCCCTCATCATCCGTCTACAGCATCTTGTATCTTTCAGAAAACCAAAGTGACCGGAGCTCAGCTGACGGAACGCAACACAGCTATGGTACTCCACCGTGCGATTCTCTGAATAAGATGAATTTCTTCCACCAAACTCCATGAGTAAGAACTGAGTAGGTAGAGACCAAGTTTGCTTTCTCTCTCCATTATGTCCCTAGACTCTATCACAGTACCCATGCAATGAAGCCAAAATATTACACGGTGACCCTTAATTTGTTCTCATGCTTTGCTCTGGCGACAGTAGAAAATGACAAGCAATTTTAAAGGTGGAAAACGGAAGCGAAATCTCTTCAAACAATTACAATTTACAACTCCGTAGAGAGAAATCTCTGCTACGCTTTGAGAAATCTATGCAAGTTCTCTTTCCCCCAGACGGTTGACTCCATGCCAATCCCTGCCTTGCTCAGTCCCAGGTAATTCCAGGCACCAACATCCAGGAATTCTTGCAGAAACCATCTTCGCTTCCCTAAATTCTGCTCAATGCCACGACCACTTGGGGAGTGCCTAGCACTCTAGGTGAGGGATGGAAGCCTTGGCCTCGGTCATCAATATGCTCCCAGTCAGTAGTGCTCCGGAAGACCACTCCCTCCAGGCCCCTCTCTCAGATACCTGCTCCCATTTCCGCTCTGTTGCTCAGTCAGTAAAACCTGCAATAAAAAATACTGTTGACACAGACGCTTCGGTGGGAACTTAGCCAGCACTGGGAGCTTTTGTAAAGCAAAAACAAAAACAAGCATCATTTGGGCAATTTCTCTAAGTTTTCCTTTAAAAGCATTAGCATTCTTTTTTAAAAAATTTTTTTTAACGTTTTATTTATTTTTGAGAGAGACAGAGACAGAGTACGAGTGGGGCAGGGGCAGAGAGAGAGGGAGTCACAGAATCTGAAGCAGGCTCCAGGCTCCAAGGTGTCAGCACAGAGCCCGATGCGGGGCTCGAACTCACGAACCGTGAGATCATGACCTGAGCCAAAGTCAGACGCTTAACCGACGGAGCCACCCAGGCGCCCCCATTAAGCATTCTTTATTCATGGATGAGCTACATGCTGCCTCCAAAGAACCATCACTGAGATTTGCAGAGACAATAAATAGTCCCCATGAATCCTTACAACAACCTGGTTTGGCAAGGGACAAAATGGTTACCTTTATGATCAGTTTTAAGTGTTTCTGACTCAACCCTAACACTATATCTGACTGATAGCCATCATTAAGTACATCTTCACTGAATAAATAGAAGAGTGAGTGAATGGGTGACTGCTTTGTCCTGCTCTCAAGAGGTGTATGTGCCACCGTAGGACTACCTCCCGATTCCCAAAATCTCTCCGTGAACCCTATGTTGATATTGAGTAAACATACCTGGAAAGAAGCAATTTAGGGTGGTTTTCAGAGCAAAGATCCTGTTCCCAAACTTGTGGCTAATTTTATGGCTTAGAAGTTTTCATGGGATCCATTAATAACCTATGTTTTACCTTTTGAAAAAAGAAACGAAGGGTTTGACCTGACTCACCTTGGAGAGAACATCCATACCATGCTGACATTTTGAGACCATGCAAATGCCTTCATTTGCCGCAGGCTTCTGGCTCCTCCACCATCTGGAACGACAGCCAAATAAAAACATTAATTCTGTTCTTCAGAGATGCTACCAATAAATTACACGTGGGAGCTTTCCAGAATGGACAAAAGAGCATATAGATTTTATTAGCGGGCAGTGTCCCATCTCCTGGAGGAAACGTACTAGGAAGAGCGGGGTAGAGTTGGCCTGTAGGGTGCTTGCTGTAGTGGGAAAAGCAGTGGACGGAAAGTCCAGACGATGTCAATTTAGTCCTGGCTTTGCTGCTAAGGAAAGCAATCAACGTCCCCATGCCTCAAATTCCTCTTCTCAGAATGAAGGAGTTCGATCTCTAAAACGCTTACAGGTCCCACCCTCCACGACTTTCAAACCTCTTTGATATTGGCTGCATTCTAGCTATTTCGTAATTAATATGTCACATGTCCCAACCCAGTCACCAGGTAGAAATAGACATGTAACTTGTAAATTTCTGATTGCCCAAAAGATTGTTCTAAATGAAATTTGACGTAGTTGATCTTATGATACCACAAGACATTTTTGAAGGGGGAAAAAAAAAAAAGGCCGAAATCCTGTCTTGGCCAGAAAATATTCATAACTAACAGACTTTCACCCAATATTGAAAATGAAAGTGGCTGGGGCAAAGTGTGCCAGAGACTTGGGCACTCCCCCAGAGCTTCCCTTCATGTCATAGAAAAGTCGGCTGGTAAAACATGGCAAAGATCCCCGCTGATAGTCCCAAGAATAATAAGTGTTTCTACCTGATAGTAGTGATTAGCGTCTTCCAGTTGGCGGCAAGCATTTCCTTTCTAAATAGCTCAAAACCTAACGTGATACAGTTTGTAGATTTTGGGGGCAATTCTTGAAGTCTAATAGAACGTTGCCTTGGATGGTTGAAATACACTACAGTAAAAGGATCCAGGCTCCTTTCCGCTAGGAAAGGGCACACCTAATGCTATTTTAAATGGCCTTGTTTTTTAGGAAATGGTCCTGTCATTCAGGTTGAAGGATTCAATTGCGTGACTAATTATGTTTTCCTTTGCAAACTAGTTCACCATCCATTATGCAAAAGACTTAATGAGCTATTTCTAGAGAGGGCAGGCTGCATACAGTCTTCTCTATGAAAACATTCGCAGAATAAATTTAGAGCAAAAATGCCAGCTCCAATACTATCTTCTCCAGCGGCCCTTCTCATTGGTAGAATTAACCTCTCTTGTGTAACGTGCTATTGGAACTCGTTGATTGTTCTTCTACTCATACATTTGGGTAAAAACGAATACATTTAAAACACAAGAGAGGGGAGGCCACAACTCACTTGGACATGCATGGCATGGCATCTTTATCTTTTATATTAAAAAAATATGAATTTTATCCCACCACAGAAAAAAATGCAACAGGACTATTGATTCACAACTGATCAACCTGATTTCAGGTACTGCTGATGGTTATAGGAATCGGCAGACTGTTCCGTAACTTTTTTTTTTAACTCTAGAAGGCAGAATGCTATATTGGCATCTTTATATGATGTGAGCATGTGGTAAAGGGGCAGAGTGGTGCTCTCCTCCACCTTCCTCTGTACCCCACGCTCTAGTAATCTTGGATCATATTTTAGTTATTTTTAACAGCTTTATTAAGGCATATTTTACATATTTCATGCCCAGTCATGGTAACCCTCATCCCTACCCCTCGCCCCAGGCAACCCTTAATCTACTTTATGTCTCTATAAATTTCCCTTTCTAGACACTTCATATCGACGGAATTCTATAGCATGTGGTCTCTTGTGTCTGGCTTCCTCCACTTAGCATCATGGTTTTGAAGTTCATCTACAATGTAGCATCAGTAGTTATTCCTTCTTATTCCATTGCACAGATACGCCACATTTTGTCTATCCATTCCCCAGTTGATGGGCATTAAGCTACTTCTACTCTGGGGCTATTATAAATAAAGTTCCTGTGAACATTGACTGGTGCACACATCAGTGTGGATATTTCTTTCGGGTAGATATCTACAAGTGACCTTTTTCCTGTTTTTATTCAATTCTTGCACTCACATTAACTCATTGGCTATGGGTCTATATAAGTAAACCCTCCCCTGTGGAAGCACATTAAATGAGTGAAGTTTATTCCCTTGCAGGGAAAATAAGACATGCACAAGGAGAATATAAAGCGATGTCCTAGAGAGGTAGATTTTGAAGGAGGGAGACAGTGGGCTCGGTAGAAAAACAGAAAGACTTGCTGGATGAAAGTCACACTTGTGCAGAGAATAAATGAGATTTCAAGAGCTGGACTTTCTCCATGCAGACCACTTTCTTTTATTTATTTATTTTTTAACTTGTTTTATTATTTTTTTAATTTACATCCACATTAGTTAGCATCTAGTGGAACAATGATTTCAGGAGTAGATTCCTTGGTGCCCCTGACCCATTTAGCCCATCTCCCCTCCCACAACCCCTCCCATAACCCTCAGTTTGTTCTCCATATTTATGAGTCTCTTCTGTTTTGTCCCCCTCCCTGTTTTTCTATTATTTTTGTTTCCCTTCCCTTATGTTCATCTGTTTTGTCTCTTAAAGTCCTCATATGAGTGAAGTCCTATGATTTTTGTATTTCTCTAATTTCACTTAGCATAATACCCTCCATGTAGTTGCAAATGGCAAGATTCCATTCTTTTTGATTGCCGAGTAATACTCCGTTGTATATATATTCCACATTTTCTTTATCCATTCATCCATCGATGGACATCTGGGCTCTTTCCAGACTTTGGCTATTGTTGATAGTGCTGCTATAAACATGGGGCTGCATGTGTCCCTTCGAAACAGCACACCCGTATCCCTTGAATAAATGCCTAGTACCACTTTCTTTTAAATGCCCCATATTGCACTTACTTACACAAAGTGTGAGGAACAACAGTCATACTGATATCAGGGTCAGGATGTATGGCCTCTGGGCTTGACTCGGTCTCTCTCTGTGCATCTAGATTCTCTGGGTTTTGTGGTTTTCTCACCATTCTCTTTAAGAATCACCCTTTCCTCTTGAACCGTTGCTCCATTTCACCTCTGACCTGCACAGGGTTGGAGGAAGACGTCCTTGAGATATTGGATAGAAGCTGCTTCTTCAAAAAAGTATAAGTTTTCCTCCAAATCTATGCACAATCTTTTATAGAAATGGACTGACATGAGAAATAGCTCACAAGAAGAGGTCCCCCGTATGCAAGCTGACAACAGGGAGCTCAGGTGTCTTGTAGAACAGCTGAGCGGGCCCTACCTGACTACCAACAGGCGTATCTCCCTGATCTAGCGGGTACCAGTCTGCTCTCTAGACATGTGAACCTAGTTGTGCTAGCCTTTCTGCTTCTTTAATATGTCCAGTTACATATCCTGTTAAAGCCTTTGAATTTACTATTTCCCCCTGCTCAGAACGTTCTCCTTCCTATATTCCAAAGAGTTAGCTCCTTATTATTTTTCATTATCTGCTTGTAAAGCCGTCCTCTGATGGAGACCTTCACTGACAACTCCAGGCAAGAGTGACATCAATGTATGTGGTGGGCCCAAAATGTAGTAGGCGCTCAACACATCAAAGCTAGAATTAACCATTGCTATTAACACCAGTAGTTTGCTAGGACTGCAGTGACAAAGCACCACAAGTGATGGCTTATACCACAGAAATTTAGCTCACGGTTCTGGAGCCTAGAAGTCCAAAATCAAGGTGTCAGCAGGCTCGTTCCTTCTGAGGGTTGGTTGGCAAGGACCTGCTACAGATCTCTATCCTTTGCAGACATCCACCTTTCCCTATGTCTCTTTATTTATTTTTTAATGTTTATTTGTTTATTTTGAGAGAGTGTGTGTGAGCAGGGGAGGGGCAGGGAGAGAGGGAGAGAGAGAATCCTAAGCAGGCTCTGTGCTGTCAGCACAAAGCCCAACATGGGAGTCAATCTCATGAACTGTGAGATCAGGACCTGAGCCAAAATCAAGAGTTGGACGCTTAACTGACTGAGCCACCCAGGTGTAAGATCATGATCTGAGCCAAAATTAGGAGTCAAATGTTTAACCTACTGAACCACCCAGGTGCCCCTCTCCTATGTCTGTTTAATCATCTTCCCAGGGTGCCTGGGTGGCTCAGTTGGTTGAGTGTTCAGCTTCAGCTCAGGTCATGATCTCACAGTCTATGAGTTCAAGCCCCACGTCAGGCTCTGTGCTGACAGCTCAGAGCCTGGAGCCTGCTTCAGATTCTATGTCCCCCGCCTCTCTGTTCCTCCCTGGCTTGTGCTCTCTGTCTCAAAAATAAATAAAAACATTTTTAAAAACAGTAAATCATCTTCCCTATATGTGTATCTCTGTGTCTAAACTGCCCCTTGCTATAAGGACATCAGTCATATTAGATTATGGCCCTCCACCCTGATGACCTCATTTTAACTGATTACCTGTATAATGACCCTATTTCCAAGTAAGTGCAGACTCTGAGGTCCTAGGGACTACACTTTCCCAAGTAAATTTTAGGGAGACATAATCCAGCTCATAACACACACTATTAGTCAAAATCCTATCAAAACGACATTGTCCCAAAAGGAAATTACTGTTGGAGGAGCACCAATGGAGATGAAAGCTGGACAACTCTAAGCAAAAAGCAGACAATTGCATGGGAGGTCTTGCCCATTGGATGAGACGTGCACTCAAATGCATTTGACTGACCTAGACTGCTCTTCAGTGGGGCATGTCGCTGTCTCAATAAAGCAGACATTCTCCCGGTCAGGAAGACTAGCCAAACCAGACCGGGTTTTCAGTAAGGAGCTCTAAGCCACCCAGACCACTGTCTCATGCACCATGTAAAGTCAAGAACGCATTTAAGCCTGTGAACACTGACTATTCAAACACTAAACTAATCAAGAGTATGGAGACAAAGACAACAGAGTTAGCTAAAAGAAAAGTCAAACCTAAAATGTTTCTCTGTGTTATAATTCACTCATCCTGCCCTGGCTTATCTACTTTTTCCTAATTGAAGGTCATTGTCCATTTACCAACAGCTTAGGTCTGCTACACAACCTAATTTTTTTTTTTTTTTTCTGACCAGTGGAGAGGATGCAATTAAAAGAAGGAAATGAGAATTTCAATTTTGGATAAACAACAAAGCCTCTGACGTGCAAATGATTACTTGCTCCTAGTGAGGTAAAGTAAGTGTGAATGTGTAATATTTGACATATCCCAAAAGAATTTGCATTTTAATGCTACATCTTATGAAACAGGTTGAACAAGAGCTATCTTAAAGTCAAAGGAACTAATACGGAGATCAAGAGACTTGGCCAAGGCAGCAATGTGTGGGCTGACGTGGGGGCTCCAATCCTGACTTCTAGTCCAGCACCTTTCCCAGATTTTATGGCTTGGGGAAAGCTACAAGAGAAATGTGGAGGAAAGGGCAGGTGTACTTTGTTCCAACATCAGTTTTGGCCACCCCCAAAATTTATGGGTAAAGTTGTCTCAAGTCACCCAGTGGGTGGCATGGATAAACATCATTTCATGCTCAAGAACACAATATGACTACTCAAGGACTTGGACATTAAATTTGATGCCCCTTGAAATATTCTAGGTTCACTACGTTTTTAAGGGTGTGTGTGTGTGTGTGTGTGTGTGTGTGTGTGCCTGCGTTTATGCTTTCAATATCAATCAACTACCAGAAAAATGATCATGGGTAAAACAGGTCAGGGAGAAGCCAAGGACAAGGAGAACATGATGAACCCCATGAGGATGCAGTTACCAACCTCTTAGGTAACTGCTGCTCTAGGTTTTACACTCGGGTCTCTTTGGCCCACGAAGATATGGAACATGTGAAAAAAATCCATATGGAAAAATGTAAAGACATTTTGCAGAAAATTAGAATCTGGGCTTAAGAGAGATGAAAATTTCTTCAGAGGCTCTTGCCAACGCACCTCATAGAGGACACATGGAAACAGACCAAAGCAGCCTGTCAGGCGGCCTCGGCCAGGGAACATATTTTTTAAAAAAATATGTTTGTCATTTATCTTGGTAATTACAATCCAAAGCTGTAGTGCATTATGAAGGTTAGAAACTTGAAACATGGTGGAGGAATAGAGAATATGTTTCCTTCTTTTAAGTTTATAACTGAGGAGTTGAGCATCTTGATGTCCAACTTGCTATGACATCAAAGGAGTTCAGCATGGGAAATGGAGAATCCATTCCCCACCCAGCCCAGCTGCTCCAGTGTGCCTTCAGCTGCTTATTCTTTTCTGCTTCCACTAGAATTTTCTAGAATATGTGTCAGTTAAGAGCTGCATAGCATCCATATTTGTAGCAGGAAAGAGAACCTATTGCAAATCATCGTATCTCAGCTTTTGATCAAGGAAGTCAGTTAGGTTTTCTGAACCTCAAGGTCCCTGATTAAGCAGTCTAGTGAAAAGCCACCAACTCCAGAGGACAGATCCTTAGATATAATAGAGGTAAGATACTTCAGGTGGTAACCTCAAATGGAAGGAGATACCACCATCTATGGTGCGGAGCATTAACACTGGAACCCAAAACCTCACAACTGACAGAGGTTATGCCAAGTCTGTCCCAACCTCAGCAACGACTTTGTATGACAGTCGCCTAGGCTTTTGTGCCACCACACCTCAAGAATGTCCTTTCCCCTCTGCTTTGGAAACCAGGCCCTATGGTCTCTTAATGCGAAGTTCATTTAGACTTCTGTATCTCAGCTCAGACGCACTCAACAATTATGTATAGAGTCCCCGTGTGTGCCTGAAATTTAGCTAAACGGTCAAAGTCAAGTCTTAAAATACAGAGATACAGGAGGTAGGGCATGGAGGGCCATGCTCTGACTGTGGTCAGATCAATTTTTCCAAGGCTGACCGTAATGAAACCAGTCATCACAAAAGCCTGACAGGTGCCCGGTGGTGCTCTCCGTGCTGTGCATAAGCAAAGCCGGTGGGGGGGGGGGGGCCCTTTGAAGAACGATCCCTGTGATCTATTTAGACCACACACATTCTGCTAAAAGGAGACAAATACTCAAAATCATGGGGTAAAAGCCACAGGAAAGGTGGGTGTGAGGTGTTAAGAACAAAGAAAATACTTACCTCTGTCTGGGACCTCAGGGTGTGGGGTCAGGTACAAGTTTCTCTCTGCACCCACTCCCATATGAGTAAGGATTAAATTTAAAACACGCATAAAGGTCCTCCATGAGTGTAAGCCCTTGTACATGTCCTAGGACTATGACATTATCACTCCCGGAGACAATAGCTCTTACCCACCCCTCAGGAATCAGCTCAGGCCAGAGTGACTGGGTGACTCAGTCAGTAAAGCATCTAATTTCAATTCAGGTCATGATCTCACGGTGCGGGAGTTTGAGCCCCACACCAGGCTCTGTGCTGACGGTGTGGAGACTGCCTGGGAGTCTCTCTCTCTCCCTCTCTCTGTTCCTCCCCTACTCATACTGTCTCTCTCCCTCTCAAAATAAATAAATAAGCATTTAAAACATTTTAATAAAAAAAAAAAAAATAAAAGACCCAGCTCAGGTGTAGTGACATCCACTATGCCCTCCCCTAACCACCCCTACCTAGGTACATCATGCCTCCTTTTGCACTCCCATAATACACCACGTCTGCTACATCCCAGCACCTGCCCTACTTCGTTGAAATCACCACGGTTGCCCTGGGCTCACCCTCTGTGCGCGCCCCTAGGGAGCAGAGACTACATTTTATCTTTCCTTACATCCCAAACTCAGGTGCAGGGCCCGCTACAAAGCAGCGGTTTCGTTATTGAGTAAAGGGCCCGTCCATAAATATTTGTTGAAAAAAATAAATATTTACATAAAATGGTAATGAATCAAATTGGATTCCTTACTGAGAAATCTGGGGTGATCTCAGAACCACTGGGACTCTGCACCTCGGTTCCAGAAGACCCCAGAATGCCACGCCTATGGCTGTGTGTTCTCCACAGACACATTCACCCCACTGCTTCCCCACAGGCCTATCCCAAAAAACAGTATTCATGATAGGGGGTGGTTTATTTGTTCCAATTAATTGAGAAAATACTACGTTTAAACGTTTTGTTTTGATTTGATTTGTCTCTACCAGGATATTTCTCAGCCCAAAGGCCTGCGGAGTATGGGAATTCCCAGTCATTTAGTCCAGATGCCATTTTGTTGGGGAGCTAGTCCTTAAGGACAGGTGCTTTCCTGCAGGGCCCCACACCTGGGCAGATGGGCAAGACAGCAAAGCAAATGCTGTGTACAGACGTCCCACCCTCAAGAAAGAAGGTCCAAGAAGGAGCCAGGGCCACGAACTAGTGCCCCTCAAGGTGTAATGAGTCAAAAATCATTAATAATGATACAAGCAACACCATCTGGGGGGGAGGAAAGCTTGATCATTCATGTGGGGGAACCACAAAGAGATTTTGTTACAAGAAAGAAAAAGGTGAAGGAGCTAATAGTCAGTGGCAGTTGTCTGATGGTAAACAACAGAAATCAATTATTTATAGCCTAAGAAAAAAGTTACTAGAAATCCAGGGCATGGAAGAACTCTAGAAGAACTGGGTTTCACAAAGACCCAGGACCCAGGATGGTTTCTGGAGATCCAGGTAGGGAGTCCTGATGGCTTAAAGCCACCATTGTCAATAAGAAGGGTGCCAAGTGACTCTCAACAGTAGCCCAATTATGGAAAGAGCCTAAATGTCCATCAACTGATGAATGGATAAAGATATTGTGGTCTATATACATAATGGAGTACTACGTGGCAATGAGAAAGAATGAAATCTGGCCCTTTGTAGCAACGTGGATGGAACTGGAGAGTGTGATGCTAAGTGAAATAAGTCATACAGAGAAAGACAGATACCATATGGTTTTACTCTTATGTGGATCCTGAGAAACTTAACAGAAACCCATGGGGGAGGGGAAGGAAAAAAAAAAGAGGTTAGAGTGGGAGAGAGCCAAAGCATAAGAGACTCTTAAAAATTGAGAACTGAGGGTTGATGGGGGGTGGGAAGGAGGGGAGGGTGGGTGATGGGCATTGAGGAGGGCACCTTTTGGGATGAGCACTGGGTGTTGTATGGAAACCAATTTGACAATAAACTTCATATATGGAAAAAAGAAAAAAGGAAAAAAAAAAAAAGAAGAGTGCCAAGTGTTTCTGTCTTGGGGGTCCCTCCTCTCAAGACTCAGATCTCAGGGAGGGAATCTCACTTTGGTCACATGGCCACCTATTGGCCAGGAGAAGCAGGTCACCTTGACTGACTGTCTCTTCACAGAGATGTCCAAAGTACAATTGCAGTGCGACTCCCAGAAGGGGGATGGGTTTTAGGCGGCAGTGACAATAGCCGATTGTTACATTCCTTCTCCTCTCAGCCAGTTACATTCCTTCTCCTCTCAGCCACCGTATGAAATACTATGGCTCCCATTTGATCGAAGGAAAGAGTGAGGCTCAGAAATTTAAGAAACCAGCCCAAGGAATATGAATAGAGAACTTGCCTGAGTTTAGAGTCCAAGGGCATCACTATTACAATACCCCCCCCCCCCCCCGCCACACACACACACACACACACACCGGCAGCAAACTCTAAGGTCTTTGCACTGCAAGCAAATCGAGCTGGGCCTCAAAAGGTGTGCTGAATTCCAAGTGGCAGAGACAAGAAGGAAAGTGGGACACGACCGCGCCATGTGCTATGGCATGCATTTGATATTTGCAACATTCCTTTCCGCGAGAGAAGCCAGCATCCTTCGTAAATGCTATGGTGAGAAAAAAGCATGCTCTGAGTTTCCTCGGAGACTCACAAACATTCTACTAAAGGGAAAGCGATCCAAGGCAACATTTGTTTAAATTAAAAATAACAATAAAAAGAAAAACTTGACATCTATTCCTGGCCAAAAGGTTGAGCATTAAATAACATTTAAATTTGGCTTTGATAAAAAAAAAAATGTATGTTGTTTTGGATAGCTATATTTAAGCAATTTTTGCAAGCCTCAGAGGGAACTAAAAATGCCTTAATTGCTTCCTCATTTTTACATGTTCCATTATATGGAAAGTCAGCAGCATCTGTCACCAAATTACCAGTATTACAAAAACATTGTATATTTTATACATGGAAGAACCCCAAATACCTGAAAATACCTCCAAGTGTTTGAGGAGTCAGTTGAGTATTTTTAAAAATGTATTTAATTTCTAGTTATGCCTGGGTGCCTGGGACACACCCGAAAGCCTTTGTTTTGTTGTTGTTTTTGTTTTTTTTCATTCACTATAAGGAATTTTCCATTGAAATTCTCCTTAGTAGACTTGTTTATGAGGAGAGTAGCTGTGCATCTTCTAAAAAGCAAAACATAATTTACTTGATGCTTTAAAATATGAAACCTTACGTTAGTAATTAAAAAGACAAAGTGCGTGGTGAACGGAAGCTAACATTTCAGGAACACCTGCCATGGGCGGGCAAGTCTTAGGCCTTTTCTGTTCCAAAATATCAGTGATCCAAACACCAGCACATGCCGATAATGTCCATCTCATCCAGGAATATTGCCCTTTAGAGGTGAGGGGACTAGAGCCGAGAAGTAATTTGCTCTAAGCCACATCATAATTTAGTGATGGGATGGGGTTTTAACCTCAACAACGTATGAAACTAATGTTCTTGTCTTTTTTCTTTTTTTTGACAGAGAGAGAGAGAGATTGAGAGAGCAAGCAGGGGAGAGGGGAAGAAGGAGAGAGAGAGAGAGAGGGAGAGAATCTCAAGCAGGCTCCACACTCAGTGAGGAGCCCAACATGGGTTTTGATCCCACGGGGATCATGACCTGAGCCAAAATAAAGAGTCAACCAATTGGGCCACCCAGGCATCCCAAGCTCTTGTCTTTTTAAAACAGAAGGTGCATTTTTATAAGAGCCAAAGGCCTTGGGCTTCTATCCCTTCCCCATTTTAAATCATCAGGATGAAAACAAAAACAATAAGTATTCGATGCTTTGACTCTTCGTTTGACTCCCAGCTTTGCCTCAGAGGCTCAGTGATCACCATCATCTCTCAGTGCCATGGCATATTTGTCACTAACCCACATCGGTCACAGGATTGCCGCCATGCCACTATCTCCCTGGAGCGCAGCCTCTCTGCACTCTGAGACTTTGTCCCTAATTCTTCCCTCCCCGGTAACCCCCAACTCATCACTCAGATGAGTGCAATTCCATCTGCACACCTCTCCAACTGGCCTGCTGGGGCAGGGGCCAACTCTTATTCGTCTCTGCGCCCCACCCCTAGCACAGAGCTCAGTAAATATTGGCTAAGTAAAAGAATAAATAAAAGGAACGAACACATCCCATACGATAACGTGTAAACCCTCCAAAAGTAATAACAGAGCAACAAACACAATCTAGCGTTATTGACTCCTTCTAAAGTCCTTTTTACTTATATGCCTTTTCTGTTTCTGGCTGTTCCCTTTGCTCCAATCAGACACATTCGTTTCCCTTGAGTTCACCTTTCGCTGCTTCCCTGATATCTTGGCTCTGTTGTTATACCTAGAGTACATCCAAACTATAATTAGACATGTATCACATGCATGGGCCCTCACAGCCTGGCCCGAGCTTTCCTATATAAACAACTCTACTCAATGAACTCTAAAAGCAAGACAAAAATAGTCACTATTAGATTCTCTTGGAATGCCCTTTCTTTTTCTTGGTGTGGTCACTGCCTTTTGGATTCTCAAGGACTCGTTGATAGACACCTCCACTATGAAGACTTTTCTGACCCGCACCCCCATCACTGGTTTCTTCCATTAAGACACTTACTTAAGGGGTGCCTGGGTGGCTCAGTCAGTTGAGCCTTGATTTTGGTTCAGGTCATGATCTCGTGGTTCGTGGGATCGAGTCCCACATCAGGCTCTGTGCTGATGATGCGGAGCCAGCTTGGGATTCTCTCTCTCCCTCTCCCCCTCCCCTGATGTCCCTCTTGGTGTCTGCAACACTAAGTATGTCTTCACGTGGATCTTTGGGAATCAATTAGAGGAAGAAGAAGGAGGAGGAGGAGGAGGAGGAGGAGGAGAAGGAGAAGAAGGAGAAGAAGAAGAAGGAGGACGAGGAGGAAGAGGAGGAAGAGGAGGAGGGGGAAGAGTGTGGTTATGAATGAATAAGTGTGGTAATATTTTCAGATAACACAAAGAATCTTCCAGTCTGTGGGTGGATGTGCAATCTGCTGCCACTTGAAAGCCTTAGAACTTCACCGCTGGCTTACGAACTGTTTTTTCTGCCCTCCTGCTCACACATTACCGTTCTAAATCCCTCTTACCTTTTTTTACTATTCCTTCCAGGCAAACAAAACTGCCATTGCATGGATTTCAAACGCTTTATATATCTTTTTGTTTGATTGCTGGGTATTCATTTTAATTACTTTGTATTACTTTGTTACTTATGTAACGGAAATCCTGAGTAAAGCAGCTCAAACCACTAAGGGGATCTCGTGGAAGGATGTCTGGTACCTGATGGGATCCTGGAGCTGGGTTATTGCAATGGGAGATAAGCAGTGCTGGGGCTGGCGCTGTGCAGAGGGCTCCAGAGTGTCCCCCCCCCTCCCGCCACTGCCCTGATCTTCTTGTGCATCTGCACTCCTGGCCCATGAAGTTGCTTCCTTCCCTGCTCTCATGTCCAGGCAGCTGGAGAGATACTCATCTGTTTTGATTTCTAAATTCCTGAAGAAGCCCCCCGAGTGGCTCAGAGTGAGCCTAAGTCAGGGACTCCACAGCAATATATATTCTGAGCACAAGTAATCTCAAAAGATGTAAGGAAAGGGGGCTGCAGGCTGCAGGCTTTTAGGGGGCCAAGGTGCACATTAGCATATTAAAGGCTCTGAGAAGTCCTGCAGATTAACCCAGCATATGCCAAGTCTATGTGAGCACAGGTTACCTTCTCAAAGCATTAATTAATGTCTCCCCCAAACACTTGAGACTCACTGTGTTAAACCAGTCGGCCTTAATAGCGGGTGCTTCCAGCTCCCAGCCCAGGGACCAATTTCCTCACGCAGGCTCCGTGAAACAAGCAAGGACAATCTTAGGGTCTCCTCCCTGCCTTTGAGGTTTCTATGTGTTGTTTTTTTCTTTTTAATTTTTTTTAATGTTTACTTATTTTTGAGACAGAGGGAGACAGAGCACGAGTGGGGGAGGGGCAGAGAGAGAGGGAGGCACAGAATCTGAAACAGGCTCCAGGCTCTGAGCTGTCAGCACAGAGCCCGGTGCGGGGCTCGAACCCATGAACCGTGAGATCGTGACCTGAGCGGAAGTCGGACGCTTAACCGACCAAGCCACCCAGGTGCCCCATCTATGTGTTTTTAAATAATTTATGTCCTGTCTATGTAGTCAAGACATTGACTTGCAATTGGGTCTAAACCCAACGGCAGTGTGGACCTGACCCATCCACCTGCCCTCTCAACATGGTCACTCACACATTTTGAGCCAATTTCATTCACTTCTAGGAGGAGATCATAACACTTCAATCGGAAAATAGACACTCTGTAAGGTCGTAGGTGCAAAACATCTAGGAGAGTCCTTGGCCAGCAAGGAGCCTTCAAGAGATGGGAGTCGCTTCCCTTTCATTGTCCTAACCTTTGGGGAAGGGTGAGTTGCCAGAGAAAGAGCTAGTTACATTCTCTCTCTCTGTCTCTCTCTCTCTCTCTTTCTCCCTGTCTCCCCCTGTCTCCCTCCCTCTCTTTCCTTCCCTCTCCCTGAATATAAAATATGGATACGCCATTTGGAACTTCATTTCACTGAATTCAAAATTACCATCCTTTCCTCTCCTCTTCCTCTTTCTTCCTCTCTCTCGGTGGCCTCTCTCCCTCGCACCCCTTCTCCTACTTCATTCTTTCCCTCTCGCTGGCTTTCTTCTTCCGCGGCACTAGAAACCTGCCAAGTATCTGCAGCCTGAGGAAGAATGTCAGTTCATAGGGATTGGTCTTCAAAGGATTGGGGTGGGGAATTCAGTGGATGGAACCCGGGGCCCAGAGCAAACAGGATGTCTTGTGTATTCCCGAGACTTCTAAGTGTCAGAGGACATAGACAGCATTGCTCAGATGTTCAGGACATGCTTGATATCTACCACCCATCTCAAGGATCGATCGCGACTCAATTTTCAGACTCTCTCCTGGCAATATTGTCCTTTTTTTCCTCCTCCTTCGCCTCAACCTGCTTCCTCTTCTTTTTTTCATTTTTTAAAGAGAAACTAGCCACAGGAATGCTAGTTCATCGGGTCTTAGCTCCTCCCGCCAGGAAGTGACTCAGAAGATACCACTCAGCTCCATCAAAGTCCCTGCTTCTCTCCTTTTCCCTGCTGTGATCATACGCAAATTAGTTTTAAAAATCTATGAACTGTACTAGGTACGGGTCGGCCGGATTAGTGCTTTGGGGTGATTTTTCTCTGGGCACTTCGGGGTATTTATATATTAATGTCATACCGGAGAAACAGATGTGAACAACATTTCTGCGTCTGTGGAGTTTGTGTCTCTAGTAAAAGAGGCATTACGAGAAGACCCTCACAGAGGTAACCGTTTCTTCCTGCAGAGAATGAAAAAACGTGGCTCTCGGTTTCTTTTTCTTTTTAATATAACTTCTTGTCACGATGGCTAATATACAGTGTACACAATGCGCTCCTGGTTTGGGGAAGTAGAGTCCCATGATTCATCTCTTGCATCCAACGCCCAGTGCTCATCCCAACAAGTGCCCCCCTCAACGCCCATCACCCATTTTCCCCTCTCCCCCACCCCCCATCCACCCTCAGTTTGTTCGCTGTATTTCAGAGTCTCTTACCGTTTGCCTCCCTCCCCCTCTGTTTGTAACTATGTTTCCCCTTCCCCTCCCCCATGGTCTTCTGTTAAGGTTCTCAAGTTCCACACATGGGTGAAAACACAGGCTATCTGTCTTTCTCTGGCTGACTTATTTCCCTTAGCATAATACCCTAAAATCACCTGGAAACATTGTTTCTATTTCCTAATTTTCAGCCATTTCAGAATCACAAACATTTTAGCCATACTCTATGCCACAGCGTTTAGGAGAAGCCCACATTGTATTGGAGACCATGCTTGTTTCTTAAGAAACAGACTAAGTAGGGGCACCTGGGTGGCTCAGTTGGTTAAGCATCCTCCTTCAACCCAGGTCATGATCTCACGGTTCATGAGTTCGAGCCCCATGTCCAGCTCTGTGCTGTCAGTGTGGAGTCTGCTTGGGATTCTCTCTCTTTTTCTGCCCCTCCCCCACTTGCATGGGTGCTCGCTCTTTCTCTCTCTCTCTCTCTCTCTCTCTGTCTCAAAAATAAACTTAGAAAAAGAAAGAGAAAAAAAGAAACAAAATGAATGTGATACATTTCCCAAGAGGGCTGGACCTGAGCTCTCCAAGACCGAGAGACGAATCCCGCCTCCTTTAGATGTCCATATTTGCCTCTCGGGAGTGTTTCCAGGAGGGCACCGTGTGGTAAAGGGGCTGAAGCTGTTCAGGGCAGGGAAAACACAGGAGGGGTCAAGTGGTTACCTCACCCCGGCCCACAGACACTCAGTGACCTAGGTGGAGTCTACTGTCCTTCTCCGGGTTCTGGTGGGCGCATGGCCCACATCTCCACCCCAGGGGATGCTGGGCTTGGCTGTGACACAGGCCCACTCGATGTGTGCTTTGGTTATGCAAAAACTATTTCAAATCCATCGCCGCGTTTTTGCAGGCTCTAGTCTGCTCATCTCTCTCTGCCATGAAAACAGCAGGTCCCCAGCAAAAGCTGCTCCTTTACCCTGGTTCCTGGACAGCAGCCTACCTGAAGCCACCGACACGTGAGAAAGAAATGTGTGCCATTACGGCCTTTGAGATTTAGGCGGAGGGGGCTGTTAATGCAGCAAAAAAAAAAAAAAAAAAAAAAAAAAAAAAACAAATACTACCAATCTTCCTTCCTTTCTTCTATCTCGTAGAAAAGCATTGTGTAGTTGTGAAACTTCTCTACAGTATTCTGCATTAGCCTGATAGTAACAGCTATCACTTCTACAATTAATATGGTTTTTTTTTTAATTTATTTAAGGTTGAGGCAATGCCTCTGTACCAGCGGATTTGTGTTTTCCGGTTTCTGTAAGAAGAGAAGTGGCCCAACAATTTTCCCTGAAAGAGGCCAGCTCCTTGTCTCATCCATTCTGTGACAGTTACGTACTTTTTATAAGTGTGGGTTGCACCATTGAAGGCTAGTAAGTACAGGCAGCAGAATTTGAGGGACACACTCTGGGGAAAACCTGAGTTCTGGGTGGAGTCAGTGCAAATACATTCAAAAAGTGAGACACATTTTTGCTCCGGTCGACGTCTCCTTGTCAGACAGCAAAGGGGCTGTCCTTTCCTTTACAGAAATTCTATGTATGAAATTATTTCAGTTCACCTAAACATATAAAAACAGAGCGGACCCTAAGATCCAGAAGACCCTTTCGTGTCTGGTTCATCCCAGGTCTCCAGTGTCTATGCGAAACCAGGCCTAGAATAGTTCTTGCTGAATGAATGAATGAATGAATGGGTGGGTGGGGTGCCTGCCTGAAACGCATATGGAACAGTATTCCGTGCGTGCACGGTGCTAGCCTCTCAGATCACCAAGATGGGAACGATACAGTCTCAAGCGTGAGGAAAGCACAGAAACACTGAGAGCCGTCCTCAGCAAAACACAACGAACAGTGCTCGGCACGAAGTGACACAAAAGCCGACAGAAGAGCCATCAAACTCAGCCTACTGTCAGAAAAGGCTTTGCACTTCTCCAAAAGGTTTGCCCTCTGTTGGGAGTAGTTTCAGAGGCACATTTGAGAAGTAGCAATTTAGAGATTACAAAATATCGGTCAGGTGAGATGTGTCCCCTGAAGCGCCATATAAAAATGGTTCAAGAAACTTAAGAGAGGCAGGAGGATCATAAAACCCACACTTCCAGAAATTGGAAATAATGAAGAAAACAGAACTCTTCGAACAACTGCTCTGGAGACACCTTAAGAGAGAGAAATTTAAGACAAGAAAAGGTTTGGTTTGGTTTGGTTTGGTTTACCTGTGGGTGTGAGGTTTGATCACCATGTATGAAATAAGAAATCAGTAATACCATACTTATAAACTGTGCATGCAGCTCTTTTCAGGAGGGCTGGGGTAGGGCCACATTCCAGTTAAGAAATGCAGACTAAGGGACACCCGGGTGGCTCAGTCAGTTAAGCTCCAACTCTTGGTTTCAGCTCCAGGTCATGATGTCACAGTTCGTGGGTTGGAGCCCCACGTCAGGTTCTGTGCTGACAGTGAAGAACTTGCTTGGGATTCTCCCCCTATCTCTCTCTCGCTCTCTGCTCCTCCCTAGCTCATGCTGTCTCTGTCTCTCTCAAAATACACTTAAATCTATAAAAAAAAAAAAAAAAAAAGAAAGAAAGAAAGAAAGAAAGAAAGAAAGAAAGAAAGAAAGAAAGAAAGAAAAAGAAATGAACTCCTGTTAGCCAGTGGTTTCAAGCACCATTATTTGACCATTTCTGTATTTAGAACTCATTCAAACTTATATAGCATATTACATTTAATTAATTGAGTGTTTATGCGTTAAAGAGTTACTTGCTTGGGACTATAGTGAAATTCTCAGGATTTATGACGGGAACATTTCAGAAGAGCAGCGTGTGTTTCCCCCCAATTTGTATAGCTTCATTCATTATAATTTTTCCTGATGTTTTGCCTACCATATTATTAAGTTCCCCAAAGCAATGAAATACCAGCTTGTCTTCATACGGCAGAGAAATGAGACGAATAATTATGAACGTGGAAATCCCAGTGAAAACATGCTTCTATTGAAAGAGGCTAGCGATCCAAGAAGGAGCTCCCTGGATTTATGGAGACCATAAAAAAAAAAAAAAAAGCAAACACACAGGAAAACAGATACATTTTGTCATCTAGCATCTTGGACACCCCATATTCAGGGAAAAGAAATCTTTTATATGTATTTTTTATTTATATTTATATATATGTATGTATGTGTGTGTGTGTGTGTGTGTGTGTGTGTGTGTGTGTATCTTATACTGGACCAGAATTTACATTTTACTATAAGTTATAAAGTCTGAATATATCATCAAGGTTTCAAACGCGTGCCATGCATAAATATTTAATCGCTGCAAAGTGTTCTTTTCCAAATATAAGAGTTTGTAAGCACAGTGTTTGATGTGTAACTGACTCCGGGGGTGGCACCGACATGCAATGCTCACAACCCACAGCTACTTAAGGTCTTACACTGATGGGGTTGGGGGGGCACAGGGAGACAGGGGAAGGCCCACCTGTGTGCCTGTCAGGGCAGAGATGCGGGGTAGTCTGGGAAATCCATTCTGGCCAGGGCTCTAGGTCAGTGGTGATTTTACAAAGAGCAGGGCTGACAGGACCACCGCAGTCATTCGTGTTTATTGTTCAACCAGGTGCTGGGGGGCCATCCAGACCCCACCAGGATCATGTGAAGAAGGCAACGGAGGAGGGGTGTGGGGAGAGAGGGAGAGGACATTGAGGACCCAGGACAGGGGGAGAGCAGGACAGGCTGGGAGGCAGCCTTCCCTCCTATTCGGGATGCTGTTTGTGTTATGACATCCTGCTGCCTCCATTGTTATCTCTCACAACATCATGGCCCCACCATCCCGGTGGCCTCTCATAAAAGGTCAAAAAAAGAAACCCTTGATTTACATTCTCTCTGCCTTTCTACTTGCTGTTGCCCTGTTTTCCTGATATTTCACTTTGGTTTCCATGACCCTTCAGCTGGATGGTGGTGGCAAAGGTGTATTCACTAAGGGGAAGTTTCGGTTGGAACACAATTCCCAATCTCGATTCTCCCTTCCAAAACCTGTGCCTCAAACCTGCTCCACAATTTGAAGTTATTTCTATCTGTGTAAATGTGGGAAAAAGAAGGAAATCTCCAAAGTGAAGGGAACTGGTCCAGGGTAGGTCGCTTCGGTGATGAGGTTGGGATAAATGCATTTTATTTAACAGCTTTATTGAGAATGGAGCATTACCAACCTTTGTAAAACGCAAAGCAAGATTTGGGGGGTTCAAGAGTCCCTGATTTTCAGTGGTTTATCTTTCAACCCCCACCTTATACAATCATTTTCATGACTGATGGACCCAAATTCACCATTTTACAACCACCTAATAAGTGGGGCCAAAGCCAATTCTGATGTTAACACCCATACCAAGTTCACTATCGAAACGAACAATCCAGAGGAGGCAGAGAGCAGAGCAGTAGCTGACCTCATTAAAACACTGGTTGCAGAAGATCCCAAGGAAGAAGGGCAATATTCACTACAAAATAAAGAATCCACTTTTATTTTAAACTTAATTATTCTCTGATTTTTGCGAAGCCACATGCACTGCAGAATTTCCCAGAAGAACATATGAGTTTGTAAATTTTATGTCGAGTGACCAACTTTGCATACTTAAATGCAAAAAGCATAACTGTCTGATAGACATTATATTTTCAAGAAGGAAATACCCTTTCTGCAATCAAGTCTTATTACATTATAAGATTAAGAGTTTGAATAGTGATCACTTGTCTGGCAACTTTTGTGCAAGAGTCACATATCACGGTACTATGTTGGAGATCACTTGACTTCATGTCCCCATTTCTCAGAAAGCAAGGATCTAGTGAATGCCCTAATGTTCAGAATATAAACAAAATATCATTGTGTAAGCACCTGCAAGATGGTCCCCAGGGATGTCTCCTCCTACTATTCAAGCTCTTGGGTTATCCTGTGTGTATCCATTACAACCAGTGACTTGCCTGCTTGTATCTCACACTGTGGGGCAAAAAATGTTATGTTCCAGATTAAAACATAAAAAATCTGTAACGTCCACCCTCCTCCCCTTTCTTATGACTTTCATTCCCTCTCTCTCTCTCTCTCTTTCTCTCTCTCACCCTCCCTCCCTCTCTCCTCCCCTTTCTTTCTCTGCCCTAGAGCCCTTACTCTGGGAGAATATAAACCGCCACCCTACAGATAAGCCATGTGATGTCTGTGACCCACAGCCACAGAGACCTACAAACAGGCATGCAAGTGAGCTTGGGAAGCCGGTCCTCTGCTACCCTACCAGTCAATCCTAGAGATGATAGCAGCCCCAGCCAATATCTTGCCTGCTGCCTGTGAGAAACACCAAGCCAGAGAATCCAGCCAAGCCTCACCCAGATTCACTCACCCACAAAAACCATGAGGTAATAAAAGTTCGTTTAAACTACAGAATTTTGGAATGATTTGTTATGCAATAGCACATAAGTAACATAATAACTCTCTTCCCAACTTTAAGATGGTTCCCCGTAAGTCACTGATAATGTACACCCTAAACGCTAGCCGTTAAAACAAGGTCATTGATAAAGAAAAATTGCCAAGCCCAAACCACAAACCACCTTACCAGAATTCACTGGCAGAATCTTCTCCAAAGTTCTACGAAACCACTAAACCTCCATGTTCTTCATGCATCTCTTATCCTCTAGCATACTGTGTATAAAACTAACATATTTATTGTAGTTATTCTTTATTTTCTTTCTGTCCTATTTAGAATATAAACTGTCATTTTTTTCCCATTCGTATATCCCAAGGACTAAAGCCAGCACTAGGCCCATAGGAATTGCCCCCAAAATGTCTCATGAATGAATGAATTTGACATGGTTCAACGTCAAATTCACAGTCTCCAGCCACAAGCCACAAACCATGCTGTTCCCCGGTCACACCTCCCACTTTCCTAAACTCGCTGCCTTCGCCAAACCGTTCGTTCCACCCAGAATGCCCTGTGTCTTGGGTTGCGTGTCCCAGAAACACATTGTGAGACAAGAATTTGTGTGCAAGCAATTTATTAAGGAAGTGCGCCCAAGAGAAACCAGGAAGAGTGGGGGAAGCATGACGGTGAAGGAGAAGCCAGAAGAGGGTGTGATTTCAGGCAGAGTCCCAGAGAGGGTAACTTTCTCGTAATCCCATTGGGGAGCTCTCAAGTGTAAATTACGCCTCCAAGTTGTCCAGGCAAGAGAGTTGAGCTTGCAGACTCCCATGCTAATTAGTCATCAACGAAGGGCTGCCCCAGGGATGTAAACTCCCAGGTACTTCTAGCTGTCTGCAAGTGTGGGGAGAGCCAAGGGCAGCCCGCCAAAGAAGAGACACAGGTGCAGGCTTTGGAGGCGAACAAGCACGGAAGCTGAGAGAGAGGAGCAAAGAGCCAGGAAGGGAATCCAAGAAGATCTAGGCGGAGCCCCAGCAGTGCCTGCTACCCCCACGTTTCCCAGTTTATTTTCTTGAAATCCTACCCATCCTTCAAATAATTCTCTAGTACTTTAGCACTACACTAGAACCACACCCACTGCCTCATTTTTTTTTCTCCCCCATTAACTTTCCCTCCTCTTCCCTAGATCCTAAAATCCATCAAAACAGAGATCGTATGGTATATGGGTGTGTGCCTCCCACGCTGTGTCCTAAAGAGTTGCAATGCCACTGAGGATAGACACTAGACTCCATGGCAGTGTGGATCAGGGTTTTCTATCACCGTGTATCCAGCAACTCTCGCCAAATACAGGCACTGAGATAGCATTTGTAGAACAAATGTTAAGACGTGTACAGGCTACAGAGTGCTTCCCTGTACGCAGGGGTACACAAAACCGCTATGATTACCTCATTTTCCAGAAAGAAAGTCTTAGCGATACAGATTCCCCAATGCCTCGCTGACTATATAGGCACTGAGTAATGCTTCAGAACGAAGTCCAATTTGAAGTCCTATTTGCTTTCCCTGATACTGATTGATTGATTGACTGCATGAGCAAGGGGGGAAGTAATCGAAAAATGTCCAACCTCATTTCATCAAATCCCATAAAATAAAATGGAACGCAAATGTTTAGCTCGAATTACAATAGATTGAGACCATTTAAAAGACAGTGCATCTTAGGGTGTCTTTTACTCCTTGATTCATTCCCTATATTTTGGCTAAAATTGAGGGTGTAAGCAGAAGAAGGGAGGAAAGTTGTGGGCAGGCTTGGTGACTGTAAATTTCTGGCTGTAACTCATTAAGAGGAGTCAAGTAACCTGTAAACAGGTCAGACCTCCAGAACTCCGCATTTGAAACTTGTCTGAAGCCACGTGAGCTTCCTATTTCTTGGGCGGTGTTCTGTTTGCCCAAACGCGTCACCTCAACTCCATCCCAGCAAATGGACTGCTCTCCCCCATGTTCCGTCCTTAGATGTCATGGATTAGACTCACACAGTCTAGTCCACACTAAGCTGCGAGGGACTGATAGACAGCAACTCTGACACACGGATGCTACCTGTGCCTCACCCAACACCGCTACCCAGGACGTGCCCAACAGGGACCCACTGCAAACACTGCTGCCTTTCTGTCCTAGTGACTGGCCCAAGCAAGACCGGAAGAGAAAGAGTCCATGGCCCCAGGGAGCAGCTGTCAATCAACGACACCTGGAAGTGAGTGACAACCTCCCCAACTTTATTATCATTCTAATGGGTCAGCTCTGACACATATTGGCCACTTCCTTCCCGAATTCCCTGGGAGGCCTTGAGCCTCAGCTGCCTGTAGCCGTTGCCTTTTCAACAGCTTACCCTCTCCGGGTTTTCTCATCTTCCCCTGTTTTCTTCGCACTCCCACACCAGTGCTTCCCAGAATCATCTCCAAAACAAACTGCTTGCACTCAAATCCTTTTCTCGGAGACTGCTTCTAGGAGAATGCAAGCCTGTGCCGTGCTGCTCCATTCAGGGGTGTCCCTACTTTTAAGGCAGATAGCGGGACTCACAGCCCAAAGGGTTGACCCGCTAATGAGGGAGTTTTCATAAATAGGACAGTCACGTGGGGGGAATAAATCTTAACAAAGAGCCTTCCCAGCAGCACCTCTGGGGTGGCCGCCTTGTCCATCTACACAACGGGCCGGAATGTGAATGTGGATTCTAATGTCGTCTCAGTCCTCATCATTGTCATTCTCTCTGATGTTCAGGGTTTCTCTTCTGGAAATTTACGGGATGGGGCTGTTTGATCCGAGGGCCCCTCGGGGCTCCCGATCCCCATGAATCCGTGGAAGGAGACGAAGTACATGGCCCGTCTTTAAAGGTATGTTCCACCAGTAATTAACAAACAAGCAAACTTTCCACACGGTCCCGGCTGTACGAGGGACTGTTTAATTAGGCACACGAGACGTTCCAGTCCGTCTAGACAGGCTTCTCTTTTTCCCCAGGACGCCTTCAGCCACGCTTGCTCTGACACTGTGTCAAGGTGTCCTTTGGCTACAGACGGCGATTTTGTGAGGTGATAATTCTAATGCCATAGAGTCAGCTGGGGAACTTTCTTTAGTTCTAAATGCTGTTTGTCTTTCCAAGTGGAACTGACTGAGGAGATTTACCCAAGAAATAGCCGGGAGAGGCAGTTTCTGCAACAGGCGTCACCAAGGAGTAGTTTCTGGTGTAGCCCCCGTGCCCATCTGTCCATCATCATTAGTGGGCTTTTTAGTTATCGCCCTGCTCTGAATCCCTGCCCTTGGGGAATGAAGTGTCCAGACGTCAAAAGGGAATTTGCAAGTCATTCAGTGGACAATCCCCCCCCCCCACCCGAACCTCACCCCAAATCTCTGGCAAGGCCTTAAAACAGAAAAAGAGATTCCTTGACCCCCAGATTCCTTAACGCTATGACATGAGTCTCGTGACAACTCTGGCCAGCAGACTGTCAAACCCTCACTCTTCCAAGTGCTGAGACCTTAAAATCCACATGGATAATATTGACAGAGCTCATCTGGTCCGAGGACTGGAGAAGAAATACACGAAATCCCTGTCAGTAGCTAAAGAAAATTTTCCAGAGGGCGGTCAGCCGACTAGACAGATGCAACTCACCAGACGTCATCAAAGACACGGAGTCTTGGTCTCTTAGGGTCTTTTTCGAACGTATTCGGAGGCAGAAAATGAAAAAGTGTCAGGAACCCTAAGTTTTCACTTAATTCCCATAGTTCTACGACCATATCAAGTCACAAAACGCAATGTCAGTTCAGTTACTGGAAGGGTCTGCCCAAGGTACTGGTCACATTGCAATCTTCCTTCGAGGCTAGACTCCTCCTATCCCGCCCTCACCTAACGCTAGGTGGATGGCTGTCCTTAGAGGAGGCTATGTTTGGCTTCGGCACTCTTTCTCTTCCATTTCCTCCCCCGCTCACTGGCTGCTACTCCACACCTCATAAAAGGTAGAGAGGGTGGGTTGCCAAGGAGAAGAGGGGGAGAAAAGGCAGTTTGGGCTGGCGTGAGTGGCTTCCTGCTCTCCGGCCCTGGCAAATGACAGCAGTAGCCCTTTCCTCGTAGATGCTTTGGAAATTGTTCAGAAGAGGCCCCTCCGACTCCAGCTCCTCGGATGTGGACGGTGTGTCACGTTTGCCTGGCTGCTTCCCCCACCCCAGATCCTCAAAGATGAGGTCCACATCCATTGTGCCACGGGAGTCCAAAGGCCCACTCCCGGGCGGTCCGCTTGGGCAGGACTTGACATGGCTCCAGGCTGCCTCTGTCACCATCTGGTCCGTGAAACGCGCTCTTGTACATCTCCCTCCTCTGGTTACTTGCCAGCCACCGCGGTCTGCTCTCTCTGGCCTGTCACGGGTTGCTATAGTTTTTCTTTCTTTTTTTTTTTAAATTTTTTTTTAACGTTTATTTATTATCGAGAGGCAGAGAGAGACACAGCGTGAGCAGGGGAGGGGCAGAGAGAGAGAGAGGGAGACACAGAATCCGAAGCAGGCTCCAGGCTCCGAGCTGTCGGCACAGAGCCCGACGCGGGGCTCGAACCCACGAACCGCGAGATCATGACCGGAGCCGAAGTCGGACGCCTAACTGACTGAGCCACCCAGGCGCCCCTAGTTTTTCTGAGGAGACAGTATGTCTAGGTCCTTAGTATCCACCAACTGCAGGGAACGTAACTAAAGCTTTGTGAGTTCTCCAAGCGTGAAACAAGCTCTCCAAGCATGAGAAGGACGTGGCACCCTTACCCCTTCACTCATGATCAGGAGAGGATTGGAACTGACACTTAAGAGAAACTCTTCACAAAGGAAAACCCCCACTATTCTTTCTCTCCATTTCCTTAAACATTTTATATTCTCAAGCAGATGACAGACCACAAGAATCATGGAATCAGATCTTGATCATTTCCCCGGAAAGATTCTCCCAAGACAGTCTGTCTGCTCATGTTATCTGAAATCTGCCCTAGTTATTACATGTGTGTGCCTCAATCAGAATTCGGGTCTTAAAACTCTATTTCTAAATAATATCAGTGACAGATTATTTTCACTAACTGCTTTAAACAGTAGCTAAGATCTTGGGGCACCTGGGTGGCTCAGTCGGTGAAGATTCCGACTTCGGCTCAGGTCATGATCTCACAGTCCATGGGTTCGAGCCCTGAGTCGGGCTCTGTCCTGACAGCTCCGAGCCTGGAGCCTGCTCCGAGTTCTGTCTCCCTTCCTCTCTGCCCCTGCCCCGCTCACACTCTGTCTCTGTCTCTCTCAAAAATAAATAAACATTAAAAAAGAGTAGGTAAGATTTTTAGAACTGCGCCTACAACGTAGAAGGCATTTAATAAATATCTATGAAAGGAATTTACTAATAAGGTATTTTTGCATTATTGGATTTGTTTAAGAAACACCTTGGGCTCTCTTGTTTGCAGCTGCTTTCCAAATTCTTGGAACAGAGTTTATCACATAGTAGGTACAAAGTAAATATTTCTTAAATGAATAAATTAATGAAGCATTTTGAAAATCCTGCAGAATATTTATGTGAACGTATGCGTGTTTCCTGTGTCGTACGGTATTGAAAGAGGGAAGAGGGGAGCATGAGTTATCATTTCTCATATAGTTATCCATAGAAAGGGTTCGTCTAGCATAGAAAAAAAATCATACTAGATAAACATGACAGATTATTGTTACAGGACTACCCTCCCATCCTAAACTTTGAAATCAGCAGGAAACACATGAAATAACTCAGACGCTGGGCAACAGGCAATGGAGGACTGTGCTGCCTAAGGTGGACGAGGGGCGTGTGAGGAATGGCCCACGTTTGCACAGCTTCCTTAATGAAAGAATGTTCTGGCCTGCAATGCAAGAAGATGAAACCCAAGCAGCGCATGATCTCGCTGAGCTGAGGGGGAAGAGATGGAAAGAACAAACGACCCTGTGCCTGGAGGGAGATCCAGAAATATTCTGAGCAGTCTCCTTGAGTCCTCGGTGATGACTGAGCTGCGTAAATACTAGAGGGCAACTTTGCGAGGTTTGGTATATTCGTTTCCTGGGGCTGCTGTCGCAAACTACCACAGACTACGTGGCTTAAACAACAGAAATTTGTCTCACAGTTCAGGAGGCTACGAGTGCAACCAGGATCAAGGTGTGGGAAGGTTTGGGTCCCTCGAGGGCTGTAAAAGGAACGGACCTGTTCTCTATTTTTTTCTTTTTTTAAATGTTTATTCATTTAGTTTTTTGAAAGAGAGAGAGAAAGAGGGCGCAGGAGGGGCAGAGAGAGAGACACAGAATCTGAAGCAGGGTCCTGGCTCCAAGCTGACAGCGCAGAGCCCGACGTGAGGCTTGAACTCACAAACCTTGAGATCATGACTTGCGATCGAGCTGGACACTTAACCGACTGAGCCACCCAGGTGCCCCAGAAACGATCTGTTCCGCGCCTGTCCACTGGCTTCTGATGGTTGCTGGCCATCTTTGGCCTTCCTTGGCTTGTAAACACATCATCCCAATTTCCGCCATGGTCGCCTGCCGTTCTCCCCATGCTCATGTCCGTGTTCAAATTTCCCCTTTTTACAAGGACTCTGGTCACGTTGGGTGGGGTTCCTACCTTACTCCCGGATGACCTCATCTTAATTTAACTAATTAGATCTGCAATGATCCTGCTTCCAAATAAAGTCACCTTATGTAGTAGGTTAGGAATGCAACATAAGAATGGGAGGCCTGGGGGACGGTGAATGACACATCTCAACCTATAACACCTGGCAAAAAATATGACCAGGGATTTATGGGCAGAACAGATTTCAGGGAGAGATTTTACAGCTCCAGCCAGACTGAGTGCAGAGAACTTGCTAAACCAGCCAGGCCTTCAGCTGAGACATTAGAAACATCATGTGTGAGGAGGGGTGCCTCCGCTAACACTAAAGTAAAGGACTCCCCTTACTCTAACAAATCTTTAAAAAGTCCTCCAAGGGGCACCTAGGTGGCGCAGTCGGTTAAGCGTCTGACTTCAGCCAGGTCACGATCTCACAGTCCGTGAGTTCGAGCCCCGCGTCAGGCTCTGGGCTGATGGCTCAGAGCCTGGAGCCTGGTTCCGATTCTGTGTCTCCCTCTCTCTCTGCCCCTCCCCCGTTCATGCTCTGTCTCTCTCTGTCCCAAAAATAAATAAACGTTGAAAAAAAAAATTAAAATAAATAAATTAATTAATAAAAAATAAAAAGTCCTCCAAGTCCAGACAGGTCCACAAGTACGTTAACTGGCTACCAGATCACAACTCAACAATGCTAAAGGGCCACAAACTCCAGGCATTCAACTGTGAAGAACCCACAGTTGATCTCCAGAATAAAGTACAACGTTACTGGAAATGCGGAAAAGCAGGGAAAAGTCAAGTCAGTAGAAGCCAGTGTGTCTATTTCTATTTAGCAGGATCGGATTTAACAGATGGGGACACTAAAATAATGCTCATAAAATGTGTTCAAAGTATTTAAGGCAAACATGACACAATAAAAACAGAAAACAGAATATAAGATAAATGGAAGCTGTAAAAAAAATTTTAAAAAAACTAAATAAAATCTCTAAAACCAAAAATAAAATTATGATATCTGAAGTAAAGAATTCAATAGAGTGGTTTAGTGACAAATTGGGTGCTTCTGGAGAAAGAATAGTGTCTTGGAGATAGGGCAACAGAAACAATTCAAACAGAAGCAAAGCACAGGAGAAAGAAAGGCCTGGAAAAATGAGCAGAGCCTTGGCCGAACAAGCACAGGTAACCTAAGAGGGGTGTGATTGGGTTCCCTAAGAAAGGAGGTCAGAGAAATCTGGACAAAAAAATTGACCAAAAGAACACAATGAAAATACTTGGTCACCTATTTTCCACATTTGATGAAAAAAATATAAACCAATAATATTATCAGACCCAAAGAAGGAGATAATACATCTAGGCATCTCCTGATAAGATTGCTAAAAAACAGAAAACAAAAGGTGAAAGGAACAGCTTAAAAGCAGCTGTAGAAAGAAATGCATTACCTGTAAGGCAACAGATGTGACTGCTGGACTCTCGTCAGAGACAGTGTTATCCAGAAGACAACAAAACAGGTTTGAATCGCTTATTTTTTCAAAAAAACTAGAGTTCTATATCCAACAGAAATACGCTTCAAAATAAAGGGGATATAAAGATATGTCTCATAAAACAGAGAAATCATCAGCAGAAGACCTAAACTCAAAAACAGTAAAGGAAGTTCTTCAGGCTAAAGGGAAATTATACCAGATGAGTACTCAGGTGTACTCACACACACACAAGTACCAGAAATGGTAACTATATGGATAAACATAAAATAATTTTGATTTTGGTGCTTAATTTACTTAAAAAAATAATTGACTCAAAGCAAAAATAACACGTAAATTTAAAATATATAGAAAAATAGCACAGGGCACCTAGTGGCTTAGCAGGTTAAGCATCTGACTCTTGATTTTGGCTCAGATCCTGATATCACAGGGTCATGAGCTCGAGCCCTACATCAGGTTCTGTGCGGACAGTGTGGAACCACCTTGGGATTCTCTCTCTCTCTCTCTCTCTCTCTCTCTCTCCCTCTCTCTTTCTCTCTCTTGCTCCTGCCTGCTCATTCTTCCTTTATCTCAAATAAATAAATAAACTCAAAAAAGAAAAGAGAAAAGAAAAAATAGCCCAAAGGATAGGAAGAACAAAGAAAAAAAAAAAAACGTTTGTAAGGACTCTTATGTGAAAGACATAGCCTTAATTAATTCACAGTAGACAAAAAAATCAAAATCATAGATTAAATTTTAAAATATCTTGGGGCACCTGGGTGGCTCAGTTGGTTAAGCAACCGACTTCAGCTCAGGTCATGATCTCACGGTTGGTGAGTTCGAGCCCCGCGTCGGGCTCTGTGCTGACAGCTCGGAGCCTGGAGCCTGCTTCGGATTCTGTGTCTCCCCCTCTCTCTGCCCCTCCCCTGCTCACGCTCTGTGTCTCTCTGTCTCTCAATAATAAATAAAAACGTTAAAAAATAAATAAATAAAAAATAAAATAAATAAAATGTCAATAATCATGTAAATAGACTAAGAACACAAATCAATGGTAGAAATTCTCAGATTGAATTAAAAACAGAAAACAAGATGCAATCATATGCTATATATTTTTGATACACTTTATATTGGAAGACAAGATATATTAAAGATAAATAATGGAAAAACAAATATCATACCAACACTAATTATAAGAAATTTGAATGTCTATATTAGTAACAGAAAAAATACACTTTAGACAAGGAATACGAGAGATAAAAGGAGACATTTTTAAATGATAGCATAGTCAATTCATCAAGAAGAAATAGCAATATTAAATATATACTTACCAAATGAAAACGCCTTACAATACATGAAGCAAAAACTAAATAACTAAAGGGACAAAGAGATAAACATAAAATAACAGTGGGAAAGCTCAATACTACTGTCTCAGTATTTCATACCAGAAACAAACAAAAATTTAAGAATTATCTAGAATATAGGAACAGCCCTATCAACTAAATTGTCCTTGTTGGTTATTTACAGAACACGACAACCATCAGCTCCAAAATTATACATTTTTTTCACTTCTCAATGGAATATTTACCAAGATAGATTTGGAAGGAATGAAATTGTACACAGTATGTTTACTAAATACAACAGAATTACAATAGAAATTGGTGCCAAAACAAGTGTCATGTGGAAAATCTCCAAATACTTGCAAACTAAGCAACACAAACACTGCAAATCAACTGAGGTCAAGGAAGAATTAGCAAGCTAAATTAGAAAATATTGTCAGGGTACCTGGCTGGCTCAGTTGGTTAAGCATCCAACTTCAGCTCAGGTCACGATCTCAGCGTTCTGAGTTTGAGCCCGCATTGGGCTCTCTGTTGTCAGCATGGAACCCGCTTCAGATCCTCTGTCCCCCTCCCCACCCCACTCACATTTTCTCTCTCTCTCAAAAATAAATTTTTTTTTTCAACGTTTATTTATTTTTGGGACAGAGAGAGACAGAGCATGAACGGGGGAGGGGCAGAGAGAGAGGGAGACACAGAATCGGAACCAGGCTCCAGGCTCTGAGCCATCAGCCCAGAGCCCGACGCGGGGCTCGAACTCACGGACCGCGAGATCGTGACCTGGCTGAAGTCGGACGCTTAACCGACTGCGCCACCCAGGCGCCCCAAAAATAAATATTTTTTAAAAAAGAAAATTTTTTCAATGGAATGATAATTAAGACATATCTAAACATGCATTTGGAGGTAACTAAAGGGAAATTTTTATAGCTCTAGATGCTTAGCAAAGAATAGCAAAGAATTAGCAGAGAATAAAGGTTTAAAGAAAAGGATCTAAGCTTCCATCACAGAAGCCAGAAAAAGGAGAGGAAATTAAGTCTAAAGTCAATAGAAGCAAGAAATAAAGTACAATAAAACACACTAATAAAATAGAAAATAAGTTAAGTAGAGAGAAAATCAGTAAAACGAAATGTTAGTTCTTTGAAAAGTTCAATAATATTGATAAATCTCTGCCTAGGTGAAATGATTAGTATCAGGAATGAAAGAGGGAATATTACCATAGATTTAAAAAAATATATTTATTTATTTTGGGGAGAGTGCAATTGGGGGAGGGGCAGAGAGACGGAGACAGAGGATCCGAAGCAGGTTCCTTGCTGACAGACTGATGGCACAGAACCCGATGTGGGGCTCTAACCCAAGAACAGTGAGATCATGACCTGAGCCAAAGTCAGATGCTCAACTGGCTGAGCCCCCCAGGTGCCCCTACCGTAGATTTTACAGACCCTAGAAGAAATAGAAAATCTGAGTAGCCTTATATTTATTAATAAAATCAAATTAGTATTTTAAAATTATACCATGAAGAAATCTCAGAGCCAAATGGTGACACTGGTGAATTCTATTAAATGAGTAAAAAATTACAATCTTGCACACTTATTTTTTGAGCACGGTATAACCACAATCGCAAAATTATTCAAAAACACTCAAAGAGAACTAATGGTCAACATTACACATGAATATAATAGAGAAAAACTATTTTTTAATATTAACCATTCAAATCCTGCAATATGTTAAAAAGGCAATGCATTATGAATCAGAGGGGTTCATCTGAGAAATGAAAAGTAGGCTTAACATTCACAAATCAATCAGTGTAAAAGTTTTCCCCTAAGGACGGGAACAAGCAAGTTGCACACTCCTACTTACATAGTCAGTTAAGTTTTGATAAAATACACAAAGCAATTCAACGTAAGAACGTTTTCCTATCAGTTCTGCCAAAATAACCAGAGACGTGGGGGGAAAGAAGGTGTACACTCTCCCCTCACACCACACATAAAAAAATAACTCAAAAAAGATTATAGACCCACAGGTAAAAGGCAAACTGTGAAACGCTGAAGATCACCGCCCTTGGTGTAGGTAAAGATTTTCAGAACCGTGAAACCACTAAAATTAAAAAAAAAAAAAAAAACTCATAAAATGGATTTTATCAAAATGGGACTTCGATTCATCAAAAGACTCCCTTAAGGAAATGACTGGACAGGCCAAACAATGGGAGACAATATCTGCAGTATAAGTCAAACAAGGGATTGTATCCATAATCTATACGTACTTACAACTCAAAAATTAAATATCAAGAAATCTATATAGACACAGTAGGGGTGGGTGGAAAGCAAAATACTGGAACAGACATCTCACAAGAAAAGATAGATGAAGAGCCACAAAGTACAGGACAAAGTGCACAACATCTTTAGTCGTCAGGAAAATGCAAGTTAAAACCACATGGAGATATCACTGCTCACCCACTAAAATGACTATAATTCAAGATGGAAAATACCAAGAGGAGGTGAGGATAAGGAGCATCTGGAACTCTCTTACACGGCTGGTGGGAGTAGAAAATGGTACAATCGTTCTGGAAAGTTAAACATACTTCTACTCTCTGATCTATGAATTACACTTCTCTGGATTTATCTGAGAAAAATGAAAACTTATGTTCTAGGTCCTCAAAACTAGCGGTCCAAGAATGTTCAGGGCACTTTATTCACGAAAGGCAAAATCTGAAGAGAGAAACACAAGCGTCCGATCAGAAAAATAAATGAACAAAATTTCGGGCTATCCAACGATGAAACAAATTTCAATATATTTACCTCATGGAATATGACTGGTAAAAGGATAAGATGCGTGCAACAATATGGAATGAATCTCAAAACACTGTGCTAATAAGTACATAAAATCAAGCATGAAAAGGCACACACTGTATGATTTCATTTATATGACATTCTAGGCAAAGGTAAACCGACGGTTAAAGAAATTAGAACAGTGGCTGGTTTGGAGGAGAAGAATGCGCAGGAATTGGCTAGAAGGGGGACTGAGGGCATTTCCTGGACAATAGAAATGTTCTACAGCTGAGAGAGGTGTGGGTTAGACAGCCTGGATGCATTTGTCAAAACTAGTTAAACTGTATACTTAAGATCTTTCTGTTTCTTTGAATGTAAGCTATTATCTCAATAAAATGTGACATCTTACTGATAAAAAAAAAAAAATGTTCCAGGGCGAATATAAGTGGTTATAATAGAAATGAGTGACAGGAACCACGGAGGCACCAAAAATGGAAGTGGTCAGACTTGGCTGGGTGAGGTGGGGGGTCTGAAGAGAAGAACGAGATCTGGGACTGGATATGACACAGGGGACAGAACCCAAGTGGAGGATCGTATTTGGGCCCAGGAATGTCCTGGAATGACTCAAGCTAGTAATTCAGGAGAGACAATACAGCTAGTAGTGAAGAGCTTGCTATCTGAAGCTAATCTGCCTAGGTTTATATTTGGCTCCACCACTTACTAGCTGTGAGAACTTGGACAAGTTCCCTAACATCTCTGTGCCTTGTGTTTCTTATTTGTAGAGTGGGAAAAACATTACTTAACCCAAATTGTTATTTGATAATATGACACATTTGATACTATGGTTTTTTTTTCCATTGATTGTACTTATACATTTATTCACTCCCCTATTCATTCACTCATGTGTGAAAACAAATGCATAGAGGGAACTCACAGTGGTTTTGATGCCATGAATGAAATGGAAATGGTAGCCCTTCACACTCTAGTAGGAAAGTTAAGAACTGCATGGATGCCTCACGGGCTCTTAAAACTACAAATCCATGATGTTAAAGATGTAATTTATAATCAGTAAATTGGGGGGAAAGTCCTAATTGCATCACATTTAGTTTGGCATAATACCTTCTAGTTATTTTACATATACATGCATGATTTTATTTTATTTATTTTTTTCATATGAAATGCATTGTCAAATTGGTTTCCATACAACACCCAGTGCTTGTCCCAACAGGTGCCCTCCTCAATGCCCATCACCCACTTCCCCCCCTCCCCCACCCATCATCAACCCTCAGTTTATTCTCAGTTTTTAAGAGTCATGGTTTGCCTCCTTCCCTCTCTGTAAGTTTTATTCCCCCCTTCCTCTCCCTCATGGTCTTCTGTTAAGTTTCTCAGGATACTTAGAAAAAATCTGGTGCACACTTAGTGCTCACTAAACACTAATTGTCATCATTATTATGTTTTCCTGAAGACAAAGAATTTTGACAATGAGTCCTGGGGAGAGGGGAGTGGTAGGAGTTGAGAAGAACGGAGAAGATAGGAGGTTGCTGAAATATTGTGATTTATAAAAATATATATATGTATTTGAGATGCCTGTGTGGCTCAGTCAGTTGAATGTCTGACTCTTGATTTCAGTTCAGGTCATGATCTCAGAGTCATGGGATTGAGCCCTGGATTGAGCCCTGCAGCAGGCTCTGCACTGAGCAGGGAGCCTGCTTGGGTTGGGATGCTCTCTCTCTCTCTCTCTCTCTCTTGCTCTCTTTCTCTCTGCCCCTCTCCCCTGCTTGCACACTCTCTTTTTTAAAAAAATAAAGTAAATCGTAAATCTTTAACAAATATATGTGTGTGTGTGTGTGTGTGTGTGTATGAACATTCAGATGATCAGATACATATTTCATATATTCTCATATATTCCTCATATATATCTGGTCTTCATCCACATTTCCTGGCTCACCAGGTCCCAAAAACCCTAGGAGTTTCCTAAATGATGAGAGCAATAAAGGGGCCTTTTGTTATGTTAAGGAGGTGACTTTTGGACCCTACCTAATCAGTAGGACTGGTCACCAGGAGAAACAACCTGGGGATTAGGAGGTTGGAATTTTCAATCAGGGGACCTCCTCAGAGGGGGCAGGGGCTGGAGGTTGGATCAATCTCCAATGGCCAATAATTTAATCAGTCATGTCTATGTAGCAAAGCATCCATAAATACCCAAAAGTCCATGCTTCAGAGAGCATCCAGGTGGATAAATACGTGGAGATTTGGGGAGAGCAGCACATTTCGATTGGGCACAGGAGCCCCATGCCCTTTCCCCATCTTGTCCTATGCATCTCCTCCATTTGTCTGTTCCTGAATTACATCCTTTATAAGAAATAATCAAGTAAATAAAATGTTTCCTGAATTCTGTGACCTGCTCTAGCAAATTAATTGAACCTAAGGAAGGAGAGGGTCATGGGATCCTCTGATTTGTAGACAGTTGGTTAGAAGCCCAGATGGCAACCTGGACTGGGGACCAGCATCAGAAGTGGAGGTGGGAGGGATACTCTTGAAGGACCGAGCCCTCAACCTGTGGAATCTGAGGCTGTCTCTGGATCAGCTTAGAGTCAGAATCGAGTTGGATTGTAGGACATACAGATGGCGTCCCAAGGATTGCTTGGTGTGGGGAGAATCCCATCCGCCTCCACACATTGACATGGGGTGCTCAGAACACAAAGGGATTGCCTATTCCCCGATCAACCCAGTGAGCTGAATCATAACACCTATGAGAAAGGCAGTAGAAGTCAGAAAGATAAGATGCTGTGTAGGACGACTTTATGAGATTTCAAGGTATTGTTCCAGTGCCAGTGATGAAGTAGGACCCGCGGCTGGAGAGAGGTCATTCTCACCTCACAGAGTTGCCACCAACAGAGTTCTATGCAGTGGGACTAACTAGGTCACCTGGAAAAGCTGTAACTAATGAAAGTGACAATGATCACCATGGATGGGGAGGTAGGGGATCAATTCAATCAGTCCATTTGGACACCATTTTCCATACTTTGACAACCATTCTGAAACATTTTCAGAGAAGCACAATGAAGCAGAAAGAGCGTGGGCATCAGGGTCAGACAGTACCTCAGTCTGTGTGACATTTATTATCTATGGCACTATCAGCAAATTACCCAACTTCTCTGAGCTTTGATGTTGCTGTTGTTGTTAATTTGTGAAAATAATAATATCACGCACGTATACTGTTTGCTAAGTGCAGTATAATTATAGAAACTATGTTCTGTCTTGCATGTTCCAATTAACAAGCACCCATGACACCCTGTAAGGTAGGTCCTGCCATGACCTCCACTTTGCATTTTAAGAAACTCACGCACAGGACTGCATCATTTGCCTACAGTCCCAAAGCTAGCAAATGGTGGAGCTCAGATAGAAACCAGGTCATCAGAATACATATTTGAACCTTAGCACACATTGGGTTGCGGTGAGGGCCACATCAGATCATGTAAGCAACAGGTGGGACACATGGTGGGTGTCCAGTGCTCAGATGGGATAGGGAGAGGATGCTGTTTGCCGTTCCTGATCTTTCCTTCCACATAAAAGGAGACCTATCAATGGAGTGTTCTCAGCCCCAGCGCCCCTCACTCACTACACCCTAGTGGAAGAAGAAAGACATAGCCAACGGGTGACGTTTAAAGAAAATTTTAAAAGGCATGCCTGATCCTTCTCTCCATGCTCTTGGGGACATATCCATCACGGGGTACATTTGTCCTCTGGTGTCCGATACCCCAAGTCTCAGGATCTTGCCTCACCTATGACTTAGGTCGTCTGTTTGGCTGCCTCACCAGATATGTGGTCTAATCTTGCCACTGTCACTCAAAGGTGGCATTTTGAACTTACCTGCCCGCTCTTTTATCCTATTTCTCACTGCAGATAGTGATGCCAGAGCAGGGGTCGAGGGGAGGTAGTATTTATTGTTCCTCCGCATCTCTTGAAGCCCCGTTGGCCCTCTCGTCTTCTATTTATCTGTAATGGTCTATGAGATTTCTCCTGAACTGTACATCTCAGTCCAAACTTTTATTTTTTAGATATCTAGGAACCAAAATAAGGCTCCTACGTAAATGAGGGTGACTTTATTTGAAGGTAACTTGTTTGAAAGGCGACATCTTGCTGCCTTTCTGAGTGACTTCTTTCAAACTTTCTTACCCAGTGAGCTGCAACATTCCTCCATGAATCAGCTAATCCAGGATGGCCCTTGCCTAGCCTTCCCCGGCCAACAAACACACTCCATTCCAGAGAGGAAACTGTCCAAGGCACCGTGAATTTGGAGGAGCTGGTACCAAGATGATTCAAGCTGAGAGATATTTAAAACAGACTGAGCCTCACAGGGCCTTTCTGAGCTCACGCCATTCAAACCTGAGAGAGGCAGTTTCTTATTAATGTTGCCAGCTGAGAGTCTCACACAAATTATTACACTCCAGCCTTCCCACCCTGAGAACATATCCAGTTCTTGGACTGGAAATAAAGACTCCAGCTCCCTCAGTTGAGCTGCTGATGTTTGATGTGCTCTCCAATCTCATTCTCTTGCTCTGCCAAAGTGAGTGCGATATTTCCACCACTGTCCCTGAGGCCATTATAGCACATGGGGTGGGTCCAGTTGACCCATATATACGTATAGTTTAATGGGGCTAAATTTGGAAATGAAAAAAGAACTGCAATGCGACCAGATGAATTCTGTTCATAGAAAGCTTAGGACTAGGAAAGTGAGTTTTATCCCTCCTCAGCGTGGTTCCTGGATCTAAATGCATGTGTTCATTCGTTCCAGAAATACACTTACTGTGTGACAATGAGGGTAGTTAGTATCAAGAATATACTGGGGCGTCGGGGTGGCTCAGTCAGTTAAACGTCTGACTTCAACTCAGGTCGTGATCTCACGGTCCATGAGTTCGAGCCCCGCATCGGGCTCTGTGCCGACAGCTCGGAGCCCGGAGCCTGCTTCGGATTCTGTGTCTCCCTCTCTCTCTGCTTCTCCCCTGCTTGCACTCTGTCTCTCTCTGTCAGAAATAAAAAAATAATAATAATACATAAAAATAATATAAAATCCTTTCCCCCAAAGAGTTTATAGTACAGGGGGATTGACAGAAAAGCGAATGAGTGACCAACAAGCATAATCATATATGGTAAATTATAATATTTAGCGCATTGAACACGTACATGATGGAAAAGAAGAAGGACAGAGTGTGATAAGAATGGAAAGGCTGCAGCTAATCCCGACCTCCAGCTAAGGAAGTGATTTTCTGGTGAGGGGACCTCTGAATTAGACATTAAGAACACCCAGGGGTTGACCTGTCAGAGAAAGAAAAAAGGTGGTTCCTGTTTGAGACCAAGAACATGTGCGAGGCATGGAAGTGTTAAATTGCAAGGCATTAAATTACATTTGAGGAACTATAAGAACATTTCATGACTGGAGGGAACTGTGTGCACACAGCTTATCCACTATCAGACATTCGGCATCATTTAGTATCCAGAATCTTCTACAAAATAGTTTGGAAAGATATAGAAGAGAAGAAGATTTTGTGATCGCCATTTTTTCAAAAGACAACCATTTCGCTGGGACAAATGCTTACCGTCCATAAAAACAATACTCACCGAGACAACATGGAGAGAAGGAAAGCAGAACAGCCATTCAGAATGAGAACATAATTTATCAGGATACTTCGCGAGAGGGGATAATGTGATTAGCTGCGTTGTTTTCTGGTGAAATCATCACCTCTTTTTTTTTTTTTAAGCAATACCCTTGAAACTTCTTAAAATTTGATGCCATGTTTTCTCTTAAATAAACACGAACTTAGAATGCCATCTGGTAAGAACAAGTATTACTTAGTAGTGGCTGTAGGAATCACGGTAGAAAGTAGTTCCAGTAATAGTAGCCATAGGGAGGGCAGAAATAATGATAGAGCAGTAGCAGAAGCCATAGAAATGGTGGTAGGGTGAGCATAAAAGGACAAACAAGACACAACTTTGCTTTGTTGACCCTGAAACATGCAAAAATCCCAGAGTTCCTGTTAACTGTAGTATTCCTCTTTGGCCAGGCCCACAACAGAATGCTTCGGGAAACTATAACCTAATCAGAGAAGTTTCGAGTCAAAGAAGCCAGGTACCTTGACGTTAGCTTTCAAAGTATCTCTGCTTTCCACGTCGTCACTCTCGCTCCTCGCCTCCTCCCCAGATGCCCTGAATTTCTACTCTGGCAGCAGCCCCATTCCCTCTCTGTGTTCGCGAAGCACTTTTCACCTGAAAAGCCATACCGTGTCGTAATTGCAGAGGTCTCGGTCTTTCCTCCTGACCGCCGCCTCCTTGAGACTGTACTTCGTGTCTTGTCCCCATGGGCGTCTCAGGCACTCAACAGAGTCGCTGGGTCACAGCAAACGTTCAATTAACCAACACGACACTTAACGGACTCTCCTTATTAATTGTCTCATTCTACGTGTAGAATGTAAAGATGAAACTCTGGTGAAGCGAAAGTTCACATGACTAAGCTCCGGCCATTGAAGCTTTGCTTTTCTGAAGGGATGTGGACTAATGGAGCCCACCTTAGTGCTCAGTCGTACAGTTCACGTGGTATGGAACTCCAGGGAAGGCCTGACAGTGTTCGAGGAATATCGTAGTGTTTCAAAAAATATATATATCAGAAATCAATTTAAAAGAGAGAACATCTCAGTGTCAGGAGAGAATGCCCTGAGGGTGTTGGAGTGTGAGATCCTTCGTATCCACTCACGAGAAGAAGGAGGAGGACCCAGAGCCTGGCTGTTTACCCACCAACAGGGCACGGCAGGAATGAAGAGGAGCCTTCCAGTAGGGGGGACCACAGGGGGCCATTGCCGAGCGGCAGGGGATAGTGGCCACAGTCCACACCAGTCACTCAGCCAGCGTGGCCTCACACGAGCTGACGAAGCAGGAAGCAGGGAGGGAAAAGACCACGATGGGGAGTCTGGGAGGCTTGCGCATCCGTCCACGCAAGCGGAGATAGCCACCCCCACAGACTGAGCAGCAGGTCAGCGATCCCTTGCCAACCTGGGTTCCAGGGAAGAATCCAGGCCCTGGGAAGACAGGCAGTGGGAGGGATGGACAAGTTGGGTAAAGGAAACTCTAAATGGAAGGACAGTCATTACCCGTTTCATGAGCACTTGTCATCTCTCAGGTGCTATAGCAGAGGTGGGGGATACAGGGTAAACACAAAGCCAACCTCAGCATCACAGGTACACCTCAAGTAAGCCAGTATGGATAGTGTAACATGGTAAGTTTCCCCCAATAAAATGAAATAACTAAACGTGTTGAATGCTTACTACGTAGTAGTAACTATCTAAAGAGCTTTATATGTAGGAATCCACATAGCCTCACAAAAACCCTATTCAGTAAAGAAAATAAAGCCCATTCCAATAGTTCAATAGAAAGAATTTAATGCAGAAACTTGGTTCCAAAGGTCCTGGAAAAGCTGCAAGAACCTAACAGAGAATGGTAAGGCAACCCAAAGAAGAGCAGAAACATGAAAATACAACCACACCTATAAGAGCTAGGTGGAGGGGACACAGGGATGGGATGAGGAGCCAGGGTGACCAGAAGAAACTTGATCCACAAATGACTGCCCAGCAGGGGCTGGGGACCCTGGAGGAATGACTCCAATCACCTTGCTTCTCCCTTCCCTGACTTCCCAGTCTCTTGCTAGTGTCTCCCATTCACTGGACACAGATGGGAGGCAAGAGATAAGTTTTCAGAAGAAAAGCGAATAATGGATCTGAGCGCAAACTGGCAACACCAAACCAGAGAGGTGGATGCTATTGTAAGGAATGCAGATGAAGAAACTAAGTCACAGAGGAATAAAAACACCTGCTCGAGATCACAGAGTTGAACCCCAGAGCCCACGTTCTTATCCATCCTGCCACACAGCCACTGATAGATAAATAATAGAGTTCAGTGGGAATGCTAATTCAGCTGGGGTGGGCAGGGGGGCAGGGACAGCTTCCCAGGAGACCAAAGAAAAGACACTTGATCCCAAGAACAGGATCACAGAAGAGATTCAAGCTCAGAAAATGTGCAGCCTCAAGAACTAGCAAACAGCACAGTACCCGCTACATATAGAGGGTTTAACAAATGAATCTATTAAATTTATAAGTAGATGAATGGGTCCCTTAAGTTGAACAGTATCTGGGGTGGAGAATAAGCCAACCCCAAAACTAAGAGGGACGGCTTGCCATCACCAAAGGGCTCTGTGCCCCTGTCAGTCTAAGAAGGAAGAGAAGACTGGGGGTAGCAGTTGGTGTTTTTTGATCCCTTGCAGCATCGTGAAAGTGTACTAAGAGGATTGATTCTCTCATTTAACCTCATGCCACAGGGACTATCATTATCCCCATTTTACAGATGAGGAACCTAAAACTCCCAGACTTAGGTACCTTGCCCAAGGTCAGCCAGTATCTAAGAGAGCCAACATTCAAATCCAAGGTCTTCTAATTTATCCCAAGTCCTTCCTCCTTCAGTATGGATTAGCCAAGGAACTAGGGTGGACAGAGGCTACCTTCGGGAAGGGAGAGGATGCCAGGGAACCTATTTACAGAGAACTGAAGAAGGAAGGGGCCGGGGAACCAATGGGGTTGCAGGTTGGTAGAAGCCAAATAATGAAAAATGAAATTACTCAGATGCCAACAAAAATCTTTTCCAAATTCTACCTTTGCAAAGGCAATTCCACTTGTACTTTGATCTTTGACCCGAACCCATACAATTAATTCCACATCATATTTCTGCATATTGCTCTCCAAGGAGAATTGAGTTTACACTTCCCCCCAATCCAAACCATAACAGTACTTAATTAGGTGATAATTTATGTAGTACTTAGCATGAACTTTTGGCACTTGCTGGAGAAGGCTGTACACGTGTATACATGTTATCACCTGACTACATCAAGTAACGGGGCCCGGGCATTGGTGAGGTGTCTTGGGCTTTACAAGGTATCAAATGACTTTTATAACCCTGTAGTACCTGGCTTTCTAGTAGGCAGAACTGTCTCTGGTGTGTATTAATATACTGAATATTATGCCCACATGCACTTAAAACACTGATCCTGAGCACTTCAAAACGACAAGGAGGCTGGAAAATCGGAGAAACAGATGTTGGATGAATAGTCAGCCTACTCAGGGTCTATCATTCAACTTCAGGGACGTTGTATAACAGCCGAAGGGGATCTCTCAGACCTTCATAGTGGAAAATAAACAGAACATTCCCTGCTGGCAGACATGGTCCGTGGTGATAACGAGGCTTTGCTCGCTCCAATCCAACCCTCACGCCCCAGCCCTTGTCGACAGGACTGACGCAGAAATGGCTCTTTTTTGGAACATCCCATCAGGCCTGAGAAGGTCATGACTGTGTAGCCCCGAAACATTGCAGATGCTCATTTACATAACACGTGCTTGTCGAGAGAAAGGAAATCCTGGGAAATGGCAGATGCCTGAACTTCAGTGAGGATACAAGCTTGGGTCCAAGCCTCTGAAACACAGAACCTAGAAGATGGCTTTCCAGTTGTCTCTAATTCTCCTTTATGCTCGCGAACAGAAGAAGAAAGAAATAGAAAGGGACATTATTTTGGCTCCTGGCTACTACACTGCATCTGGCCTCGCTCAGAACTCAAATCAATTCAAGAGAAAGTACAGTCCCAGACTTGGCCCTCTTCTGTTGAGTCCAGGAAGAAACAGAAATATGAAATATGTCCCAAGGACCACCAGTTTCTTCGAGGCCCATGGCCCTAGGTGCACTAGAAACGTAGCTCATATCTGAACACCTAAGATAGAAGGGAACCCACAAAGATGACTCACGCCATTGAGTCATGGCCCCCACACACACACAGACAACTGTTCCCAGCAAGTTCAGATCCCCCTTTAAGGTCATTCCCTCTCTGAGTCAGGTCCACCTGGCACATCACCCTTGGGTTTATCTTATGGCTGGGGCCTTGATCCCGCTCCACGGATGGGGCTTTCGATGTGTGTCCTGAAGCCCTGCCCCTCTGCAGGCCCTAAGGACTGCATCTTGAGGCTGTACCTGGCCTCCCCACCCCCCCACCCCCACCCCTTTAGGCCTCTCTCCACAACCTCCTTGTACTGGCTTTTTAGTTTATCTGACTCTCTGCTTGGACACACCCTCCATCCTCCTGCGGTCAAAAAGAAAGCAAGCAGAGGCTTCAAACTTCAGCTATGAGATTGAAATTTAACATGACCCCTCTCTTCCCTTCCTGGTACACTCCAGTCAAAAATAGAAGTATTATATTCCTAGCTCCCACGCCTACACAAATACTACAAATCTAGTGTGGGTCTAAAATAGTGTTGAACCAAGCCTATAATTGTTTCATAAACCATATGCCTGTTCTTTCTCCAAGAATTCTTTTAAAATTGAAAATAAGGAAAACATTGTTCTGGGTGCTCTGAGGAAAACAAAGATGAATAATGTGCAATGTCCTTATGGAGTTTACAACCCAGCTCGAGAATTAAGACACAAGAGCCGTGTGGCTCCAGCAAATCCAGAATCACAGATGACTGAGATCCCCGGACTGGAAGATTTCTCAAAGAACATCCAGTCTAACAGCCTGTTTGCCTCTGCCCGAGCACCTCCAGGGATAGAGAACTCAAGACTTTTCAGTTCAAATCCTTTCATCTTTGAACAGCTCTGGACGCTGGACGTGTTTTACGTAAAACTGAAATCTATTCATCTGGGGCTTCTGCCAATAAGTTTACACTGGAATCTCTCAGGAAAATCTCCGTATTCTCTATTCATCATGGTGGACATCAATTACTCGAAACTGTTTCTTATATCTCCACCCTGTAAAATTCTTCTTTTTTCAGACATGATATCTCTAATTCCTGAATCATTTTTATGCTGCATTATGCTTTTCATAATTACCCTGCTCAATTTTCCCTTAATTCTGTTCAGGCTGCTTATCCTTTTGAGAATATGGAACAATGCTAATATATGACGTGGTTGAATTACAGTAGAGAAGAATCAAGCTCTTGCCCCTCTTTCCTTTGGTAATGTATTTTAGTGATATAACATTCAAGTTTTTTGAGAGCCACATCATACATATCAAACTTACAGCAACTCTGATCCTCAAGGGTGCCAATGGAACGGGACGACATGGTTTATCTACCTGGTTGGTTCGGGGAAGCCAACCACTGAATAAGTTATCTCGGGCTCACTGATCCAGTTTCTCTTACTAATCCTGGATCCCTGCTCCATCACCCAGCAATGTAGGCCATATGCTCTAGGCAGGTCTTGTGAATCTGTGTGCTTCACAGATTGCCTGCTGTGGATGTAAATGTTAGTGAGAACCGGGTTAAGGACAGAGCTCTAAGACACCCTGCAAGGACATGTCCTCTGCTCTGGAACATGCATTCCCAGAACCCACTCCCCCATACCACCTGCACCTCCCCTACCCTCACTGAAGCGATCTCCATATTGCAATGGGATTAATGCAAACACAAAGTTTAACGCTTGCCCCGTCTTCACCCTAGCTCCCCACAGTCTATACTCAACAGCACAGCCAGACTCTGTTAGCACCCAAGCCAAATTACCTATGCCTCCGCTGCTGATCCTCCAACAGCTTCCCACCCTGATCCCAATAAAAGCCTTTAAATGGCTGATGAAGTGTGATATTGAACCCTCTCCGGTCTTCTGCCTCCCCTTCTACCCCTCTCAACCTGAGGCACTCTTCTCAGTCAAACTGGACTCCTTGCTGATCCCCAAACACACTGGGCAAGCTCTGGCCTCAGGGCCTCAGCATTTGCACTTTCTTTTGGTCCTTCCATCAGATACCCCATGGCTTACTCTCTCATCAAGTCATTTCAACATCACCTGCTCCTTACATACCCTGACCAATCCTCTGGCACACTCTCTCCCTATGCCCTGCTTCACTTTTCTCTGTGGCCCTGATCAATATCACCTTCTGACCTAAGATCAAATTCACATATCTTTCATGGTTATTGACTCTCTCTACCAGAATGTGGAACGTTGAGGTAAACGACTTACTGATGCTTCTCCAGTGCTCTGTGGCACATGACACAAGGTAGGCATTCCTTATACATTTGTTGAATGAATGAATGAATGAATGAATGAATGATCTTTTAATGAGATGTCTCAGTAGCTTATTTGTATTGATAGGTTTCACTATTCATTTGTTTGGGGAACAAAGGATACACTCAAAGTTGGCAGGGAAAATCAGGGTCTCCAAGTTCTCAGGCTCCACGTTGCATCTCCATTCCTAAACCATGGAGGTAGTTCACCTCTCATTGGCTCTTCCATCTTGGCTGAAATGACCACCCTCTACCATCAGCCCCAACCCATTGAAGCTGCAGACACAGACTTCCTTTATGGGCTATTGCCCATATCCCCAAATCCCACCCACAAACTTAGAGACCTACCTTCTCTCAATAGCCTCATTAACCAGGCAGCACCTTGGAGAAGGCAAAGGAAAGGCCTCAGGCAAACTTATCCTGTGCTTTCACTGTAATTTCATTCGTACATCAATTAAACCATAGACCTAGAACCCCACAAGGAATAAAGGTGGCCTTATTTTCCATACTTTCTGCATGATTGTCAATGGAAGTCTTTGTTCTGTCTACCCAAAAGATCTTGGAAGTCTATAGATGTCACCTTAACCTTTGAACCTCTCTTTAGTAGATAGCAACTGATCTGGGATAGTAGTTATGAGCAGGAAGCCCATCATCACGTGTCTAGGGTTCAAGTCCCAGGCCTACCACTTTCTACCTAGATGATGCAAGTCAGGTAGTTCAACCTCCCTGGACCTCATTATCCTCATATGAAATCAGTGATGGTACCTATATCACAGATGACTGAAATTGTAATGCCAGATAGTGTCTGCAACATAGGAAGCATTCAATGAATATTAGCTAAGAGTACAGACTATTAACTTAATATTTAATAGCTTTTTAAAACAAATTGAATGTCTTCTGTCTTGAACACTGTGCTATGTTTGGGAATTATGAGGAGAGATGAGTCACAGCTCATGCCCCCAAGGAGCATGGAATCCAGGTGGGTAAAGTATCAGCCGGGATCCAGGTAGGAAGTGGACAGCATGCTCAGTAGCATTTGTGAGGTAGATTTTAAAGAAGAGACTATTTACAGAGATATGTCCAGAGCTAAAGAAACCACATGAGGGGCGCCTGGGTGGCTCAGTTGGTTAAGGGTCCGACTTCAGCTCAGGTCATGATCTCGCGTCCATGAGTTCGAGCCCCGCATCGGGCTCTGTGCTGACAGCTCAGAGCCTGGAGCTTGTTTCAGATTCTGTGTCTCCCTCTCTCTCTGGCCCTCCCCCGTTCATGCTCTGTCTCTCTCTGTCTCAAAAATAAATAAACATTAAAAAAAATAAAAAAAAAAAAAAGAAACCACACGATTTGTTGAGGCACCAAGAGATGAACAACAGCAGGAAGCTGCGACCACACATGGGCTTGAAGAGGCAAGAGAGGAAACAGTTCCACTGGAGTGAACCCAGGTGAGATCAGAACCCTGACAGGCGTTGTCTGACACAGTCAGAGCACCTTGAATCAGGGATGGGGAGAGAGAAATAAATGCATCACCCTCCATCTCTTCTTTCTCTCTTATCCCTTCTCTGTGTTTCCCAACCAGAGGCAGAGAGCAAACGAGCCTGGGTGGAGCAGCTCTTAGAGGGAAAAAGGGGGATTGGGTATAGCGGTAAGGGGATTGAGAATAAGTGGTACCAGAAACAAGCCACAGTCATTTTACTATATATCAGTGCTCGCACTAATTGCTTTGTATAAATAATCTCTAACAGTCAAAACAAAACTGAAGGAAGGTATCCATTTTCCTTCCACATTTCTCAGAAGAGGAAGTTGAGACTCCACGAGACCAAGTGGTTTTTCCAAATCTATACTGTCTGGTCTAGTCTCTCCGTGGGTGCAGGGAGTGTTCTTTCCATTGGGCCATAGTGTCCCCTTCATTCATTCAACAAACATTTATGGTGTTCTGTAGCAAAGACAATAATATTCACCAAATATTACATCTTCTCCTTGTATTTCCTCCTTGCACAGTTAGGTGTAGCCATGACCTGTAACCATTGGTTATTACCAATGAAACATGAGTGGAAGCTCCACGTATCACGTCCATGTTGGGATCATGAAGAGGCTATGAATAATTCTTGACCGTCTCTCTTTCTTCCACTGACATAGCACTGAAGAGATTACAAACTCCAGATCATAAGCTAGGAGATGCTCAAGCCTCCCTCAGCCTAGACCCCTAAGTGACTGTGTGGAGAAGCACCTCCTGCTGTCATTCATGTTACATCAGCAAAGGTAAGAAATAAACTGTTGTGTTAAGTCACTGACGTTGGGGTTATTTGTTACTTAGCATATTCTAGTCTGCCTAATACATGTGCTAACTTTATGTCAATTTCTTTGTGGTGCAGAAAGCACAACAGTAAACAATGGCTCCACTGCTCTTGGAGTTTCAGTCAATGCCATATGACAACTGCATACAATGACAAGTAGATAAAGGAGGAATTATTCTGCAGGAGTAAAAGAAAGAATAGGCAAGATGCTTTAGCTCTCTTGAAGGACACGTAGAACTTTGCCAGCAGAGAAGGGAGAGAGATAACTTTTCTGGAAGACAGATGGCAAGGCAGATACTTGGAGATTTGCAATATCAGGTGGCAAGAAGCAGGAAGGTCCCGCCATCAAAAGTAATCCACAATTATACCAAGTTTCTTACATGATTGGGTCTAGATCACCAAAATACAATCTAGAGGGGAAATGGATAAAAAAGGAGGAAAACCTGTAATCAAGTAAAATGAGGAAATAAACTGTTACAGAACTTGATTTCAATAGTACAGGAGAACCAAAGCTCTACCTGTGATCATATGGAAATGTAGAAATTTAAGGCAGGATTTGAGTGTGTGGAGCCACACAAGCTGGTTCAAGGGTTTGCTGTCGGCAGTGGCAATAACTGTGGGAACAGTAGCAACTTTCCTTCTTAAAGAAGTAACAGAGCCCAATAGTAATGGAGCCCTGACCCATGTGCCCATAAGGCACACGTGACTTCTATGCATTATTATTGTTTAATTGACTTATTTAACAAACTGTGTGCCAAACACCATTCCAATTACTTTCCAAACTATTCAATTTTCATAAGAACCTTAGTGGTAGATATGACTATTATTTTTATCCTTTTTTTTTTTTTTTTGCAGATGGAGAAACTATAACACAGAGAGGTTCCATAACTTACCCAAGGACACACAGCTAAGGAGTAGCAGACCTGATCTGAGGCAATTGAACTGCCGTCTTGAGAATGCTGCTTTATGTTTTCATCAAATCCTCACCATCAAGCATTTTATTGTTGTTACTGTTATTGCCTCATCTTACAGATGAGCAAATAGGTTCAAAGAGCAGTATTTTTACCAACATCTCGTGGCTACTTTATATCACAGCGCAGCTATAGGCCAGACCTACGGACCCGGGGGCCCATGCCCTGCCCTTACATGGCCCTTCCAGTGGAGGCTTTGGCCTTCTGCATTTTTCATCAAGTCATACAAACCCATGTGGGCCTAAATTTATTTTCAAAAAGCTTTGCTTATTTAGGTGAGGGTTTAAGGTCACGAAAATCCATAAATCAACAAATGGCCACGGAGCACTTACTGTGCATAGGACAAAAGTAAGAAGTGTATCAAGCCATATAAGCTGTCCCTGACTCAGGATCTTACACTCGGTTGGAAGTAAGGCACACTTTCTAACTTCGTAAGACAAGCCCGGTAATAGTCTGGAGCAGTGCGTAATAGATGGTGAGGAATTTCAGAAATGTCAGAAGGGAGTCCAGGAGGAGAACACAGAGAATGCATTGGGCCGTGGTCAATGGGAAGGGTCTGAATGGATAGAGAGGAAACCATGGTGTCACTCAGGTTCTGAATCCAGAGTAAAGGAGGAAAAGGCCAGAACTGGTTGGAGTATAATTGGTGAGGACCAGGGACGGGGCGGGGGGTGGGGGGCAGAATTCCAAGCTAAGGAATAGCACGCTGCTCTGTGATAAGTAGGTCAGTCTATTAAGAAAACAGAACCTTAACCCAATGGGACTTGGTGTAGACACCACTGGGAGGTCACCAGCCTAGTCGGCAGCTCCTTGGAAACACTGCCTGGATGGGGAATTATTACAACATCAGTTATTCTGCCATCAGAATGGCCCATTTGTGAGCCACCAGCACTTAGGCCTTAAGGAGAGAGAGAGAAATGGAGAAGGAAAGGAATGGGGGAGTGGCGTGAACAAAGAGAAAGAAGCTTAGAGCTGAGACAAAGCCCAGGTTATATCTGCCCATGATCAACCCAACCAAAAACTAACCTTAAAACAAAGTTGCTCTCAGAATGCAAGTTAGTATTATTGAATTGCTCCATTACCATCAGGACTGTTTTCATTTTTAAGCACGTGTGTGGTCGCCTCCACATTGACGGACTATTCACAGCCAGGGAAAACACCCCCAAAATCATTTTCCAGGGCATCTGTGCCCTTGTGGAGGCTGCCACGATGTTTTAATTGCATTGGATAGAATTTCAATGGAAGGGGTAGAAACAGTGCATTTTCAAGAACTAATAATTCTGTAATTTTGTAGGTGGGGCATACTTTTTTGGCACAAATAGGCAGGAGGCATCTGCATTTCTCTGCAGCAGGCGTTCTTATTTGGAACAAGACCAGGACTATCAAAAGCGCACGCTGTTTCTTTCTAACTCCCTCAGAGGACCCTGGAGAAAACGTGCCTCAAGAGGGTCCTGCCTGATGCGAGAGGTCCCGGGAAGGTTTGCTGCAGGAGAAGCCAGGAGATGATGGTTCAGCCTCATTGAGTCCTTGGTTTCCTGGTCACCTTCTCAGTGACACCTGCCATCTTCACTCCTGGGCTATTTGTCTCCACTGCATCCACCCATTCTCCTGGAGCTGGCCACACAGAGAGACAGCGGGTGCAAAGAGAAGCAAAGAGCAGTGGACTTTTGCCAGGAGGTCCCAGTATAGCATCTCAGAGCAGAAAGAATTCTGGTGTGGGTCCCTGAGTAAGTCAGTTCACCTTTTTGTACCTTGATTCCTTCTCCCATGTGATGTCTAAGGACCTTCTGACATCCTGTGGTCTATGAGCCCTTTGTACGTTATTCCAATCTTCCCACAATAAGACCAGAATTTACTTATCCTTGGATCCAACATCATATGGATGCTCCCCCTCCCGCCCCCAAATCCACCCCTCGATTTGCTTCATTGATTCTCTCCTTTTGCCACAAACTCCCACTGGACTTTCTAACTTTGAGGTAAATTTCCTTCTGCTTCCCTAAAGCCACTTTCTCTTCCAGTCTCCTGCTGGCTAGACGTCAGCAGCCAGGGGCCCAGCAGGGAGGGAAAATTCCACCACTCTGAGAGTACCCTAAGCGTTGCCTTATGCAGCATTGCATCCCCAGTGCCTAGGAACAAACTTAAACATAGACTTTATGGATTCATCTGGAGCTCTGTTCTCTAGGGTGGTGTGTCTGAAACACCCTGGGCCCTGGGCATACTTGAGGATCTTATAAGAGCTGTGGAGGAAACTCCTCCCAAATAAATACACATGCAAACTGGCAAGGCCACCCAAGCAGGTGCGAACCATGATTTTCAAAGAGCATGGCTAACAATGATGGGATTCCGAACATTCTCATCACCGGGAATCCAGACGTTAAAGTTCATTGCAGACACTAGATAAGGTGTTCGTATTGTGGAAACCTGCCATTTTTTTGGTCTGGCTTGTTTTTCTTTGGGGAATTGTCCTTTCCTTGTTCTGTGTGACTCTGATGTGGCTATCAGTCACGTGACTCTACCTTTCCAGCTATCAGAGGTACAGCTATGATTGGTCAAGATGGGAATAGTGATTGGTCTTGGGCGTGGGGGGCAAGTTGGGCCAATTAGAGTATTTTTAGGAGATCAAGACAGTTGACGGGAAACAGAGAACCACATTCTTCTCTCTGGGGTTACTATTAGTTGAAATGTTATAAGCTTAGAGCCACCAGAAATTATCTGTACTGCCATGATATAAGAGCAGTTACGTGCAGCTGGCAGACCACCGTGATCTTGACTGGCCACTGCAAAGGAACTAAGACAGGGAAGAGTGGGTGGAAGTCCAGTTTGTCAGAATGGCCAGACAGCCGGAAGGGGAAGAAGGGCTGTGATCCATGGTGCCCGCTCGCACTCCTGCTCTGCCACAGCAGTGGGCTGAAGAAAAGACTGAGCAGAGGGGAGCCCAGCAGCTCTATGGAGCCTCAAAGTCTAACCTAACCGTAGAAGCAATGTCCACTCATTGACAGGCACTGGACTTGGGCTTCCCATGCACTGTCTCATGTAATCATTGCCATAAAACTTGGAAGCATTACAGATACATAAGTTATATATATGTCCATTGTGATGTGTACATATATATATATATATATATATATATATATATACAGTAAAACCTTGGTTTGTGAGCATAATTCCTTCCAGAAACATGCTTGTAATCCAAAGCACTCGTATATCAAAGCGAATTTCAAGAACCATTGGCTCCGTTGTGATCACATGACATTGGGTGTCACATACTGCTCGTCTTGCAAGACATGGCTTGTTATCAAGTTAAAATTTATTCAAAATGTTTGTTCGTCTTGTGGAACACTCACAGAACAAGTTACTCGCAATCCAGGTTTTTGTGTGTATCACAATGGACATGTATAACTTATATGTGATAGCATATATATCATGCGTTAGATCACTATATGTGATATGAGACATATCACATATCTCCATCGCAATGGAAGGGAGGTTTACGAAGGCGAAGTGGCACAGCTGTGGAGCCAGCATTGACAGCTGTGGGTCTGCTGTGTGTGACTGCACAGCTGAACCCCTTCATTTCCTTTCAGCTTCAGGGCCTGGCAAGGAGAGTGGCAAGTTGAAAGTTAAGGGCCCAGAAGCTGAGGCTACATCCTCAAGCGGGGCCCAGAAGCTGGCTTAGCTGCCAAGCGCCCCGGACCCAGGAGTAGGGGGAGCGAGGTTGGGGATGGTGGCTGTGCAACGCTGACTCCCTCCAGCCCACTGCATGCAGGACCCCAGGCAGAGCACAGAGGGGATACACAGCAACCCTGGCATTGCCCCCAGGAAGCTTACAGCCTAGACTCTTTGGGATCTGAGCCCCCAAAATCTGACCTTTTCTCTTAAATTATCTTAAATGGCGGGGTGCCTGGGTGGCTTAGTCAGTTAAGTGTCGGACTCTTGACTTGGGCTCTGGTTGTGATCTCACGGTTTGTGCGTTTGAGCCCTGCATCAGGCTCTCTGCTGGCCGTGTGGAGCCTGCTTTGGATCCTCTGTCCACTCCCCCTCCCTCCACAGCCCCCTCCCCAGCTCTCTCTTTCAAAATAAATAAACATTTCAAAAATAAATAAATTGTCTTAAATGGCCTTCAAAATTTTTTTTTATCGTGTATCTGGTACACAGGGGACTGTATTCCCTGCTCTGTCACCGACTATGATCCCACGTACTTCTCATCACTCCAACAAATCATGAATGCCTGGGGGCTGGAGTCCCGTGTCGGCCCCTGATGTCCCCCACAGGGTAGTGCAGTGCTTGGGAGGCTTCAATAAATATTCCTTGGAAGAGTCAATACCACACAGCAAGGTGCCACTTTTCCCCCCTCTATTGTAAAAATAAGGCAAGAGAAAAGCATTTATTGTACTAAATTATTTGTAGCAGCGTGTTTAACTCTAAAGAAATCAGCAAGCCCCTATTACTCTAGGCCTATGGCCAGGTCTTTAAAATATCTTTGTTATAGTAATATTTTTCTAACCATATTTTCTATAATAAGATTTGACCTTAATTTGTTCTTTTACCACAATTCAAGTCAACCAATTATAGGGCTAGAAGTAGCCAATCAAAGGAACTCAAGAAATCAAGACCATCTACGCTAAAATTCCATTCTTAGATGTTAATAGATGCTACACACACACACACACACACACACACACACACACACTCCGCGGGTTGAGGTGTGGGAGGACTGTATAGATCAATGTACGACTTTACTTATTCCCGTTGGTGATTCACAATGTGCCTTAGCATATCTGAGAAGTCCCAAAGGAAAGAAAATGATCTCTGGGCACTTAGCAGTTCTCAATTTATTGCAGCAAAACACCAATGAACGCACAGACAGGCCAGCTGCTGCATTTGGAATGCCAGCTTGAGAAACCGATCTGGCATATCCTCCTCTTTAGAGAGACAGGGAACTAGAGAGAGCGCAGGACCATGTGCACCCTTGGGGATCAAATAAGCGGACACCGGACACTAGATTCCAATGCTACCACCTCGGAGTTACTATCTGACGCAGGCAAATAAAAAAATTCTTGCGTCCTCTTCCAACAAGAATTGGTGCAGCACCTACCCTGTTCCCGGCACTGTCCTCATCACTTGGGATATATCAGTAAACATGAAACGACCCAAATCTATACTACAAAGTAGGGACAGAAATATCTAGGGAGATACACTGTGAGTCATGCGCTGTAAACATGGGGGGTAAGTTTTTCTGAAACACCTGTCATGATGTTAATTCACATTTAGTAGCTGGTATCCTGATGGGGAAAATTGGTTGAAAGAATGACCTACAATGAGGAAGAATCTGAAAGAAGAGGTGTGAGGGCCAAAAGAAAGGATAATAGAAAAGCAAATGTGACTTTAATTTTTTTTTTTCAACGTTTATTTATTTTTGGGACAGAGAGAGACAGAGCATGAACGGGGGAGGAGCAGAGAGAGAGGGAGACACAGAATCGGAAACAGGCTCCAGGTTCTGAGCCATCAGCCCAGAGCCCGACGCGGGGCTCGAACTCACGGACTGCGAGATCGTGACCTGGCTGAAGTCGGACGCTTAACCGACTGTGCCACCCAGGCACCCCGCAAATGTGACTTTAAAGAAAAAGTAGAAGAGAGTGACTCTCTCCAGACTGAACTGTTTTCCTGAATATTCAAGACCAAATTTTCAACAAACTCCTAAACAGCTCTACCTGAAGCTCCTCAAGGATCCAACCCTGACTCCCCAAACCAAACGTCTCACTTTTTTTTAATGTTTATTCATTTTTGAGAGACAGAGAGACAGAGTGCAAGCAGGGGAGGGACAGAGAGAGAGGGAGACACAGAATCCGAATCAGGCTCCAGGCTCCCAGCTGTCAGCACAGAGCCCGATGTGGAGCTCAAACCCACCAACTGGGCTCATGATCTGAGCCGGAAGTCGGACACTTAATCGACTGGGCCATCCAGACGCCCCCAAACGTCTCACTTTCTTAAAGCTACTACTTCCTTTTCTGTTACCCACCAAGTTAAACAGCATTACAGTGAAATGAGTTGCTCCAGCATTCAGCTCTCTGTTTGTTCTCCCGACTGTCCCCTGGCTTGCACCAACCAGAAGACGAAAGGGAATTAAAATCGGTGACACGGGAACCACTTTGGAAACCGGTCTGGCAATGCCTGCTAAGCACAGCATTAATATATGTGGAAATGAATGAAGACCAACCAAATGGGAAAAGCCAAAGGCTATTTATTCAGAGTTAGCTATAGCAAGGGAGTCAGCCACTACCACTTGTGCCTCGGTAGAGACTCAGAGGAAGGTGGGAAAGCTTTACAACGGAAAAAAAAAAAAAAAAAAAAAAAAAAAAGAAGGTTGCAGGTACACCGGGAGTGGAAGCTGGCGACACGAGGGAGCTAGAGGCAGGCTAATTAGAAGCGGGGCACCTGTGTGATTGGTTAAGGGCGCCTATTTGGCTTTCTCTGGTTGGTCCTACTTGGAAGCCAGAACAAAAATCAGGGAAGCTGTCAGTTACCAATCAAGTCCTGATCACCTAGGGTCAATTTTTACAGCAGTTGTTACTTAGATTCCTGGAGGGGTTACTAAAGATGGCAGGCTGGCTTCCGGCAAGCCTGGCTTCCGGCAAGCCTGACTTCCGGCTTTCTGAGCTGTTTATTGCAGATAGGGAGATGGATCTGTGGGCAAGTTGCTGCAGGTTATGGGTCTGAGTGCTGTTTTTGTGCATGATCCGGACATCTTCCATCTGTATATTCGGTCTGTCACATATGACTCAGAAATTCTACCCCTAGGTATTTACCCAAGAGAAACTAAAACGCAAGCCCTCAGAAAAACTTACCCCCATGTTTACAGTGCATGACTCACAATCGTCTTAAAAATGGAAGCAATCGGAACGCCCATCAATTGATGAATGGATAACCAAAATGTAGTATGTCCACAAAACAGAATATTATTCAGCGATAAAAAAGACTGAATTATCGATGCATGCGACACCATGGATGTACTGAGAAAACATCATGCTAAGGGTCGGAAACCAGATACAGAAGGCTACATATTAAATGATTTCACTTACATGAAATGCCCAGAATAGGCAAATCCATAGAGATGGAAAATAGATTCGTGGTTGCCAAGAGCTTGGAGGGACAGAATAGGGAGTGACTGCTAGTGGACACGAGGTTTCTTTGGGGGGTGATGAAAACACTCTGAAATTAGATAATGGTGATGATTGCACAACTCTGTGAATAGACTAAAAGCCACTGAATGTGTGCTTTAAAGGGATGAATTCTATGGTATGCAATTATATCTCAATAAAGCTGTTAATTTTTTAAAGTCTGTGACATGTGTCTATGTTCCATTGTTCCCCAAAGCCTTTCATTAGTTTTGCCAAGTATGTATTAGGTAAAGTGCCTTAAAATTGAATAAGCCCCCATTGCCTTTCCTGCCCTTGTCTTAAAAGCAGTCTAGTTGGAGGAGTTATTAGCTAGATTCCAGAAACTGACTCTTTGCCCACGGTCCTAGAAATACCTCACATGTTTAGGATAAAGAAATAAAGGCACAGAAAGCCTTCCTGAAGTGAAACAACAACAACAACAACAACAACACAGGAATCTGAGGAAAGAAAGGATTCAATCATGAACTGTGATAATTTATCAAGAATGTGGGTAAATCCTGAAAATTTTCTAAATAAAGTAATGAGTCCGTGAGAGATGCAGAGATAAAAGGATGAGGTCAGAGGCAATGCCAACCATTTCCAAATTCGAGATTAGCGTTCAAAGCACTTGTGTGCCAAATTGCCATAAACTTCAAACTAATTCCACCCCATTAATTTCCAAGTGCTCTGAGCTACACTGACTCTAAGAGATGGACTTCTGCTGGCAGCAGACCCAGCTGGACTCAATTACATGTTTCGTTTTCATTTTCCCTTTTTTGTCGCCACCAGTATTTTCTTTCAAAAAAAAAAGAGGAGGGAGCCTTCTGATCAGTTATCTTCAGAGGCTTTTTTTAACCTACGGTGCTGCGATTCTGGCTGCCCATAGTGTCTGTTCTCACTTACGGCAGAGTTCCAGCCTCCATCCGCGGCAATGTTCGTCTGCAGGTAGAAACAGGGAAAGTGGACCACGTTGTAAGGGGCTCTGCCAGTCAGGATCCTGGAGAGGGGCTCTGGAAGTTTCAGCGGAACCAACATACAGCATCTGAGTCCTTCCGGAGCTTACTGACGAAGCTAGAAATGAAAACAAGAGTGAAAACATACCAGAACAAAAAACAGAACAGAACGACTACAGTATACTAAGTGATAGTAACAGCGCTAGGTAGTGAGGCATTTAATATATTATATTGTCAAAATTAGAAGTAATTACCATACTTATAATATGACAACTGTATTTAGTGAACACTTGCTATGTGCCAGGCACTGTTCAAAGTACTTTCTAAATGCTAATTCCTTTAGCCTGTGAAGTACATATTTTATTATTCCCACTGTGCAGATAAGAAAATGAAGGTTCACCGAGTTTATGCAATGGGCCAGAGTCACGGAACTCACTCACAACTCTTTTCACAATATCTGCAGCAGTTGCCAAAGCTCATTTCCATTTGCCTTGCTGGAGACATTATCTAATGGGCACATTAACTGCAGTTTTGTTTTGTTTTGTTTCGTTTTTGGTTCAAAAGGCAAGCTCTCGCAATGTAGAAGTGGTTTATCTAACTAATAATATTTAATCAGAAAGCTCTGAAGCTCTAGAAACTGGAAAAAAAAAAGAACCTAATCAGGTAGATTAGACAAACATGTATTTAGAGGATGTCTCCATTCATTCATTCATTCACTTATTCAGTACACAATTATTGGGTCCCTAAAACATAGCACCAAGAGAAATAGGCAGAAGGTATCATGATGAAAATGACAGTCCAGTGGGGAGACGAACTGAACTTTTAGACAGATATGCCCAAAACTTAATTGTTTCAAAAAAATTAACACTTAACATATATAACACGTGAACAATATTTCCACACATGTATTGAAAATTTAGTATTTGAAAAGGAGGAGCAGCTGTAAATGTTTCCTAACTATTCACCTACTATCGTCAAAACACATTCCACATTTTAGACCGAAGGGTACATGTTACGTGTTGAACATCCGCTTCGTGCCGGGACCTGTTCTAAGCTCGTTACGCATTTCAGCCCATCCTCCCAACCAGATGAAGTAGGTCCTACAATCATCTCCATTTTATAAGAGAAGAAACTAAGGCACAGAGAGGTTAAGCAGCTTACCCAAGGTCACACAACTAGTAGCATAGAGTCAGCATTCTTGTCCAACTGAATGTGAGAAAATGCGTTACGAAAGAACGCAAGTTGACACGCAAGGTTCAGAAAGAGATGTGCTTGAACCCTCTGGAACAGTCAGGGATGGCTTCCAAGAGGAGACGGCATCCTGCTCTTTCAAGATCTTTGGGCATCTGTTTCAGATGCTCTTAAACAGTCCTCTTGGAGGGAAAATGGATGAAGGCACAAATCTGATCGTGATATTCACAAGTCCAGGACTTGTAGCTAGTCCAAAGACTCTCCATAGTTTCAGCTTAATTAGAGAGAATTTTGGATGAAACTGTAATCTGCTGTCTCACGTGACATTTTTATCGCCTGCTTAACATTTCAAATGAAACGTTTTACTGCATTTGATGTTAGTTAAACACTTAAAGTGTACTCTTCATGGTTACAATTCGCAGTGTGTTCTGACTATATTAAGCAAATATTTAAGAAACATTTGGACTGTTTTTCCATTTTTAAGTATTTAATCTGTAATAAACATATAGTATGTTAAAAATACATTTCTTGTACAGTATGTGTTAAGTGTTGAGAATATATTTTTGAACTGCCTTATTTGAGCCCGTCAGACTTTCCATTACAACCCCCTAATTTAAGGGGGTTTTAAACCAACCATAAAAATCTCTTCATGCTGATATTTCAGGTAAAATATCTCTCCTTCCAGAAGTCTTTTTTTAGTAGTTGCTGGGTTGTTTTTTACTATTGACACATTTAAAGAAAAGTTGACTTGAGGGGCCTGGGTGGCTCAGTCGGTTAAGCGTCCAACTCTTGATTTTGGCTCGGGTCATGATCTCACGGTTCGTGGTGGAGCCCCCCCGTCGGGCTCTGCACTGACAGCACAGAGCCCGCTTGGGATTCTCTCTTTCCCTCTTTCTCTGCCCCTCCTTTACCCATGCTTGTTCTCTGTCTCTCCCCCGCCTCTCAAAATAAATATTTTTTTTTTTAAAAAAGAAAAGCTGACTTTACAAAATTGGGTATAAAGCAAAGATCCTTCTCGTAGGATTTTAGTGTGATCTTCTCTTACGCTTTTTAATAATCCATATATTAAAGGCATATCCTTAAAAATCATAGATCTGAGGTGCCTGGGTGGTTCAGTTGGTTAAGCATCTGACTCTTGATTTTGGCTCATGGCATGATCTCATGGTTGGTAAGATCAAGCCCCATGTTGGACTCTTCACTGACAGCATGCAGCCTGCTTGGGATTCTCTCGCCCTCTCTCTCTGCCCTTCCCCCATAGAAGCGCTCTCTCTCTCTCTCTCTCTCAAAATAAATAAATAAACATTTTTTTAAAAATCATAGATTGGGGCAACTGGGTGGCTCAGTCAGTTAAGTGTCTGACTTTGGCTCAAGTCATGATCTCATAGTTAGTGAGTTCGAGCCCCACGTCAGGTTTTCTGCTGTCAGCCCAGAGCCCACTTTAGAACCTCTGTCTCCCTCTCTCTCTGTCCCTCCCCCACTCACATTCTGTGTGTGTGTGTGTGTATGTGTGTGTGTCTGTGCGTCTGTCTCTCAAAAATAAACATTTAAAAAAAAATCATAGCCCTTACCCCAATACTTTGGAGAGAAAACGAAACATGGCTGAGATACTAATATCTGTATATTTCCAGACTGTATTAAATTTCAGAATCCAGGGTGTGAAATAAGACTGTGGACACTTCGCCCAGAATCCTAGAAAACTTCTTAAGCATACAATAATGTAGCCACTTTAGCATACTACAGTTCACACTTGGATCTCACATCCTTCCTCTTACCTGCCCTTCAGGAAACTGAGAGGAAGAAGACTCTTGTCAAATTCCCACCCATCTACAGACAGGCAGGCGAAGTTCTGGGAGAAGTGGAGTGATTTGCACTGAGTGTGGCGCCTGCTTAAGATTCTTGCTCTCCGGGGCGCCTGGGTGGCGCAGTCGGTTAAGCATCCGACTTCAGCCAGGTCACGATCTCGCGGTCCGTGAGTTCGAGCCCCGCGTCGGGCTCTGGGCTGATGGCTCAGAGCCTGGAGCCTGTTTCCGATTCTGTGTCTCCCTCTCTCTCTGCCCCTCCCCGGTTCATGCTCTGTCTCTCTCTGTCCCAAAAAAAAAAATAAATAAACGTTGAAAAAAAAAAAAAAAAAAAGATTCTTGCTCTCCCTCTGCCTCTCTCTGCTCACATGCACTCTCACTCTCTCTCCCTAAAAATAAAAATAAAATAAAATAAAAGATAAAAAAAAATTAAATCATTAGACTTTGAGTAAAGCAGATTACCCTTCGAAAAAAAAAAAAAACAAGTTAGTGATTTGCCCCAAATCACACAGCCAGTTATTAGTGACGCTGAGGCTTGAACTCAGATCCCTTTGATTCCTCCATGTTACTTATGCCCATGGGTTGCCAAAGATTGGACCCATACATGACTTGGTGTTTCCATGTAATCATTACTTCTTGTATCTGTTGAAGACCTTAAAGAGTTCAATCCCCTGTACAGCTAAATAACTGGATTTGTTTTTTCTAATGTTACTTTTCATCTTAAGAATCGAGGCCAGGGGCGCCTGGGTGGCGCAGTCAGTTAAGCGTCCGACTTCAGCCAGGTCACGATCTCGCAGTCCGTGAGTTCGAGCCCCGCGTCGGGCTCTGGGCTGATGGCCCAGAGCCTGGAGCCTGCTTCCGATTCTGTGTCTCCCTCTCTCTCTGACCCTCCCCCGTTCATGCTCTGTCTCTCTCTGTCTCAAAAATAAATAAAAACGTTAAAAAAAATTTAAAAAAAAAAAGAATCGAGGCCATACCAACGAGCCAATTCAAGAAATGTTTCTCTTCCTCGTTCAAGTCATCAAGACTATGACCTAAAGAAAAGAGGCGTTCATCACATCACACTGGAATATCGTAGCTAACTGTGTTACAGAAGGGCTTGAGAATCTGTGTCTCCATCCCACTTGGTTCTAGGTTCTTTGAAAGCCAGGGCTTGTCTTCGTTGTCTTTGTGTCTTTCTCTCTCCTGTCCTTACCTGCCCAAAGACTAGCATGGTGCCTGGCATATCATAGGGGTTCGATAACGTCTGCCAATGGGAGGAATCTACAGAACTTCACAAAGACAGCTTGTATTTGTGCGATCTCATGGAATGTTCGAGATGATGGACACCTCAATTACCCATACCAGCATTTCCCAAAGTGACTTCCTCGTTTCATAAGTTCCACCAGACTACACGACAAAACAATGCCATGAACAGATATGTTTGTGAAATGCTCCCTCCCCACAAAACTAATGCCATAGAGCTTACCGAGAAGACTCTTTAGAGCATTATTTTCTTCTTTGGAGCAGAGTGACTGTCGGGAGCCAGTGGCCTCTGCTGTCACCAAGGAGTCCCACCCTACTGGCCAGGTGGTGACCAGTTCTGTCCACTGCACTGGTAGTATGGTAATGTCTAGCTTTTCCTAGGCTCAGAACTCTTCGGCCCTTGCCCTAAGCAATCCCAACTCTTACCAGTAACTAAAGTGATATTTTGGCCTATCTATGTCAAATTCCTCATTTTTTTTTTTTATTTCTCCATTTGTGCAGAACATAAAAGGGGGTGAGAAATGCTATTTATTTTTGGTACCCATAAGTTCCAACAGACAAAATTACCTGAAGTCCTCAGCCGTCAATTGCTTTTCTTTCAAACCCATCTTCCTTCCAAGTGTACCAAAAATATCCTCAGGCCTTCAGAGTAATTATATTTATGATCATTCATTTTTTCATTAGTCTAGAGCAAATATTGTGGGAACCGAAGAAAGACGATGTTCCAAAGTCAACCTCAGGTTTGGAGTTGCGCGAAAGAACCACAGATGGAATTGGAATCAACTGAACCCTGGATACTCTCTCTCAGAAGAGCTCTGCACAGGAACCACATATTATACTGTCTCAATATACAGCCTGAGGAAGTTAGGTGGGCTGGTCCCCAAATCATACCTATGAGACTTTAGCCGCAGAGGCAAGGAACAACGTTCCAGGACCCAAAAGGAGAAAGCAAGATTCAGCAGAGGCATCGACAACCGGGTGGAATATTTGAATGTTGATTCCTAATTCAGACATAATGTCAAATAGTAAAAATGTCCTGACTTAATTAACTGGCTCAAAAAATATTTACCGAGTGCCTGTTATACGCCAAGCACTGCTAGAGGCATTATAGATGCGGCAGCGAGCTCAGAAGACAAAAACCCCTGCCTTCGTTCGTGAAGCTTAAAATCCAATGGAAAGAGATCTGTAATAAAATATAACTGAGGTATGCAGAATGTGAGAAAGTTGACATCCTGCAAGAAAAATAAAACAGGGAAGGAAGATAGCAAATGCAGGGGTATTGGGTAGGGAGGAGACTGCTATTTTCAATGGGTAACTAGGAGAAACCCAACTGAAAACCTGACATTTGCACACACACGTGAAGGAGATGCCAGTAACTGGATTAGAAAGCATTCTCTAAATCGGGACAAGGAAATACAGATGGCATAAGAAGGGGTATACTTGGCATGTTTGGTAAGTAGAAGGGAGATACCTTAGTCAGCTTGGACTGCCTTAACAAAATGTCATAGATGGGGTGCCTTAAACAATAGAACAAATGTATTTTCCCACAATTTGGGAGGCCGGGAGCCCAAGATCAAGGTGCAGCAGATTTGGTTTCTGGTGAGCTTCCTTCCTGGCTTGCAGACGGCCCCTTCTCACTGTGTCTGCACATGGCCTCTAGGGGCAAGAGCAGAAGCTCTCTGGTGTCTCTTCTTATACAGACACCAATCCCATCACAGGGGACCTCATCTAAACTGATTACCTCCCGAAGCCCTCACCTCCATACACTGTCTCACTGGGAGACTGGGGGTTCAAGCATTTGAATTTTGGAGAATGAAATCTGGCTGCTAGCTGGGAACTAGTGCACCTAGAGCTGGAGATGACAGTCACTACAGTCACCCGGTCAAATTGTCCTCAACTTCTTGCCCATCTCACTACATGTTGACTCATAGGGCCTCCGCCCTGAATATACGCAGCTCTCCCCTTCCTCGGTGGCTAGAAAAAAATCACAGAACCATGTTCCCTGAACGTATTAATGCCTAGCCCAGTTCCCTGGGCATTACAGTCCACTCTCCCACCCTCCAAGACAACTTTGGCCTATCTTCTCCTTTCTCCTCCAAACCCTAACAGCTTCCTCCCTCCCTCTTTAGCTTGCTATTTCATGGATAAAATAAAAGCAGTCAGAAGAATATTCATACATATACTCTCTTATCCACCCAAACCATCATTTGCCGTCACGGACGGACTGTGTCAGGCCAGCCTCTCCTCCTGGATCCCAGACCTCATGTTCTAGAGCCCAAGTACATCATTAGCAACTCTTCTTTCTCTCTCCCACTCCATCAAGTTCCCATCTTGATTGGATGATACCCATCAGCTTTCAAATTCCTCCACAGCCTTCCTTTACCTAATTAAAATAAAACCCTCTTGGGGCGCCTGGGTGGCGCGGTCGGTTGAGCGTCCGACTTCAGCCAGGTCACGATCTCGCGGTCCGTGAGTTCGAGCCCCGCGTCGGGCTCTGGGCTGATGGCTCAGAGCCTGGAGCCTGGTTCCGATTCTGTGTCTCCCTCTCTCTCTGCCCCTCCCCCGTTCATGCTCTGTCTCTCTCTGTCCCAAAAATAAATAAACGTTGAAAAAAAAATTTTTTTTAAATAAAACCCTCTTGAATTTACTTTCTTTTCAAGCTTTGACCCCATTTCTCTGCTCACCTTTAGAGCAAAACCCCTGAAAAGAGGTGTCTACCCTCACTCTTTCTAGTTCCACTACCCCTATTAGCTTGTCCTTTTTGTGACCACTCCCAGTATCTCTTACTTATAATTCATATACAGTAAAATTCACTCTTTTTGAAGTACCTTTCTCTGAGTTTTAACATACGGACACAATTGTGTAACTGCTACCACATTAAGATATAAAACAGCTCTGTTGCCCCCAAAGATTACCTCGTTCTCTTTTGAGGTCCCATGTACCCCATGCCTAGGGTGGCAACCAGTGACGTGTCCCTTTAGATCTGTCATATAAATCAAATCATACCATCTGTAGCCTTTTGAGTCTGTCTTCATTGTCTTCAATCCACTTTCACCCCTATGCCTTCTCCAAAGCTATCTTGTTAAAGTGATATCAGTGCCTTTATATCTGATGTTTAAATCTCAGTGCTAATCTCACTTGCTCATCTTCCAGAAACATCTTCCTGGCCTGTCTTCCAGGACTCTACACATGTGTGATTCCTCCTCCTTCACCATTGCTGCCTGCTCATCTCCTCAACTTCTTCCTTTTGGAGAGCACTAGACCTCATTCAAAGTTGTTTTTCTCTTCTCTACCTACATCCAGACTCGTAGCTTTAATCTATATTTGATGACACCAAAATTTATATCTCTAGTTTAGACCACTTCTCCAACTCTAGATGACCGATCCAACTGCCCACTCAACATGTACCTCTATCTCCTATTTATCTATCCCTCCATCCATCCATCCATCCATCCATCCATCCATCATCTCCAAGAATTAGCATTTCCATAACTGAGGCCCTGATGTTACCTCTCCCTCTCCACTCCCCACTTCTTTTCCCAGCTTTTTTCTTCTCACCTACTGTCAACTCCATTCTTCCAGTTTGCAAGCCTTGAATTCATCCCTGACTCCTCTCTTTCTTTCACACACCAGGACCAGTTCTACAGACTTTATCTTCACAATATACCTCTGCATTTTTTAATGACCTTCATATATACTTGAAAATCCTGCTACTAATTTTTAAATGGCCATCCATTTTAATGGGAAAATTATGATGCATTGCATCCCAACCCAAGATACCCAAGCAATTTTTACAGATCAAAAAATACCTCGGTGAAAAAACTGAAAAAAAAATTAAATTAAAATGTTTATATAAGCAATACAGAGTAATTTGAAAGTAAACAAATATAGTTGTAGATGAAGTGTAAAACAAGGATAGCTTATTGAACTCTTCATAGGGGGAGATGAAGTCTTGATAGTTTATGGGGAAGGCGGATGAGGTGCTGGGGATCATTCTTTAGGAAGTGCACTCGTAGAAACACTATTTTATTCATTAATTTTTCAACTTTCCCTTGAACTTACACTTCAGCTTAAAAATAAACTTACAGAATAGAGGAACACTTTTAAGGCAGAATAAAGAATAAATGTCTTAGAAACACTTGTAAATAGAACATGCACACAACCTTTTATGTATGAGTTCTCCATCCCATTCACAACATGGTTTGGGTGTCTGTGGCCATGAACTATAGTTCTAACTTTTCCATATGATCTTCTCTGACTAGAGATTATTGGGTTGAGTACATCACTAAGCATGCCTTTGCCTGAGATGCGATGTAGCAGTATCACTACTTAAAACATGTTTATGTAGTCTGTTTTCAAGTAAAAAAAAAAAAAAAGATCAAAAAGAAGGAGTCAAGGGAATTAAGAGCACACTTATCTTGATGAGCACTGAGTAATATATGGAATTGTTGAGTCACTATATTATACACCTAAAACACTGTATGTTCATATAATGCTGTATGTTAGCTACTACGCTGGAATTCAAAGTTTTAAAAAAGGAGTCACGTAAAAAATGGAATTCTTCATCAAGAGCTTTTATGGTAAAAAGTGGTAAGCTGAATAGTCATATTCAAGATGAGACTGAATATCCAGAGTCCAACCCCTTCCCATTGCCTCCTTTGCTGACACCATTATCTCTCACCTGTATGGTTATCATGGTCTCTGCTCAGCACAGTAGATACATCACGTCCTCCACTCTGAACCCTCTGAGGGACCCACCTCACCCAGTACATGCCAATGTCCTTACAGTGAACTGCGAAGCCTACAGGACCTTGCCTCTAACATTTCTATGACTTATTCCAACTCCGCCTTCCTCACTCATGCCAGGTGGCCCTCCTGGCCTCCTTGTAGCATCTCAAACACACCAAGTACACTTATACCACAGGCCATTTGCATTAACTATTCACTCATTGCTGATATGGCTCATTCCCTCATCTTCTCCCCATCTTTATTCAAATAATACCCCGTAATGAGGACATCTGCTATTATTTGAATGTGTATGTCCCCTCCTACGCCACAAATTCGTATGTTGAAATTTTAATGCCCATTTTGTGATGGCATTAGGAGGTGGGATTTGGGGAGGTGCTTAGGTCATAAGGGTGGAGTCCTCATAAATGGAATTGGCACTCATAAAACTGACCCCACGGAGTTCCTCAGTCCCTTCTGCCATGTGACGACACAAGAAGTCTGTGAGTAGGAAGAGGACCCTCACCCAACCATGCCGGTACCTTGACCTCAGACCCACAGCCTCCAGAACAGCGAGAAATAAGCTTCTGTTGTTTAGAACATCCTGAATGAACAAAGACAACATCACTGACCATCCCATGCATAATTTTAGTAACCCCTCACCCCTAATACTTTATCTCCCTTCCCAGCCTCATTCTCCTCTACTGCAGAACTCATTGTCTAATATTCTATAGTATTGATTCAATACTTCCAGCTAGATTGTGAGCTCTTCAGCTTTTGTCTGTCCTGTTACCTGCTATGTTAGTATCAATCAGCGACATTCTCCATCCACAGCTCTGCGGCTCACCGCGCTAATGACATCACGGGCCGGATTGTCCAAGACTCTGACACCTTCCTCTAGAGAAATTGTGTCTTGCTTAGAGCAAACGCACCTTAGCTCAGTGCCTTCTTCGATCCCATCCATGTTTCCTATCTGCTTCCACTTACGCTGCTTTTCTCTTCCCCGTTTTGCCTTTTTTTTCATGTTTTCTGGTGAGTTTTGAGGAAAAGGATAGGGGCAGAAATGCTCTTTTATCTACTGAATTTAAAGCAGCCATATCTCTATTTTAAAAGTATGCACATGGATTTTATATCTGAGCCTCAATAAGAAGTAATAGGTAAATCTCTGGATATGTGGCTGATTATAATATGATAATATCGTAGATTTTCAAACGTCGTTATGCATCAGAATCACCTGGAAGCCTTGCTAAAACACAGACTTCTCAACCCACCACCAAAGTTTCTGATTCAGTAGGCCTGGGATGGGACCTGAGAACTTGAATTTCTGACATATTCCCAGGCAACGCCAGTGCTATTGGTCTGGTGACCACACTTTGAAAAGCACTGTGATAAGAAACTATTTTCATTTTAGCTGTGACTAAAGGACTGAAGGTGGGGAGACATTGTAAAACATTCTAAGATCGGGGCACCTGGGTAGCTCAGTTGTTGAGCATCCAACTTCAGCTCAGGTCATGATCTCATGGTTTGTGAGTTCAAGCCCTGCATGGGGATCTGCGCTGACAGCTCAGAGCCTGGAGCCTGCTTCAGATTCTGTGTCTCCCTCTCTGCGCCTCGCCAGCTGTGCTCTGTCTCTCTCTCAAAAATAAATAAAAACATTTTAAATTTTTCAACAAAATAAAACATTCTAAGAAAAAGAACATTCTAAGAATTCATAAAATCTTTTAAGAATGATAGCAGGCCTACCATAACCAAAATGAACATGTACAATATTTCAGAGGGGCCAATGTCATGGAGATTCCCAGGCCCTCCTGACTTCCTCAGGATATGGATATAGTCCTGCTTCACGGTGAACCAGCCCTGTAACTCAGAAAAGTCGTGCTTATGGCCTTCGTGCCTGTAGAATGACACTCTGAAACCATATGGTCTCAGTATAATTATATATATAGAGGCATATGTTCATGCACTTTTTCAAACCCTTTTGCTAAATACAAGATTATTTTAAAGCAATTGTGCAACGAGATAGCCAACTAATGAACATAAGACAAGTGCCAGGTAGGTAAACTTGAACGCTTCGGGGTAAATGCTCAGATTTTCATGCTTCTCCTCCCCAGTTCTTTGGTTTCCCACCTCTCCATCTAGCTGGATGCCAGAAGAAACTCTACAAAAGTATGAAATCAAGAGAGGAGTATCTGAGCTGTGCATCATCCCTCCTTACTGGCTCCCACAAACCTCTGGTTTAAGGGAAGTTCATACTTCCTGGTTTGAGGTCATTTTAATTCTAACCCCTGGCCTCTGCCCTCAGTGCTTCTGCAGAGGAAATATCGGCTGCTCCTCTAAGGTAAGTGCCCCTGGAAGCTCAGCCATCTTCCCCTGCTGGGGGGCTCTCTCTCTGTGCTCTTGCCGGTATGGTGGACCCTCTGTCACCACTCACTGCCTTGTCCCTCTGGCTGGGTTCTTTGGGCTTGTCCATCCTGGAGCCTCTTTAACAGAGTGTCAGGTGCAGGTCTCCATGAACTTGTAAATTATCTCATTTCTTGCTACCTTCTTTGTTCCATGCAGGGTCACCTTGGAAAATGTAGATTCCTTCCATGTTACCTGCAGTCTTTGAGGAGAACTGAAGGTGCCATTGAAAATTCCCTGCGTGGCTTCTACCAAACCCTGCTGTTGCTTGACTATGATCACCTTTTCTGTATGTTGGACACGAAAACTTCTCCCTCTGGAACTTCAGAAGCAAGCCCGCTCCCCTTTCAGCTTCTCTCAACCTATCAGTGAAATGTCCAGCATGTTGCCCAACATGAGTGGCAATCCAGACCGTGAAGATGCCAGGTGACACTCGACAAGCCAGCAGCATCTTTCTTCCAGATGCCCGGCTCTCCCGGCACATTAGCAGAAGCTTCCCCTTCCTGTTTGAAACAAACTTACCTACATATTCCTCCTTGTCTTCTCTGCACAATGGCTAAGGGCAAGTAAAGCTCAGATACTCAGACTTGTTTTTTGTTTTTTTTTTTTCAATAAGTAAATGGAAATGTGGGAAAACTTAAAGAAAAAAAAAAACCTCTTCTCTCTCCATGAAACATAGGCTGACAAGACTCCTATCTGTGTGCTTTAAAAACTCTAGTATGAAACTCAAGATCGAGCAATGAATTCTTTGTTCTAGTTGGTAGCCCAATCTCCCCAAAGCAATGAATGGCATTGATTCATTACACAGAAGGAATTGCTAAGCAACATAGTTTATGGGGAAGGAAAAATATCTTGTTTTAATATTTTTTGAAAATATTATCCCTACTTCTAGCATACTTGAAAAGGGGGAACAGCAAAATCCCAGAGAGACAGAAAGTTTTAACTGTGGCTAATGCCAGTGGGGAGGCACAGAAGATAAAGAAAATAGAGAATTAGGAGGGGTGAATGTAATGGATGAAAACTCTGGATAGTGGAATCCGGAGGAGAATCTGTACTCTTCTTGTCAAAAACAAACAAATAAACAAACAAACAACAACAAAAACAGAAACCAGAAATCCCGAAAAATCTCCTCCCCTACAGCGTTAACAGAGTATATGACACCTTGTGGATGTGTTAGGATGAAGGGCGGTACTAGGGGATGAGAAGTATCTCCCCAAGGAACCCACAGTGCTTGAACAATGAATGGGTCCAGTTACAGAGAATGAATAATTAAGAAATTTCCAAGATCAGATAGAAGCTTAAAAATATGGAAACCTCTGGGGCCAAATGACTCTCTTCCCTCCTGTTGGGCTATGCAATTTATGAATATATGCACACATGCAATGGAAAAGGGACCTCGTTGTGGTGGAAGGATTTCATCATCATATCTAGTCCATATACCCAAAGTTAATTCTGTATTTTCTCAGAACATGTTTCATCTTTTCACACATTCCAGTCTCTTTGGGGCATAGCAGACCCTCTCAGGTGAGACAGCAGGATGTTTCCTGCTCTCTACAGGCATCACCATAGATATGGAAGTAGCGTGATGCATTTGAAACCAAGAAAATTTTCTTACCCACCTTTGAACTTCTAGTGCCCAGTTCGGTGTTCAGGAAACAGCAGGTACTCTGCAAATGCTTGGCGAAAAAAATCACATTATCTGGAAGCTATATAAAAAATAGCCTATCACAGGCTAAAGAAATAAACTCCTAGATTTTGAACATCTGAAGAAATTCCAGGATGCATCTGGAGATATCCAGCCACCTCATTTTAAGGACAAAAAAACTGAGGCCCAGAGAAATTAGAAGACTTGGCCAAGATCTCCCAGGAGAGAAGTGGATAGAATCAGGACTGGAACCCAAGCCTTTGACTCTTATTTCCTTTCTCTTTCTTTGTCTTTCATTTCACTGCTTTAAAATGTAGGTTTCCAGGTGCCTGGGTGGCTCAATAGGTTAAGCAGCCAACTCTTGATTTCAACTCAGGTCATGGTCTCCTGGTTCATGCATTCGAGCCCTGCATCAAGCTCTCCACTGACAGTGTAGAGCCTGCTTGGATTCTCTCTTTCTCTCTCCCCTTCTCTCTGCCCCTCCCTGCCTCTCTCTCTCTCTCAAATAAGTAAATTCATTTAAAAAATTAAAATGGAGCTTTCATTATTATTCAGATATGGCCAGGCCAACAGATATGGAGACAACTGCCATTGAAAAGATAATTTGTCAGGGCAACAGATTCAAAGAGGAAGGGGCAGGCCATGGCTTGGAGTGGGGGAGTGGGGGAATGGGGGGAGTCACACAGGTAAACACCAGGGTGGGTCAGGAGGCAGAGGGAACAGGAAAAAATGGTAAAGAGCCTTTGGTGTGGTTTCCACGGGTAAGACCAGGTAAGGCAGAGTCAGTGGGCTGGGGATTGGCTAATTTGAATCACTTGAGGGGGCTCTGGAGCACAGGGGCTGCCCCTGTTGTCTGATCCCTGGCCCTGGGGGGATAAGGTAGGGGGACAGTGACCCAGAGTGTGAGAGCCGGACAGAGGAGGTAGTAAGAAGTATGAGCTCTGGATCGGTCAGTGTGTGTATGTATGAAACGACACTCCCAGCTGAGATGTTTACCGTCTCTAAGAATTAGTTAACCCTGAGGGGGGCAATCCCTCCAGGACCAGCACGGCCTCAGATAGCAAAGCATCAAAATACAGAAATAAAAAGGTGTGCTGAAGGTACTCACCACGCTGAGGTCGTAAGTCTTCGCTGCATTAAAAACTCTGCCTGGGCCTTGGTGGGTTTGTCTGCCTTCTCTTCAACACTGTGCAATAAAATAATGAGAAAAGCGGGCTTCCACACGAAGTGAAGGATTCTGGATCCTCAGAGCTATGAAAAATGGCTTTTGGATCACAATCTAGACAATCTTTTTTGATTATTTATCTAAAACTAAAAGCAGGAAATGATTCATTTGATTCCTGCCAATCCTGGCGTATTGCCACTTTCGGCTCAGGAAGAGCCGGCTTCCCTTGGCAGCCCTAACTTGCAGGATGATGAATGAAGTTCTATGTTTGGTGCTAGCTAAAATTTTATAGGGGCTAAAAAAGCAATTTATACATGCTTCGGGAGGTGGCTATATTTTTTCTTTTTTAGATAGCTCTTAGTCACAGCAGGGTACTTAATATACATATATCATATCGAGTGGCCATTTTACAGGAGAAATGAAACTTTGCCCTGTAGGTTGATAAACATGTTCTGGGCCTCTACAAGCCTTATGTCTGCTCAGAACCCAGCAAATAGGTATTAGCTGAATTCTGAATTTTCCCAGTTATTGTCACACCTCAAGAACGCATGACCCTTAATGCGATATTAGGGAAAAGAGAAATCGTCAGGCCAACGAAACATTTCCCTGGTTCCAAAAGTCAGTGTTGTTATTCACAAACAGGCGGGGCCAGTCCCCTCCTCTTGGGAATCTCAAGCATGGGTGGAATGGTCTTGCAGGCTAGCCAGTCAGTCGACTAAGTTGTCAAAGGTCAAAGCCAACTGGAAGAAAGTGGCCATGGGCCAAACCACCCACTTACTCTAAGTGATGAGCAATGTAAACACTCACAACCCACCAAGCCTCATCCATACCACTTTTCACTGAGTTTTTGGTTTGTTTTTTCTCATAACTATGTATCTGGTTTGAAACATCTGAGCACTGGTCTTTCTTAGTCAAGCTTCAAGATACTCTCGAGATTATCTTTCCAGTTTACATCAAGATAAGGGTTTGATTAGCCTTCTTCCTTTTGCATTTCTGAACGCACGTCCTTACAGAGCACTCTGAAAGAAGTCTGGATAGGAGGGCTGAGGACCAGCACTGCCATATACTGGCTGAGGGCCTCAGGCGAATGACTTCGCCCCCACCATCCTCGTCTGTAACATAGGAACCTAATATTTATCCACTCCTTAGAAAGATTATGTAATAACATGGGGAAGGCTTATGATTATTTTTAGTGAAAATGTAATCTATAAAATATGTATTTAGAGAGGAATTTGAATTTGTGGAAAGGCTGCTGCAAGTTCATTAAAATCCCATCCTTGTCCTTCTGGGCTCTCAACCATACTACATTGTTCAGCCTTTCTCGGGGTTAGTTGTAGCCACATTAGTCACTGACTGCTTAGCATAATACTAACCTCCAGTGAAGTTTTAGGTAAATAACTACAAGAGAAACTGGTGTGGCTATTTCTAGGTCTTCCTAGAAAACCTTTCCTTGAAGATCCTCCAGTCCTGTTCCCCCAAGTCAACATTTTTGGAAGCCCTGGGTCAAAGATGGAAGAGCCACAAGATGGCAGGAGCCTGGGCCTCTGAATCATCACTAGGAGAAGAGATTCCCCCAATTGGAAATGTCCACTGGAACTTTGCCTGAGGGAGAAATAAAATTTTATTGTGTCAATCTGTTAATATTTAGAAGTTTCTCTATTACTGCACATAGCAATATGTTAACAAATATACAATAGTCTTTAAAGTGTATATATAAGAAACTATAAAATATAAAGTCAGAGGGGATTTTATCAATGTATTTGGGTGGTAAGACAGCAAGTGTATTTCTATTTTCTTAATCCTCTCCTTGTTCTGAATTGTTCAGATCTTCTCTAAGAAATATGCATCAATTTTATATTGTCAAAAAGTTACCTAAAGGAAAAAAATAACCTCCCTAATCTGGCCATTGTCTGTGCAAGTATATTCTCATTTCACATTCAGTCAACAAGTACAACTTGTACATTTACCTGATACGAAGTGCTGTGCTAACGGTTGAGTTACTAAGATTAATAAAATATTACCCCAGTAGGCCTCAAAGAATCCGCAGCATATCAAGGATTACAGCATACAGTGAAAGATCTAGCTACCCTGGGAACACACAAAGGCACTGAACCCAAACCAATGCCGTATAGATAAGACTTTCTAAATGGAGGGATACCTGCGGGAAGCTGTAAACAGAGGAAGGTGCGAAAAGGCATTTAAAAAAAGGCACAGCACTGACAAATAGCATGATGTGTGCCAAATAGGTAGCTATAGATCCCGCCTAAAATTCCAGCCGAAGTTTTAGACCCCCAACTTTTATTTAGTTTCGTTTCTGCAGCGCTTAATACAGTGCCTGGTATATAGTGAGTGCCCCGTAAATATCTGTCGAATAAATAATTAAAAACGGACATTTCTGCCAAGTGGTTATCCAGGCTCTTGCTTACACATCCCTTACAATAGTGAGCATCTTGTGAGGCTTTCCACTCCATTTCCAGGCGACTCTGGCCACAGAAAAGTCATCCTTGTATTAAGCCAACACAAAACCCCATTGTACCAGGGAGCATATTTACATAAGGGAGCAGGGTCAGTGGCAGTGTGATGGTCTAAAAAGGTGAAGGGTAAAGGGATTGGACGTGGGGGGAAAAATACAGAACAACGGGTCTCCTTCCACTTTGTTCTTACTTAAAAGGATTCCTGCATGCTTTTCACATGAAGCTCTGTCGCGTATTGGGCTTGTGTGTTCAAGCTTGCCAGCACCTGCTAGATGTTCGACCAGCACCTTGCCTACTTGATCTCTTTTCTGCCTTTTCACTGCTTGCTGAGCTCTGCTCAGGTGGGAAAATCCACGTCTGATGGATAAGGAAACCAAGACAAAGACTGAGGTGATGGGTTAGTGATACAGCCAGGATCTGAAGCTCTGTTTTCCTGCCCCAGTCCACGGGCTACCAGACAGCCTTTCCTCCGAGAGCCATTTCGAGCACTGCTCCATGGGAAACTTTGGGCAGATGTCTTTGCACCACGTAGACTCTGCCTGATCACAAGCTGAACTGAGCAAGCTGTGGGCTCTGTGGCTGGTGAAGCTGGTCTTCCTCTGGCCTGCCACTTAGCAAGACAGTCCAGCGCTTTAATTCAAGTGGGAATGACGGAGGAGTTCAGGCTCCACAGCAAGGCCAACCAGAAGGTAATTATGGAAAGGGACATAGTGACAGGGCTCTGGGTGCAAGAGTTCAACTACTGAGAGCCTGGGAGTGCTCTTATTACAACAGCCACGAGGCAGGGCTCATTCCTGGCAAGGTCAGGAAGCCTCACTCGATGTGGGCTCCTAAAACACCTAGAAGTTTGCTGTCGAAAAGCCCGACCCTTCTGTTTTCAAGGACTGAGAGCAGAACTGACTGGTCAAGTGGCTCCAGCCGTGAGAGCAGGAGGCAAGTAATGGCAGGGAGCACGCCGCCATGGGCTGTGGCTCGGGAACCCCCAGTCCCCTCAAGTCCTAGTCCTAAAGCTCACCTTCCCCAGCGTTCCTCCAATGTGCCCTTCCATTTGGCATAAAATCCCACCCTAGTTCACAGCCCAGCAGTACCCACTGGCTGGGAGAACACGGTCAGAGTTAAGAAACATGGGGTTGCCAAGACCTTCTGGAAGAAGCAGAGCCCTGGTGTGGGCTGCAACCCCCTGGTCAGTACCTTCCATATCAAGAGTGGAAAGCACAGTGTGTCTGAGAGTGCACAACTCAGCAGTCACAAAAACTGAAAGGGGATCATATTACAATCACGATAAGCCCCCATGCTTGCAGACGGTGCTTGAGTCCGTGATAACGTCCTCATCCACTGTCTGACTTGCTCTTTCATACATGTGGTGGGCAGAGCAAGTGTTTTCATATCCATTAGATAGATGTATACACTCAAGCTGAGAAATTAAATAGCACGCATTTTTTATCAATATAATTTTACTTTTACACTACGCTATGGCTTGAATTGTGGCCTTTGAGAAAAGACATTCTGAAATCGGAAGCCCCCAGCATCTAGGAATGGGACCTTACGTAGAAATAAGGCCCCAAGGGCACTTGGGTGGCTCGGTCAGTTAAGCGTCCGACTTTGGCTCAGGTCATGATCTCAAGGTTCGTGAGCTCGAGCCCCACATCGGGCTCTGTGCTGACAGCTCAGAGCCTGGAAGCTGCTTTGGATTCTCTCTCTCCCTCTCTCCTTACCCTTCCCCTGCTCACACTCTGTCTCTGTCTCTCTCTCTCTCAAAATTAAACATTAAAAAAATAAAAAAAAAAAAAAGAAATGGGGTCTTTACCTATATGATTAGTTAAGATGAGGTGAGGTCATACTGGAGTAGGGTGGGTGCCTAATCCAATATGACCGGTGTCCTTATAAAATACTGCGATGTGAGGAAACAGACACGCAGGGGAAGCTGGCCCTGCGGAGACAGAGGCAGAGACCAGACTCATGCCGCCACAGCCAGTGAGTGCCTGCAGCCCCCCGAAAGTCAAAGAGGCAACGTGTGACCCTCCCCTAGAGGCTTTGTGGGGAGGCATGGCCCTGTCCTGCCTACACCTTGATTTCAGACCTCTCGCATCCAGGACAGAGAGAGAACGCACCGAGGAGTCGGTACCAAGAGGAAGCATCATCAACACCATCAAATATCACGTCTTTAATGGGAGGAGACAAAAAACTGAAAATCTGACCTTTGGGTCGGGTGATTAGGGGACAGACAGACAACGACCTTTGCAAGGCGACTCGCAGTGGGGTAAGAGAAGCGCTTGCCTCCTTGGAAGCGAGCGGGGCGAACGAAACGTGAAGCGGGAGAGACACCCAGTGACTGCTGGCTCCTTTCCAGAAGGCTCCCTGTGGAAAGAGGCAGGGTGACGAAAAGGAAAGTGGGGAGAAAAGGTGGAGGGGCATGTAGGTAATGGGGGATGGGCACATGCAGTGGGAGGGTGAAGCCACCGGTGCACTGAGATGAAGTGAAGTCCGGGAGGGGAGGCTTTCGGCGCAGCGCCCAGGGGGTATGGGTGAGGGTGGTCCCCAGAGGGGAGGCAGGGTCAGGACCAACCTGTGAGCCTGTAACCTCTGCAGTTCAGAAGGACCCTGCGCTTTGTTTCAAGCTCTGTGCTTGCGGTCTTCAAATCCCTACCAATGGCATCCTTGATTTTCTGTTTCGCAAGGGGGAGCGTGTGCTGGGGGCACGGAGCCCTGGCACACAAGCGGTCTCACCTCCCTGGGATGGACCCTGAGCCGCCCGCTGGGGTCCCGGGTGCCTCCCGGCCTGTCCCCGTGCATCCCCCACGCATATTCGCCTGCCGCACATTTGCTGTCACCTTCTCATCCCAAGGCAGCGGCCAGCTCTGACCCAGGCCGGCAGCACCAGGCTTTGCCCGGTGGACGACACAGTGAAGGCCCCTCGTCCACCCCGACCAGGTATTAAGTGAGTTCCACCGTGGAGCTTACCGTCACTTGGGGGTCACCTGTCCACTGTGACACCTGTCCGCGGGCCAGAGGAAGGGGACGGAGACTGACTACCCTGCCTGGATTTTCATTTTGCCCTGTGCCCGTCGCCAGCCCTGGGTGAAGGCAGGAAGGAAGAACATTTTTATCCTAGGATTCGAAAGACAGAAGCCTCGGTGGCCATGGTCTGCATGACGAGAAATGCCCACCTGCCAGCCTCTCTGGTCTCTCAGGTACAAAACCAGGACGATGGCTGCAGCAGGGTGTTGGGTGGAAACAGGGTCCCCAAGCTGAGTGAGGACTCAAGGTGAGGGATCCAGGCACAGGTGAAGCGGCCACACCTCCCCCAGGCCTTCGTTGGAGCGTCAATTCCTGAAAGAACAGGAAAAAGGGCTACTTTAGGGGAAAACAAATAAATTAAAAAAACAAGGCTTAAGTATCTCTTTATGTACACACAAAGCAGGTTTCCAACCAGCTTTACATGCCAGAAACTTCCTTTCAGTGTTTAAAGGGGCCAATTCTTTTTTTTTCCCCCTCTGAATGTTTTAAGGGAATATTTAAAAATAATTCATCATAAGGCACACTGGGTTTCCCTCCCTCGTATATCAGATGTTCCATAAATATCCCGGTAGGTTTTGTTGACAGATTGATGGATCCTGGATTGCCAGGGGCTAAACTCCCCTTTGTATCTCTCTGTCGTGTGCCTGACTGGCAGCCCCAGGAGGTAGAGAGCACAGGCTATGCTCTCTCTTGCGCAAGGACAGGAGGGGAAAGCTTGGATAGTTCCGACTCAGCCAGGCCCCCCACCCCCATCCCCTTGCCCCCTGCCTTGCCCTGTAGACTCCTCTATGAGATCACTAAACTGCCTTCTGTCTGCACGACTTGAGTTATTAGTCCCCTTGCGGTAATTTGCGGGAGTGGAGGACGTTCATGGACACGGGCGGGGGCGGATTCTCACTTCAAATAAAGCATATCTTCTCTCAATTAGAAATGGAAGCAAGAAAGGGGAACGTATGTGTGACGGGGACCCGAGGGCAGGGACACAAGTCTCAGGCCCCCAGCTCGAAGGATGAGTCATGCTCCCTGAGCTCAGGAGCTGAACGGGCTCCAGAACCTTCCCCGTGGGCCGCCCCTCCGTCTTCATTAAAGTCTCCTATGTTCCCACGTGGAGGGAGCCAGGGGGCCGCTCATTAGCGACGCCAGGGTGGGTGTGCGCCGGGCAAATAGCAATCCGGTTACAGGGACCCTGGTGCTTGCAGTGTAATCTGGACGCTGGCTTGGCCTGCGCTTCTCGCTGCTGGCACCTGCTTGCTGCCCTTGGGTCGTTCCCTGGCTCCCTGCTGCGGGTAGAGCCAAAAAATTAAGCCTTTCCTACGGCAGGCTTGGCCGCAGGGAGGCCGCTGGCATGAAGTCACGTTCGCCAGCCCTCCCAGGGCATTCGTTCCTGGTATGAGCGGTGCTTCAGGAAGGAACCTTCAGTGATAAGTTAATTCTATTGACAGGCGGCCAGAAAATGGGTCAGGCCTCCAACAGCTCCTAGTTTGCTGGGAACGCTGGCTGTGTTCCCCGGTAAGTCAGGGGAGGCTCGGAGTCCAAAGGGACCTCGGGAGAAGGGCTTTGTTTTGTTCAGAAAATCGAATCACAGAGAGGTTGTGCGACTTGCCAAAGTCACACAGCAAGTGACTAACTGTCCGGGTTCAGATGCAGGCACATCCGATTCCAAACGCAAAGCTTTTTTCTGATGACGGGAGAGTCACAGAAACTCATCTCCTTAGAGTGTGATGCTAAGTGAAATAAGTCCTACAGAGAAAGACAGCTACCATATGTTTTCACTCTTATGTGGATCCTGAGAAACTGAACAGAAGACCATGGGGGAGGGGACGGAAAAAAAAGTTACAGGGAGGGAAGGAGGCAAACCGTAAGAGACTCTTAAAAACAGAACAAACTGAGGGTTGATGGGGGTGGGAGGGAGGAGAAAGTTGGTGATGGGCATTGAGGAGGGCACCTGTTGGGATGAGCACTGGGTGTTGTATGGAAACCAATTTGACAATACATTTCATATTAGAAAATAAGCAAAGCAAAGTAAAGCAAAGAAAAGCAAAGCAAAGAAAAGAAAAAAGCAAAGAAAAGAAGAAACTCATCTCCTTAAAGACGCTTCAGGGATTTCAGAAACAAAGTGTTTTCCATCAAAAAACTAAAAAGATCTTTTTATTAAAATTTTTAAATTATTTTTAAAAATCCAGCCACAAATAAGCGTATCACCTATTTTCTTAATTGAGATTCCTCATCATTTCTTTACAAAGATGTTTGAATATTATTATACTGAACCGTGATATCTGCACGTTTGATGAAAATGAAAGGAATCAGTAGGTTGAATTAGAACTGGCCAAAAATATGGTAAAATATGAGAAGACATGGCTAGTTTAAGGTACAAGAACTGGGATTTGTCTCCCCTAGAAGAGGAGGGGGCAGTGTGCCCCCCCCCAGATGCCCCCATCACGTTGGAGGACAGTTGGCTCTGAGATCTCACAGCCTCAGGTGCAAGAGAGATGCTTGCCCAAGGTCACACCGTTTCCTGAGAGGCAACTCCTGTCCCATCACTGGCCTGGTGAAGGGGAGGGGCGGCTCTAAAGTGCCAGCCCCGCTCCAACCCCTGTGGGATTAGCTCAGACAGCCCACCTTCTTCCATTCGGTTCCCCTCTCCCACCCCACACCCTCCCCTAAAACCACCTGCATGCAAAACACATTCTCAGAGTCTCCTTCCAGAGAACCACACCTAAGACAGGACACAGGGGGGACTGTATCACTTAGAACTATAAGATCTGTCATTGAAGGACTGTTCTTATTTTTTTTTTTTTTTTTAATTTTTTTTTCAACGTTTATTTATTTTTGGGACAGAGAGAGAGCATGAACGGGGGAGGGGCAGAGAGAGAGGGAGACACAGAATTGGAAACAGGCTCTAGGCTCTGAGCCATCGCCCAGAGCCCAACGCGGGGCTCGAACTCACGGACCGCGAGATCGTGACCTGGCTGAAGTCGGACGCTTAACCGACTGCGCCACCCAGGCGCCCCGAAGGACTGTTCTTAAATAGAAAGAAAGGTGTTAAGTACAATATACAGTGATTTATAACAATAAAAATTGTAGTCAAGTAGGTTATTTAACCAATATACATCTATCTTTGTATATGCACGTCTATTTATTATCGATCTTTAAATTATATCAAATGCTATATCCTTCAAATATGTGTGCACACAGCATTCTAGTTTTTAAGCTGAAACACATAATTTTGAATAGACGCAAGAATTATTTTTTTTAATGAGATGATACTTTTTTTTAATGTTTATTTTGAAAAAGAGACAGAGACAGAGACAGAGGGTGAGAGGGAGACAGACAGAGAGAGAGGGAGACACAGAATCCAAAGCAGGCTGCAGGTTCTGGGCTGTCAGCACAGAGCTCGCCACGCGGCTTGAACTCATGCACGGTGAGATCATGACCTGAACCAAAGTTGGACGCTGCACCGACTGAGCCACCCAGGCGCCCCAGACACTAGCATTATTAATTAGATTGTGTCTTGTTAAGATCAACGGTCACACCTGAGAAAATGTTGTGTTTTGGTTCGCTATTAGCCAACACACCCCCAATCACCACACGGCACCTATATAATGCCAAAATACGTAATTTTTAAGAGTATTTACTTCCAAGCTGGATCCCAGCATTGCAGCAATGCCCATAAAACAGATATATGACTTATGATCCTGCCACTGACATGATGCCCAACCTGTCACTTGTCACCAGCTCTCATCACCCCAGTGTTTTCCAGATTGCAAACAGTGTAGAATCACAAGTTGGAGATACAGTGTCCCTGTGAAGTAGACTGCTCTTCTCTCCTGTATCTTCCCTATCTTTCCTCCTTTCTTCCTTAGAAATAGAAACCCCGATAGTTACTGAGTATAAGGCAGCCTGGAATAGATAAATTTTCCCCCACTCCTTGAAGCTAAGGGTGGCCATGTGATCAAGGTTTAACCAATGGATACGTGTTGCTTCCTGGATGTGTTTTCAAGATGAAGACACAGCCCTTTCTCTTTTTTCTGTTGGTTGGAATGAGGAAATGGAGTTCATGTTGCCATCTTGGATAGTAAGACGCCATCCTAAGAACAGTGAAGTGGCAAGACAGAGAGTTGTGGTGCCAGACAATTATGGTGCATGAGCCCTGGACCCGAGTCTCTGTTTAACTAAACAAGAAAGACTGGCTTATCTTCATAAAATCACTCTATTTAGGAAATTTGGGGTCATCCGTCTTATGTAGATGAACTTAGTTATAATAAAACTCACCACTAAAAATCCCATCATTTCCAGATTGGGCCACACTTAACTTATTCTGAGAGATGACACAGCTTTAATTTGAAAACGTCCAAAGAGGTAGAAATCACAAACACACGCTAAGTAATGCACTTAATCATCATAAAATGTGCTTTTGTCATGTGTCCCAGTGACTCAGAATCTGGGAGGTTATCATGTCACATGAATTATGGCTTGTTTGCATCTGGGTACATGGGATGGAGTAATGTAGAAATTAATAAAACTGCCTGTATCATTATCGTGATTCATTACTTCTTTTTATTTAACAGACCAATTTTTCACACCAGATCATGAATTGCTTGAGAATACAACTAGCTAAAACAAGGTTTTGTGCATGATAAATGTTTAGGGGATATTTTTAGATTATTTATAAAAGGTCTAATGATATTGTAGAATTCAGTATTTAATAAGTAGACTTGGAATTTATTTTTAACGTCCCGCTCAAAGGATTGAGCAATTTCATCAGGTCACTAAAAGCAAAACATAGTCACTTGGGTTAAGGACAAAGACAATGATTCTGAATTTTAGTAATATCACACTAGCATGTAATTCCTCCTCATCCCCTAACCCCAGCTTTCGGCCAGAGAGTAAGAAGCAAGATTTAGCCTTCAGGTAAAGATCGCAGACTGAACAAACATTTAGGATACCTTCTTCTGAACACCTCACTAAAAGAAAAAAAGAAAGTAATATTTTAAAGGATACAAGCACAAGGATAAAGAAAAGTAGAAAAAGAAAACAATAGCCACAGAATTTTGGGAGTCGAGAAACAGAAGAATGAGTAGTAATTGACTTGAAAGATGCCATGGTACCTCTATAAGGATCAGGAATTAGCATTGCAGGACCCCATGGAAATGGGCAGAAATGTGAAGGTAAAAATGGTAGGTAGGTTGAAAATCTCTTCGTGAAGCCACTGGACCTCCATATCCTCTCCACCATTCCAACTCTGGCAGTAAATGCAGGTTTATTCTCTAGGGAATAAAGAAGTGTACCTTCTAAAATAGAAGGTATATGGACCAGGGGCACAAAGCTAAATTTAGAGTTGGTTCTCTGAAAGCAAAGAGATTACATGAAAGTTGCATCCTAATTATTCTCCTACGGTCTAAGGTCTCTAGAAGCCAGACTTTTATCTTCCAGGCATGACGCTAAAAGACTCTCTTTAGGAAAACTGACCATCCCAAGAAAAATTACCTAAAGATACTCATATCGGAGACCTCCACCCCTACAAAAAGTCCAGCTATTATTAGGAGACTGAGGACCAGGGTCAGGTAGTCCAGCCATGTGCCTCAAACCAATCCAAAAATGAATTAGGTATCATATTGCTCAAGAGGGACTCCTGAATCTGGAAGAAAATTGGAGAAATGTCTTCAAATTGCTCAGGGAAAGTGATTTCCAACTGTGATGGTTAATTTTATTTGTCAACAGGACTAAATGATAGGGTGTCCAGTTATTCAGTCAAATGTTATTCTGAAGGTTTCTGCAAGGATGATTTTGGATGAGAGTAACATTCAAATTGGTAAACTGAGTAAAGCAGATTGTCTTCCTAATGTGGGTGGGCTTCATCTAACCAGCTAAAGGCCTGAATATAACAAAAAGGTTGACCCTCCAGTGAGTAAGAGAGAATTCTTCCTGTTTAATTGCCTTTAAACTGGGGCACTAGCTTTTTTGCTGCATTCAGACTCGAACTGAAACATGAGCTCTTCCTGAGTCTTGAGCCTGCAGGCCTTCAGATAGGAGCTATACCATTGGCTCTTCTGGTTCTCAGGTCTTTGGACTCAGATGAACTAAACCATTGGCTTTTCTTGGTCTTCAGCTTATCGGCTCACTCTGCAGATCTTGGAACATACCAACCTCTATAATTACATGAGCCAACGTAATAAATCTATCTATCCATCCATCTATCCATTATCTCTTTATCCATCCATCCATCCATCCATCTATCCATCTATCCATCCATCCATTCATCCATCCATGTATCCATCCATCCATTATCTATCCATCTATCTATCTATCTGCACTTCCTACTAGTTCTCTTTCTGTAGAGAGCTCTAATATGCCAACTTAGGCAATGAAATATCAATTCAGTGTGAACAAAGAATAATGACATGTTAGATCCCCCCCCAAAATTTACCTCCTTTCTCCTTTTCTCAGAAACCTAGAAAAGCAGGGCCTTCACTAATGAGAGAAGACCAAAAATGCAGCCATCATGAATATGGGAAACAGAGACACCAATACAAGAGACAAGGTATTCCTAGAATGATGCTTTAGGAGGGTCCCAGTAGCAGTTCTAGAAAGCAACTAGTCCACTTGAGTAAACAAAAAGGCTCCAACAAAGCTGTCTCACAGGTGATAAAAATTCAGTTCTCCACTTGTTTGATTGTGTTGAGAGGATATTCACCAAATTACAAGAGAGTTTGAGGAAGATTTATTGATAAAGTTTTTATTAAAAAAACCAACCCATCAAAGAAACAAAAGTACCAATAGAGGGAAAGTATTTGTAATTGACAAATGGCTCAGCTATTATTTTATCTCAAATTATGGCATAACTACAGGTTATGAAGATACCAAAGTTCAAACGTTTTTCACCAAGAACAATGGCAATCTCATAGAGTTCAACCTAATGTAATGGAAAGTTATGGATGGGTGGATAATGGTTAGAAATGTAGCTCTTGGCCAAGAGGAGGCATGAAAGAAAAAATTATGTCCTCATCTTCCATCATAGGGAGTCAGTAAGACCTGAAACTGACAAATCCAGAAACAATAGGGTAAGCTTAGTTTCTGGATTTATGGAAGAAAATATCCAAAGGAAACCAAAAAATGGTGAGAGTTTCTATAGTGGGGAAACCACACTGTCCCTGTCCCATTTAGCTACATGCATCTTCAACCTACACTGTCCACTAACTGTAATGAAAATTAAAGCCAAAAAAAAAAAAAAAAATGACTAAAACCAGGAGCCAGGGAAAGATAAGACTCTTGCCTCTAACGCTGTAGCAAAGCAATTAGAGCCCTTCTGCTTGGTAGATCCAAGGAAGATTAAACTCCACAGACTTCAGATTAGCCAGAGGATCAACTCTATGAATTCACTTCAATTCCTTCTCATGACCTTTTGTTATACATTCAAAACAGTCTTGCCTATAAAGGGGCACGTGTTTATATATCCAAGCAGAACTTTCACCAAGAAGTATAAATAGTTTGTGGTTGTTGAAGGAAACATTCATAGTTAATAATTAGTTAAGTCAAAATGAAAACCTGAGCTAGACTAAACAATGATAGAGAACGCTAAAGGATCTGTGAAAACAGATCATAATTCTACAAAAGTGTGTTTTCCTGAATATTTTGTTTTAAATTGGGTGCCCCACTTAAATATATTGTTTGTGCTAATATTATAATTTCTGTGCTTAACTCCTTTTTTTTAAGAAAAAGCACAACTGAGTGTTAAAGCAGTCTTATTGATTTCCCCACTGACCAAGATGATGATACTTCCACAGATTCACTTTACAGAACAGTAACTAAGACAAGACAAGAGAATGTATCCAAATTACATGCAAAATGTCCAGTAGAAAACAGTGTTCCCCCTGAATGGACAAGCAAATACAAACCTATAAAGAATTGTAAAATGCAATCAATGTAAAAGTACTTCAATAAGTGTAACATGATGATTCATTGGTCTACAGAAAATGTCTCCTTGAGGAGAACATTTTCAGTGGAACAGTAGAGGCTGAAGCCAAGCTCCAGAAGGCTACTGAATATGTAGGCTATGAGGAGTTTATATACCAAGTACAGAGAACACTTCATGAAATTTTACCATGAAAAGATAAGCAAAATAATAGCAGGAGGAAGATATCAGGTCAAGAAAGTCTGTTTTTTACCTCTCTTGTTTTAATTTTAAGATGAATTTTCTTTTGTTTAAGATGAATTTTCTTTTGGATGCATTTAAACTCAGAAAGACAATCCAAAAGAAAAAGAGTGAGTCAACATACATTGGAAGGAAAAAGGGAGAGAGAGGTAAGGAAGGGAGAGAGAGAGCAAGAGAGGGTAGATGGATGGAGTTTCGAGCATTTACCCCAGGTACTGGTAGGCATCCGTGTTCTAGATGAGGAAACTGAGGTTGGGAAAGAACATGCAGTAGCCAAAACAGGATTTAAAATCCAGTCTGACTCCAAGTAGACCATGCTCATGAACCCCATGCCTTTGTATCTCACAGGTACACAACAATGACTCAGCTGGCACTCAGCTCTTTTGCAAGTAAGGGAAAATTTGAGGCAGATATCGATATTACTTGTCAGTCATCCAACTAAACCATTTCTAAAAAGCTAGATTTGAATGAGAGGAGTTTGGTCAGAACTGACCATATAAAAGGGTATAAAAACCAGACAAATATGCGGGGGAATGCTCCTATCAGCCCTTCAAGCAGCTCACATCTTCACAGCAAGAATGCACACATTTACTTAACATATAGGAGCCCCTTGGTGTTGGTTACATTTCTACAACAAAAGGGAAGTCAGCACAGACAAAAACTATTAATGCATCCGGCAGACTCATTTACTTCTGCATTTCTGGGCCGTTCCTTGGCCCCTGCTGAAAGTGCCCCTGAGACATCTCAAGCAACACAGTGAAAGGTGAAACTACACACAGCAGATTTGTTAAACCAGGCTAGCACATTCAGAAGGAAATATCACCCCCAAATAGCATTGCCATTAGCAAACAATATAATATTTATTAAGCACTCTACTGCCTGGAATACCCTCTTGTAGCCAGTAAAGATTAGGAGTTAAAGGCCATAGGAAACATGAATTTTCCTTTTGTAAATGCAGACAGGGAGCTCTTTATAGTTTTGCATAAGCCGGAGTAGTGCATGCTCTCTCGGAGAGCTATCATTTTCCACATCACCTCAACACCGAGTCATTCAAGTTCCCAGGGCCCTTGGGAGATGTCATTCTGGCTCTCCTATTCTTCAGGTCTTTCTCCAAATCTAAACACAAGTCCCCTTCAGGAAGTGGAAACAGTCGGAAGTGAGTGGCGAGGGGTTCTTCAAGGATGTGTGTGCGGTTCAGTTCTATTCCCAGCACCTCCAGAGAGCAGTTGGCCCCGCCTGGCACATGGGAGGTGCCTAATAAGTGCTTGTTGAAGTTACAAATGAATGCTTCGATGGGTCAATGAATGGAAGTCGTAGCATCGAGAATGGAGTAGAGATAAATGCGGGGCAAAGGTACCTGAGAAACAAGTCGGGAGATCCTGGTTCCAGCCACATCAACTCAGTGAAATCAAGGAATTTGAACTTAGTTTCTTGTTGATGTCTAACAATCAAGGCAGGCCAGGTGTATGGAATATGCGTCACCCCCCAGAAGCCTTCAATCAAAGACTGATGACAGATGATAGAAAAATACTTTGGGGGCGCCTGGGTGGCGCAGTCGGTTAAGCGTCCGACTTCAGCCAGGTCACGATCTCGCGGTCCGTGAGTTCGAGCCCCGCGTCAGGCTCTGGGCTGATGGCTCAGAGCCTGGAGCCTGTTTCCGATTCTGTGTCTCCCTCTCTCTCTGCCCCTCCCCCGTTCATGCTCTGTCTCTCTCTGTCCCAAAAATAAATAAACGTTGACAAAAAAAAATTTAAAAAAAAAAAAGAAAAATACTTTGGTTCCGGGCCACCTGGGTGGCTCAGTGGGTTGAGCATCAGACTTCAGCTCAGGTCATGACCCCACAGTTTGTGAATTCAAGCCCCGCATTGGGCTCGCTGCTGTCAGCACTGAACTCGCTTCAGATCCTCTGTTTCCCTCTCTCTCTGCCCCTCCCCGACTTGCACACGTGCTCTCTCTCTCTCTGTCTCTCTCTCTCTCTCAAAAGTAAACCGTTAAATACACACTTCAGTTCCATCATCCCTCAGATGTGAGATGTCCCATCCACTTATATGCTTCTAACCAGCATCCACCTAGATACCCAAAGTTCTCTCTGGAGCTTCCAGGCTTACCTCCACCATGTGGATCCCTCCACTGGGATGCATCAAAGGCATTTAAAACTTAACCTCTAGGGGTGCCTAGGTGGCTCAGCTGGTTAAGCATCCTACTTTAGCTCAGGTCATGATCTCGCAGATCGTGGGTCCGAGCCCCACGTCAGGCTCTGTGCTGACAGGTCAGAGCTGGAGACTGCTTCAGATTCTGTGTCTCCCTCTCTCTGCCTCGCCCATGCTCATGCTTTGTCTCTCTCTCTCTCTCTCTCTCTCTCTCTGTCTCTCTAAAAAAAATAAACAAACATTAAAAAAAACTAAAAGAACACTCCACCTCCAAAATCAAACTATATTTCTTTCTTTCTTAATATTTTTTTTCAACGTTTATTTATTTTTGGGGGGACAGAGAGAGAGACAGAGCATGAACGGGGGAGGGGCAGAGAGAGAGGGAGACACAGAATCGGAAACAGGCTCCAGACTCTGAGCCATCAGCCCAGAGCCCGACGCGGGGCTCGAATTCACGGACCGCGAGATCGTGACCTGGCAGTCGGACGCTTAACCGACTGCGCCACCCAGGCGCCCTTCTTTCTTAATATTTTTAATCTCAATATTTTTTATCTCAATCATTCAGTCACCCCTCCAACACAGAAAATCAGGCTTCATTCTTGACCTTCTCCTTTCACTGGCTCTGTGCTCAGCCACACCGTTCTTTACGCTGCGCCATGCTCCTGACTTTACCTCTTGAGGTGTCTCTAGATCAGCCCCTCTTTCACCATCTTTCCTACCAGGAACATCATCTTGACTTACCTGGATTACTGGACACACCCCCAGCTCCGTTTCCTGCTTATGGCATTGCTGCTCCTCCCACCCTCCACCCATCCTCTGCTCTGTGCTCCTCACTGATCCAGTGCTTCCTCCTTCCCCCTTCCCGCTCTTTTTGCCCACAACTGAGGCCCTCTGTAAGCCAGTCCCCAAGCCTCCTCGCTACAATTTATGCTCCAGTAAATACTGAGTTTACAATTTGTGCCCCAGTAAATATTGAGTGATTTGTTGTTTCTCTATCCCACAAGGTTGTTTGTTTTTGTGTTTAAATATTCTGTTTTCTTGGCTAGAATACCTTCCCATCCTTTGTCACCCGGGCATGATCTTTACTCATCAGGATTCAGAACATCCATGTTTCCCTTGAGTAGACCTTTTTAACACAGACCCGATGCTATATTGGGTTGCCATTCCTCTATGCTTACATAATAGTCTAAACATCACATTAAAATGACCTATTTCAGGGCACCCAGGTGGCTCAGTCAGTTAAGGGTCCAACTAACTCTGATTTCGGCTCAGATCACAATCTCATGGTTTGTGAGTTCAAGCCTGATGTCAGGCTCTGTGCTGATAGTGTAGAGCCCGCTTAGGATTCTCTTTCTCTCCCTCTCTCTCTGCCCCTCCCTACTCACTCTCTTTCTCTCTCTCTCTCTCTCTCTCTCTCTCTCTCAATAAATAAGTAAACTTTTTTTAAAAAGGGAAATTACCTGCTTCCTCAACATGACCATGAAATGCTCAGATCTAGGGCCATTGTGTGCTTAATCTAATGGTCACAACATTCCATCCCATGCACCCAGCAGATAATAGGGAGGCAACAAATATTTCTTGAGTGGAGATAAACTTCGTCCAGCCATGTCATGAAAATATTAGTGTCCAGCTAGGGACTTTGGGCTGCATCCTGAGAGCTGTGGGAAGCCAATGGCAGATCCAATCAACATCCCAGGAAGTCATTTGGTAGCAAGATGGTGGACTGAAGAGAAGGAGACGGTCTTAGAGATGGCATTTTATTCTGCTTTCCCTTTTGTGATTATGATCACAATGTATAATTTTGTATTTATTTGTCTTTTAACTTCTGCCTCCCAGTGGCCAGTAAATGCCATGTCTCTGCACAGAATATCCAGTGCTCAGCACAATGCCTGCTACAAGCACTGGCGCAGGCCTTTGGGGTAAAGGAAAAAGTGCGTAAAATAACTGAAGTCTTTGTTTTCAATGACAGTGGACAGTAAAAGCATTCATATAACTGCCTGCAACATATATTAAAATGTGTCAAAAAATAATAATATGAGGACATTTGGGTGACTCAGTCAATTAAGTATCTGACTCTGGATTTTGGCTCAGGTCATAATCACAAGGTCATGGGATCAAGTCCCATGTCAGGCTCCATGCTGAGTGTGGAGCCTACTTCAGATTCTCTCTCTGTCTCTCTCTCTCTCTCCCCTTTCCCCCCTTTGTGAGCTCTCTCTCTTTCTCTCTCTAAAATAAATTAATGAAAAAAAAGAAATAGTAAATAAATAAATAATACGGATTGATTAATGGGTAGTAGAGACAGATGAATAGAGACATGATTAAACAAGCATAGCAAATTGTTGATGATAGAATCTAGGTGTTAAGTGGACTGGATTCATTGCGAAATTCTTACAATTTTTCAATATGCCTACAGATTTTCATAATAGAAGTTAGGAATAAGAAGACATTCATGATAAATGTTGACCATTCCCAAATGGAAATGCATGACGATGAGGAACGAGATCAGGGAATGATTGATTTTCTCTTCTGGTATTAGAAGCAATTCCCACCCCCAAGCCCCTCCACAATCCCAGCTGCCATGTCACTAAAGATGGCCTGTGAACCATGTGTATCTATAAGCCACTGGTGGCCCCACCTTTCTCTGCTTCAGATCCAAATACATAATGAAACAAAACAGTCTATGTCCTATCACATCAGTAATCCAGAGTTTCTCATATGTGCAAAGCAGGTCAGAGAGCTTGTCTTTGTTGAATCTCCTTGTTATTCTTGAAACAGGAAGTTGAACTTCTTTACCTACAGATGAAACTAGAAACTTCTTCTCCCCACCCCCAAAAGAACTGAAAATGGGGGGACGTCTTCAATTGGGAGAACTTTTTGTCAAACATACAGAATACTTTTCTTCTTTCTTTGGACTTAACAAGAGCATCAACTTTCTCTAAAAATGCTGAAAAGATATCTAGGAAAGCTTCACAATTGCTCATTAGGAGAAAAATCACATCAGTCCTAAAAAGAGGTTGTTATGTGTTGTTTTTCAATCTTCTGAACATTTTGGATTACTAAGAGTTCTCTTCCAAAAATACAACCCAAGTCAATGTACCTATTCTCCAGGTCCTGAAACTTGTGGACTTCTCATAACTTTGCAAAGAGAAGGCAGTTGTTTGCCTGGCCTGAACTGTACACTGACTCTTTCATGCAAATATATCTCTCTACCCCTGTGGCCAAGTACCTTTCTGTTATTGCCGCCTGTTTGTTCAAGTGGTGAGGAAATATTAAATATCACACGTTCTCAGCAGAGACCGGACAGTAATTATCAACAGATGGCAGCGGTAGGAGACTGAGAGAGCAGGAGAGTCCTCTCTGCAGGAAGGCTTGTGCCAATCTCCAGGCAACTCATTGGTCCTAGACCTGCGGGGATAAGATGAGGTTAACTACCCATCCCTCTCCCCGATTTTCACATTATCTTAACGTTTTCTAGGCCTCCACCCTGAGCACCTAATTCTAGGATCCCTCGGAAGTGACAGAGGATTTATTTGTGTGCTGGGGTCACTTACCAGTCCTCTGAAAAAGAGAGGCACCATCAGGAGGGATTTTGAGTGTTTCAGGAAATGCACACAACATAACTTGAAAATGGATATAAGTCAATTCAATAAGTACATATCGAAAGCCTGCTATATTCTCTACACTTGCCAGAAATATAATTAGGAACACAGAATAAAAAGATATTGGGGCATCTGGTTGGCTCAGTTGGTTCAACTCTTGATTTCAGCTCATGTCAGGATCTCACAGTTCATGAGTTCAATCCCCACATCAGGCTCTGCACTGATAGTGCAGAGCCTGTTTGGTATTCTCTCTCTCTGTCTTCTCTCTCTGCCCCTCCCATGCACTCTCTCTCTCTCTCTCTCGCAAAATAAATTAAAAAAAATTAAATACGTGTTTGTGTGTGTGTGTGTGTGTGTGTGTGTGTGTGCATAAACCTGGTCCCTGAGGAATCAACATTTAGTGAGGGAGACAATTAATTACAACACACTGTACTAATTGCAGCCATTCTACTACTGAACTGTGCAGTTAAAATTAAATTTTCAGGATTTTTCCATGTTATTTAAGGCAACATATGTATTTTTCATTTATCATTTGTATTGGCATTCTCTGAAGAAACAGAATTAGTAGGATATATATTTAAAAAGAGATAGATAGATAGATAGATAGATAGATAGATACGTATAAGAGAAGATTGAGTATAGGAACTGCCTCACATGATTATGGAGGCCAAGAAGTCCCAAGATCTACCATCTGCAAGGTGGAGAACCCGAGAAGTTAGCGGAGTAACTTAGACTGAACTTGAAGGCCTGAGAATGGGGGCGGATGGTGAAAGTCCCCATCTGAGTCTGAAAGTCTGAGAACCAGGAGCACCAATGTCTGAGAACAAAAGATGGATGTCTCAGCACAAGCAAAGAGTGCATTCTCCCTGCCTCCATATTTTTGTTCTATTCCAGCTCTCAATGGATTGAATAATGCTCACCCACTGTGGGGATGGACATCTGCTGACCAGTTCAAATGCTAATTGCTTCTGGAAATACCCACACATCTGAAATGTTATGATCAGCTATCTGGTGCAAGCCACCTGCATATCCCTGAGCCCACTTAAGATGACACATAAAATTAACCATCACACCAGCCTATTTCTTTACTTCTTTTGTCCTTATTTTTTGCCTCTCTGAGATGTCTATATTCCTTTCTTTTTTCATTGCTAGCTTGCAATTTGTAAATCGTGGTTCTGTTTTAGAACTTAACATTAAAATTTTATAATTTGCTAACAAGTCTAAAATTATTCACTACTTTTTTCTTCTTACAAACAAGTTAAGGACTTTATCATGTTTTAACTATCCTTCTAAAGCCCTATATCTATCCTGTGTTTTGTACTACCTAGTCATTTCATTTTATATTTTTCTTTTTTAAGTTATTTTTTCACCTCAAGTAAATACATGAAGATATTTTGTTACTTCTGTGCTATTTTTACTTGGATCTATTTCTTCCTTCTGGGCTTACTTTCCTTCATTTTCAAGTACATCCTTCATTGGTTCTTTTGGTAACAGCTATGGATGGTAAATTCTCTTAATCTTTGTCTGAAGTTTTCTTTATTAACCCTTCCTCCTGAGTGACAGTTTACTTGGGTATAAAACTATAAATTGACAGTTATTTTCTCTATCACCTCAAAGATATTATTGTATTGCCTCTGGCATTTATTCTCATAAAGAGAAATCACTATCAGTATATTTGTCACAAGTTTGTTATCAACAGGCCTCTTCTCTCTGTTAGCTTTAAGACTGAACTTTTTAAGATTAATGTTCTACAGTTTGACTCTGATCATTTAGGGGTTTTATTCTCTCCTACTCAATCTACCTGTCCTCCTCAACTCTGGGAAATTCATAGCCATTAGATCTTCAAAAATCTCTTCTCTACCATTCCCACAATGTTTATTTCTTTATAGTTCCTCCTATATTTTAAATAAATAACTTAGTGCTATCTTTCAAATTATTATTTTTTTCATGCTTGTCCAATCTGGCATTTATTCTATTTGAACATTTTATTTCTATGATTATATTTTTAATTACTAATTTATTTTTTGAAAAAATTAAATATTCACATGTTCTTCATTCACTAGTAGCCTATTTTTGCTCATTATACTTTCCTTTATGAATCTCTGATCAACCCTCATATATTTTTACAAGTCTTCTTCAAATTGTTTTATTAATTCTATTGCATGTTCCATGATACATCTAGTCCTGGATTTTCTTGTCCACCTTTCAATTTTTTCATGTTTTTTTTTTTTTATATAAATTTGGTTTGTAGGCATGGTTTGGATAGAAAAATTGTTGTTTTTCTGTGGTGGAGATGGAGGGTTGAATATGTCTGTATCTATTTACTCTTCCATGTCTAGCCTTTTCTACCTTCACCTGGGCTTCTGGAACTCAGGGCCAGAACTAGGTCCCATATGGGAAACTAGAAGCTCTTGCCCCCAAAAGCACTCACAGATACAATTACTGAGCCAGGAGATTCTCTTGGCCCATAACTGAAAGGTGTATAACTTCATACAAACTAAAAAGTGGCAACTATTCACACCAGTGGGGAGAACCACCTCCTAAGGCTGTTGAAAAGCAGTGATCTTGGCACCAATAGGGCATCTTAGTCCCAATTACCCCATGAGGCCTCAACGCCAAGCCTCTCCTGCCTCCATGGGAATCCAGAAACCATCAGGGCCCCAGAACAGCTCTCAGATCTGTATTTCTTTTCATTTTTCTGAACTGCAGAGAAAATGTGTCCTATATTTGAACTATTTGGGTTTTTTTTTTCTCTTTTGTTATATATTATCATATATCATCTGGGACACGGCAGAGCTGAGTGGCCTCAAAACATAAACTTTCAATCTCATTCAGACATGTTACCCATCCTTCAAAAACCAGATAAATGCTCAGTTTCACCTCCCCACTGTGGTCTACAATTTTTCCTCTTCTCCAAACACACACCAGTGCTTCTGCCATAGTAGTTCTTCAAGACACAGCTCAGCCTCTTCTTTTTCAAGAATGTCTCCATAACAGTGTCCACCCTTCTCCCCCACCCCTTTATTTGCCCCTCGCCCTCAACAGATTGTGAGCTTCCTGAGCATAGGTTGGATTCCTTTCATCTCTTATCCCCTCTTAAATTTCATTAGGAGTGCTTGATCAATATTTAATGAATGCATACTTATTTGAGTTTTAGAAAATCCAAATGCATGGGGACTTATTTTGACTTTTCTAAAATCAGCCAGCAAGGCTAAAAATAAAAAATAAAACTAAAACAACTCTTCTCTTAAAGACATCCTAAACTCCTAAAACCTATACTCAGATGTCCTGAAAACGTGTAGAGATTTTACAGTCTTCCAACTCCATGAAACCCAAAGCAGTTTGCTCTCCTTGCCATTTTGAAAGATAAATAGGATTTGTGGAGAAATTATGCAAGCTTTCCCTGGAAAATGAAAAGATTTCTACAAAACCCACAGGCAAACTTCTGAAAAGCCAAAATCAACCAGCTTCATTTTACATGTAGGACTTTCTACACCTCAGTATAAAATAATGTGGATGATTAAATCTCACTAAAATTTAAGAAAATCAAGGTACCACACTTCACCAAAGAATATTAATATATACATATATATGTGTACATATTGGCATATGTGTGCATGTACGTATGTCTATACATACGTGAACAAAAATAGCATCTTCGTGCAACTGAATGAATAATTGCATGAATGAGAGAATTTAAGCAATTAACATCATTTGGATAAAGGACACTTAGACTCTAAAGGTAGAAACACCTTATAGTTCTCCCCCAACACAACTTGCTCCCAAGACCCCTGAATTTGCAGTACTATCCTTGATGGACTCCTCTATCTTGATTAACTGGATAAGTCTCAGCTTAAATCCTACCTCCTCTGGGCAGCCTTGACTCCTGGCATACCCTCATTGCCCCTTACACACCTCCTTCAGAATAAGTATCAGAATTATTTCTTCACATGTCTGCCCCTCATCACACTGTAGGTCATCTAAGAGCAAGGACCAAGTATTTTTATCTGTGAATCCAAGTCTAGCCCAGTGCTTGTACATGGTAGGTATGTAATACATTTTTGATAAATGAATGAATGAATAAAACCCATGGGTAGAACTATTCTGCAATATATTTTTCATCAAAAAGGAAGCAATAAACAGCTTCTGCTTTATCAAAGAGTCTTCTGCCAAACAAAATCTAAAGGGGATTCTGCAAAGGCATTGCTAACTTTCAGTGTGAACACCATGGTCCTTCTAAAATTAAAGACCCTTAAAAAAATCTCAGCCATTTTACTCCAGCAAATAAACACTCGAATGACATGTTTTTCTATTAAAAACTCATGGGCCTTAAATTTCTTTTTAATCACAGGATTTAGTATTATTACACGTGTTCCATTAACAGGCATATCCAATGAATTCCCTTTCATAAACACTAGTAAGTTCAGTGCAAACCAGCCAGGTGATTAATTTATAATTCTTGACACATTAGGGAGGTGGGTTGGAGGTAAGAAGTAGCAAGCAAGCCTAGGATGGACTGCCTTTTATGCCAACACGACGGACACACACCGAGAAGGGCACACACATACAAACACCTGAGCACACGTACACACGTGCATACACACACACACACACACACACACACACACACACACACACACACCGTCCATGAACACCCACTGTGCTGAACTGGCATTGGCTCCAAATTTGACAAACCAATGCCTGAAGGCAAATAGCTGAGCCTAAACTGTTGCAGGTTCCTTTTCCCATAAAAATAATAATAACGAATAAAAATCACTGGAGCTTGGCCAGAGCCTAATGCAGCACAATTGCTAAATTCAGCATCCTCCTTCCCCACACACACGTACTCCCCACTTGCTCACCACCTCCTTCTTGCCTCTTTAGGCAGGTTATTCTACCTCGAATAAAAAGTCATTCAATAGCTGTTTCAATCCCGAATGCCTAATGCATTAGACTTTCTCCCTAAGGGGAGAAGCCTAAGCCCCAGGGACAGAGATTCTTTCTGCAGGAAGGAGAGGAGCTTCTGAAGAGAGGAGCTTCTGAATGGAACACAGCAGTCACTAACTTGCTGTGATTTTAGGATAGTCAGTTCCTCTCTCTGAGCTACATGAGTACATTTCCATGTGAGTAAATGAGAAGGTCAGCTGTGATGATTCCCTTCAGGTCCAACTTTTTATGTTGCACCTGAGAGCATGGACTCCAAAGCCAGACTGATGGGATTCAGATCCCAGCCCTTCGTCTGTTAAATAGTGATGATGATGATGATGATGATGATGATGATGATGATGATGATAGATGGATAGGTGATAGATGACAGATAGATAAATAGATAGATAGATATAGATAGATGATAGATAGATAGATAGATAGAGCTGCTACTCATAGGGTTATAATGAGAGTTAAATGGCATATTTTATATAATGTTTAAAAGGCAGCCTGGTCCACAGTAAGCTCGATATACAGGTTAGTTGCTGTTATAACAACTAAGAAGGGATTTCCAAAGGTTCTACCATTAACACTCCCTGTCTCATTTCTCTATTTCAGAATAAGAGAGTGATGAACAGAAGCCCAAACTTCACATTTGCTTCCAGACACATGAGGACAGAGATGTTCCAACGAATCCCTAAGACCCATAGCCCTTGGGCCCCAGGTCAGGTAGGCCTGCAGGGTGGGGGGGGACGGTCACTGGCCCTGTCGGGAGGATGCAGGATTGAATGGGAGGAGAGCCACAGTCAGGAAGAAATCGTGCTGGCAAAGCAAGAGGAACTCACACGGAGCCTTGGCCACACAGCTTTTGGCAGCATCCAGGCCTCTTCATCTCTCAATTTCATGGTCACCAAAAATCACACATAAAAAGCCCAGTGACTAAATGAATATGGAAACGGAACAGCCTGAAACCCCCAAGATGTGGTCAGTCTGGGTCACCTTCAAGACGTGCGGTGGCATCCAAGGACGATGGAAGGTGGGTCTCGGTGACCTTCGCTAGGGCATGAGAAGCGGATGAAAATGATATTTTAATCCCCTGAGCTATCGGTGCAGACACCTTCACAGGATCGAAGTCCAAGACAGAAAAACAAACATAGTTCAAATTATTCAATCTTCCAATATCCAAGTTCCTAGGAAGATTTCCTCCTAAATGAGTCACTGGAAACTGCTATTTAAAAAGCAAGTATTCATTTTCCTTTTTTAAAAGCTTGAATACATTGCTGAGTAATAATAACAAGGGAACAAATAACAACCATGTAAACTGAGGCCAGAGGAATGGACTGCAAAATGATCATCCTTGATTCGTGCATTTACCTGGAACCCAATTGACAACGGGCTTTCTCTTTCTTTATTCCCCTCCTAACAGAGCCCAGAAACCAAGGATCTCATCCCCAGAATGTCCACTGAAGGGCTGTGTGTCGCTGAGAAATCTCTTAGCTTCTCTGGGCTTATGGCATCATGTATTCAACGATAACATTACATCCATCTTAGCCCATGTTCCCAAAGGTTTTAGGCCGTCATCCATCAGTTTCCACCCTCCACTGGGAGAAGGTCTCCCCATGAGATGCTTAACACCCTTACGCATGCAGGTTTCCACATGCATTCATGAGAATGCAGGTGTCCCGCAGGTGTCCCAGGGGGTTGATAGGCACAAGAGGTGTCTAATATATCACTCCTTGTAAAACTACAGTGCACCGATAGAACTGTAACTTAAATTGTAGACCTTAGTAAATAATTATATATCAATACCAGCTCATGAGTTACAACACTTGTAAGATATTAATAATTAGGAAAACTGTGTGCAGGGAAAGAAGGCATATGTGGGAACTCTCTGTACTTCCTGCCTTGTGTATCTGTAAACCTAAAACTAATCTAAAAAATAAGCAATTAATTTTTTTAAAATAAACAACAAGACACACACACACACACACACACACACACACACACACACACAAACCAGTTGTAGTTCTACCCATCTCCAGCACACTTAACAACATATCTTGTATCAGTCAGCTCAGGCTGCTATAACAAATAGCCTTAGACGGGGGGAGTACAAACAACAGAAATTTACTTCTCCTGGTTCTGGAAGCTGGAAGTCTAAGACCAGGGTGCCAGCGTGGCCAGGGTCTGGTGAGGACCCACTTTGAGTCTGAAGACAGATGACTTCCCTTTGTGCCCTCACATGGAGGAGAAAAAGCAAGCTAACTTTCTGGTCTCTTCATTTAAGGGAACTAATCCCATTCACAGGGGCTCAATACTCATGATCTAATTACCTCCCAAGGGCCCCACCTCCTGTACCATCACATTGAGGATTAAATTTCAACATATGAATTTGGGGGGCACACAAACATTCAGTCCATAACATTCATCTGGCCCACAATGTTTATTTTTTCCCCATGGCACTCATGGCTGATATAGCATTATTATAATTATAGTTATGTTTATTTTGGTGTCTACCCCATTCCGGACACAGACACAGTATGGAATGCAGCATCTATGAGGATAAAGGTGTTTCTATCTTATGTTCGCTGATATATTCGTTCCCCAGTATTGCCTAGTGCATAACAGACATTGGAAGACTACTTTTAGCATGAATTAACAAATGAGTGAATAAATGAATACATGAACAACCTTAGCAGTCTCAAACTCCTTGGCAGACTAACAGGAGAACAGAGAAACCAGTAGAGATGGGAAATAACCCATGGGCAAAGGAAAGGGATGGGAAGGTTTACACTGGGCTCATCAAGCCCCCCTTCCCACTCTCCACACCCATGAAATCAGCAAGAAGCTAACCTGGAACCATCAATCATCTAGAGCCAACTGGGAAGCCCAAGTCAATGGCGAGAAGCACAGATTATCAAAAGGTGGCCTCTTAGGGGCAAATTTTAACCATGCCCCGTTGGAGGATCAGACAGAAGCCCTGGGATTGTGGCTCTAAGGGGAGTGATTCCAGCCCCCTGGATTATTTGCCACCAGTGTGCATGGGGAGGACTAGGAAATGAACAAGGGGTGATGCTGAGGATTAGCCAAGTACAGAGTTAAGAGGCCAGATGTCGAGGGCTTACTCTATGTGCTCCATTTGGACTTTCCTGTGTAAACTTCACAGCATCTCTGGGAGACAGAAAAACTGTTACCCCCATTGTAGCAAAGACAGTATCAGGAGTTCTCACTGCTGTGTTTTATCCAACACACAGGAAGGCCTCCCACGGCCACTTGCCTGGATTCAGGAAAGGACCCTATGCCTGGCTTCTGGCTAGTGGAATGTAGGCAGAAGGGATGCACCCACTTTCCAGTGTGGTTCGTCAGAGATCAGCATTTTGTAGTCTTTCACTCTCTCCCTCATCAGACAGCAAATGAGGAAGGAAAGAGGGAAGGCAGAAAGGAGGGAAAGGAGTAAGGGAGGGGAGGAGGGACAGGAAGGAAGGGAGGGAGGGAAGAAGGGAAGGAGCAAGGGAAAGACGGAAGGAAGGAAGGAAGGAAGGAAGGAAGGAAGGAAGGAAGGAAAGAAGGAAAGAAGGAAGGAAGAAAGAGTAAGTGTGTCAAGCTACTGAGAATTGCTCTGTTACCACAGCTGGAATTATGCAACCATTTTACACAGGAGAAAACTGAGGCACAGTTGTAGTAATTTGCCTTAGTTGGTATTGCAGCTGACACTTGAACTCAAGAAGTTGGCCTGAGCCCATGAGCTTCATCCACTACAAGTGTGGGTTCCAGGGGGCCTAAGTTCCTTTCTTCAGTGCTGTTTGCTCACAGTAGGTGAGCCCAGAGGCCAGCATCAGGGAACATCTCACACTTCCAGTAGGGGGACGGGCAGAGCAAACAGGTTCTACAGAATGAGGTCGCCCAGGAATTCCGTGTCTATGCACAGCTACATACTTAATTTTGAGACAGATGGTATATGGCATTTTCTGTTCATTAAATTCCTCAATATAACTTTATGGTAAGAATGCTTGTCTTGTATTTCATATAGTCCCAGGAGTGCTAGGAAAGGGGATTAAGCCACCCAGCAACACTGCATGAAATTAATTAACTGGCAGAATTCACAAATGCTCACTACATTACGGTACTACATGCAGAGGAAAAGAAGGTAGTGGAAAAGGACACTTGATGATCTCTGGGAAGAAGGAAGGAAGAGCCCGTGCACACTCACTCTGGGGCAATCTTGAGAAGGAGTGTCTGTTTACTTTATTTCATTTATTCCATCATCCCGCCAACACTGCAAAAGAGGCATTATTGTCTCCATCTATACAATGGATGTATAGATGTCTCCATCTATACAATTGTATAGGGACAATAATTATATAATAATTATTATGTTGTATAATATAATTATATTTACAGTTAATCTCTACCTTAAGGTAGAGAAGAAAATCAACACCAGCTCTCACTGGCAGCAGAGTTCCAACTTTTTCACTACAATCCATGGCCCTTCAACAAGATTGTTTTTAACTGAAATAAGTTCTGACAGAAGAAAAAGAGCCACCTGAGATGGGTTAGGGCATCTCCTTTCCTGGAACTGTTCCAACAAAATTGATCCTAAAGCCAATTTCTATAAAGCAAGTTCAAATTTCGTATTGACCCTCAGAGTTGGGAAAATGAGTTAAGTTGTTTTATAGAACAAGGTGGAGGGGCGCCTGGGTGGCGCAGTCGGTTAGGCGTCCGACTTCAGCCAGGTCACGATCTCGCGGTCTGTGAGTTCGAGCCCCGCGTCGGGCTCTGGGCTGATGGCTCAGAGCCTGGAGCCTGTTTCCGATTCTGTGTCTCCCTCTCTCTCTGCCCCTCCCCCGTTCATGCTCTGTCTCTCTCTGTCCCAAAAATAAATAAACGTTGAAAAAATAAATAAATAAATAAATAAATAAATAAATAAATAAATAAATAAATATAGAACAAGGTGGAAAGACAATAATAGCTGATTTCTACCAAATGCTTACTAGGTGCTCAACACATTATGTGTGTTATTTTTGTCACATTCCCAACAAATCTATGGGATATGCTGTTATTAGTCCCATGTTGACAGATGAGAAAGTGGGGAAAATCAGCGGATAACTCATACACCTACAGCCACACAGCTGGCCTCAGCCAGAATGGAAGCACAGGTAATCTGATGGTGGAGGCAAGGACCCCTTTAAAACCTACACCAAGCCAGACACTGTGCAAAGCATGTTTCACCTATCAATTTGTTTAATACTCAAAGTAATCCTATTGTAACCCCTATTTATAGATGAGCGAACCAAGGTATGGGAAAAATTAACTAAGATGAAGTATCCACAAGTCTACACAGCTTGTACATGGCAGAGCCAGAAGCCAGATGCAGATGGGTTGGTTCCAGTGTCTATTCTTGTAACTGCCACTCTGTACTGTCTTATTCCAGAGCCTACTCACAAATACACTAACTATAATTTTTCCCTTGGCTAAAGGCCACAACTGCACAAAGGGAGTGTCTCCGCTGTATTTAGTGACAGCATGATTCCTCACCCTCCACCCCCAGTCACCTGCCCCAAATTTCCAATTCTGTACTGTTATAGGCTGAATGTGAGTGCCCTCTCTACCAAATTTGTATGTTGAAGTCCTAACCCCAGTGTGCTGGTATTTGGAGGTGAGGCCTTTGGAAAGTAATTAGGGTAAGACACAACCATGAAGGTAGGGCCTGCAAGATGGTATTAGTGCCTTTATAAGAAAAGATACCCAGTAGGGCACCGGGGTGACTCACTCAGTTAGGCATCTGACTCTTGATTTTGGCTCAGGTCATGATCTCATGGTCCTGAGATCGAGCCCTGAGTCAGGCAGGCTCTGTGCTGAGCATGAAGCCTGCTTGAGATTCTCTCCCTCCCTCTCCTTCTGTCCACAGCACCCCCCCCCAAAAAAAAAAAAAAAAACAGAAAGAAAGAAAGAAAGAAAGAAAGAAAGAAAGAAAGAAAGAAGGAAGAAAGGAAAGGAAAGGAAAGGAAAGGAAAGGAAAGGAAAGGAAAGGAAAGGAAAGGAAAGACACCAAAGATCTTGAAGCCTGCTTGCTCTGTCCTGTGACTCCCAAAAGCCTGTGAAGACTCAGCAAGAAGACAGATATCTGCAAGTCAGGAAGAGGGCTCTCAAAAATTGAATCAGTCAGCACCTTGATATTGGACTTCGCAGCTCCCAGGACAGTGAGAAATAAATGCCTGTTGTTTAAGCTACTTAGTTCATGGCATTTTATTATAACAGCCAGAGCTGACTAATACAGGTATCCATACCTATACCCTCTTGAGAATTTCTCCTGAACCTGACAACTTCAATTGCATCAGGACTGCATCTCTCAGTCTCCTAGAATTTAGTTCTCTAGTCTCCCTTTTCTTCAATATTTCCAGGAGCATGACGAATGAAAAAGATTTGAAATGAATTATTAAAATTTCCACTAGTACAAAACCTCAGCACACCTCCCCAGATGATGTCTCTCCCCTTCAGATGTACCTGAACAGGAAAGCGATCCATGTGAGAGGATCCAGAATGGATGAAATTACAGACATGTCATGTTCCTTCCCTGTATTAGTTCCCTACCGCTGCATGACAAATTAATCCAAAACTTAGAATTAGCTTTTATTATCACATAGATTCTTTTGACCTACAATCTGGGCACAGCTTATCTAGGTTCTTCAGTTCAGGGTCTCATAAGCATTGGCCAAGGCAGCCTGAGTCATCTCAGCTCAACTGGGGGAAGGAAAGGGGGTACAGGGAAGATTCACTTCCATCCTCATTCACGAGCCTTCCAGAGACATCAGCTTTTAGTTGCATGAGCCTAGTCTTAGACCTATTCCCAACATAGAGGTTACATCCCCCAGAGTAAGGTCTATGAAAAAGAGATACAGAGCAGGTACCCAAGATGGAAACTATAGTCTCTTTGCAACCTGATCTTGGAAGTGACATCCCATCACTTCAATTATATTCTATTCATGAGAAGTGAGTCTGCAGGTCCAGCCCACCCTTAAGGGAAGTGGGTTATATAACAGTGTAAATACCAGAAAGCTGGGATCATTGAAGGCCATTTTAGAAGCTGCCTACCACATTCCCTACATTGAAATTCCCTAGAAATTAGAGCTACTTATAGTAATCTGGCAGTTTACTACAGCTGATTATGAAGTTATGTATCAGATGAAAATCTTAACTTGAGTAATAGATACTCAATAGAAACAGGCCTAAACAGTGTGGAAATGTATTCTTCCAATAACTACTAAACTGCCAGGCTCTCTCCAATAAGCTTGCCAAACATGTACAAGATTCAGCATTAGGTGATTTAGGGCTTCATCCAGATCATCAGAGCATATCTCTCTCTCTCTCTCTCTCTCTCTCTCTCTCTCTCTCTCTATATATATATATATTGCCTCTACCATATATTACACTCACTGTACCTCAGGGCTATCTCCCCTCTCCATCAAAGATGGCTGCCAGCAGCCATTTTAGGCTCTCCAAACTCAATGCTCGCTTATAAAGTGAATATGAAATAGATGCTTATCTCATTATTTCCTATAAAATTGTTGTTGTTGTTGTTGTTGTTGTTATCATTATAAACATAAAGGAAGGTTCTACTAGATCCTAAGGAGTGAGGAGTCCTGGGAAAATCATAATATTGGATCCAACACAAATTGAAGAGCATGTCAATGAGAGCCTTGCAGAAGACAAAAATTGTGGTATGTGGATCAGGGTGTTTTATTTATTTGCATTGGTGGGGAAGGGACAGAGAGAGCTGGAATTATGGATCCTTATATGAGTCTACCTTGCCTACTTTTTAGTGAAAATCCTACTTTTCAGTGGAAATCCTTCCTTCCACTCTGGCCTCTGTTTTCCTGAATTATAACACTGTTCTTTATGACACTATCTTGCTCTAATTTGCTCACACACTTCTCTCCTTTAGTAGATAAGTTCCTTGAGACTAGAGCCTATGTTTTATTTTATAGGTATATCCAACACCTACCACAATGCCTCTACTAGCCAGAGTTCTCCAGAGAAACAGAACTGAGAGAGAGAAAGAGAGATTATAAAGAATTGGCTCAAACAGTTATGGAGGCTGAGAAGTCCATACCCAGGAGAGTCAATGGTACAATTCCAGTCTGGTCCAAAGGTTTGAGAACCAGAAGAGGCAATGGTATAAGTTCCAGTCCAACTGTGAGTCCAAAGGCTGGAGAAGACTGAAGTCCCAGCTCAAATATGGTCAAGCAGAGAGAGAGAATTCTTTCTTACTCAGCCTTTTATTCTATTCAGTCCTTCAGTGGATTGGATAAGGCCCACCCACATTGGGGAGGGCAATCTTCTTTCTTCAGTCTGCTGGGTCAAGTGTTAATCTCATCAAGGACACTCTCACAGACACAGTCAGTACCATATTTAATTATCTGAGCATCCCTTAGCCCAATCAACCATGACATAAAATCAATCATTGCAATGCCTGACACATATATCAAAAAATTTATAGGGTCACTTGGGTGGCTCAGTTGGTTGAGCATCTGACTCTCGCTTTCAGCTCAGGTCATGAGATCGAGCCCCACGTTGGGCTCTGCACTGACAGCACAGAGCCTGCTTGGGATTCTCCCTCCCTCTCTCTCTGCCCCTCCCCTACTCATGTGTTTTCTCTCTCTCTCTCTCTCTCTCCCTCCCTCCCTCCCTCAAAATAAATAAATAAAACATTAAAAAATAAAAATAAATAATAAAATTTTTTTAAATGGATAAGTATGGTGAAAACATCTATCCCATTGTACTCCTGATCTTATATTTAATACCCACTCACTAGACTCTCTGGTTCCCAGCATCACTTCCCCAAGGTTTCAAATTTTCTTCTAGAAAGAACACTTGGGTCCTCATCATACACTAGTATGGCTGAGCCAGAACAATGTAACTATCATAATAGCTAGCAATTCTGTGAGTGCTTTCTACATGTCACGGACTGTATTAAAAGGTTGACTAATTTAATGTCTCATTTATTGTCACAATAACCCAATTAGGGCAACACAATTATTAGCCCCTGTTTAACATATAGGAAAACTGAATCTCAAACATGGAGGCAGATACTACTCTGAACTCGGAGAGTGAACCTCAGAGTCAGGATGGTGAACCACTCTGTTGTGGTCGTTAACAGGTTCAGGTTCTGTTTGGCCAAGGTCCACCAGTTGAGGAAGAGAAAAGGGCAGTGTGGAGAGAAAGGGACAGCTCTGTGACCAGGGGTCTTAGAGTCTTAGGGAATCTTAGAAGAGCGAAAGTTCTAGAGTAAAGAGTAATAGAAATAGAGCTTACTATGCCTGAAAATACAGAGATAAGGTGGGAAGTCACTATTCCAATAAGAGAGAGAGATGTGGAGGCCCAGGTGGGGTTGGGGAGAAAGGGCAGAATCCATGAGGACCCTGGAGAGGAAGCAGTGGTACTTCCTTCAGAAGGAAGATGTACCGAAGCAGTTGTCCCCATGGGTGGCTGCCCATCAGCAGTGAGAACTTTTGAGCTTTTGCTCATTGCTCATCTCCCACAAACCCGTTGCTAGATTAGGCTTTGACACCCACACGTGGCCTCTGTGGGTGGTGTTATCTCCAGTTTGTGGATGAAAAACTGAGTGTTTAGAGAGGTTAAGAAAATGTCTGAGATCGAATGAATAGGTCGATTGCAAGACAAAAGGAAGACATCAGATCTCACAAGGCACTTCTGTGAATAGTGTGATGTACATGTGTGCATTTCAACAACCCAGCTTGATGGTTCTTATTCTCTGGCAATTCGGGAAATGCCGAGTCCATCTACATGGACACACATCTCTGACTAATCGGCCCTGTGCAGCAGTCAGCTGGAGGCTGGTAGCCGGGGGCACAGAGCAGCGGCAGATTCCTGTTGGGGGTGGGGGGGGGTGGGGCAGAGGTGCAGATGGTTTGGGTGTCAGAGCAGGAACCGACATGGGCAGGACAGCCTTGACAACGGTGTTGACAACCACCAGGAAGGCAGCACAGTGACGCCCTGAGGTGAATGTTGGGGGTCTGACATATCCGGACCAGGCTCCCTTTAACCAGCTGTGTGGCCCAGGCAGGTCACTCGAACTTTCTGAGTCTCAGTGTCCTCACATGCAACTTGGGGCTCGTGAGGCCTCCCTTGCAGGATTACCGTGGGGACCACCCACCCTGTGTGAAGCACCAGGAACAAGGTAGCTGCTCCACAGTGGTAAATCTTATTGTCGTCCACTCCATCACAGGGCCCAGACCCACCTTTGCAGCGTCTCAGTCCAGTGGCCTAGTGTAACAGGACACCGCAGCCCGAGGGCTTATCACACGCATATTTCTCGCAGCTACGGAGGCTGGACATCCACGGGCAAGGAGCCAGAAGATCCAGTGTCTGGTTACAGACTGCCAGCATCTTGTCTTGTCGCGTCCTTACATGGTGGAGAGCAGAGTGAGGGAGTGGGTTCGCTGGTTACTCTTACGCAGGCCCTCATTCCACCAGGGGCACCCCCCTTGCGGCCGCATCTGATCCTAATCGCCTCCCAAAGGCCCACCTCCTTATACCACTGCACTGGAGAGTAGGGCTTCAACACACAAAGGGGGCAGGATGGGGCAAGCATTCGGTTGATAACAATGAAGAAGCTGGAGGGGTCAGGATTTCGGAAACAATAGCAACAGGAAACCTTGCATGCACCTGTGGGAGGGGGGGGGCACATGTATGTGTGTGCACGTATGTGTGTGTGCATGCCTGGGCAGCGCTGTCCAACAACATCCACCTCTGATATCCAACTTGGCCTTGCAAGGCCCATCCTGGCAGCCTGTGAGGGGCCAAGGCAGGGACTGCCTTCGCAACTTCCGGAAACAGCGAACAGAGGTGGACCCAGGTGCGGGGAGCTGCCCCAGGTTTCCCAGCGGGGACTGAGGGGTCAGAGCTAAGAATGCAACCTTCTTCTTCCAGCAATTCATCCACAGCACTCTTCCCGAGGCTTGAATCTGAGAAGCTGGGGAGGCCTCATTCCCCAACAGGTGGTATTAGAAGTGGGAAGGCAGAGAGAAGGAGGGAAGGAAACGAGGCAGTTACCAACTTGGACAAGGGCCTCCGATCTCTACAAAGTGGTGGACGTGTTGCTTAAGTTTGTAAGTGGATCGGAGAGAAGCCCAGCCCAGCTCCATCGCTGAGTAGAGCTTATTGGCAATAACAGTGCGTTTGGTGCCACCTCCTTCACGCAGATGCACAGTGAGCCTCAGCAAGCCAAGTGTCACCCTTCTCCTTCAGTCCCTTTTCTGGCTGCCCGTCACGAATGATCCAGAAGCCGGGTCACTGGCAAAGCCCTGATCCCCAGGGTCAGTTCCCTTTAAGGGAGTTGCAGAGGGTGGGGCGGGGGGCAGAGAGCACTGGTCCACTTCAGACGTGGGCTCCTCCCCTTTCTTAGAGCAGACAGATTGGCCAGGCTGACTGAGCCTCGGCGTCCTTTCCTAGGAAATGAGGGAGGAAGAGAGAAGAGGGAGAAATGGATTCAGCCTATGTTTTATCATGTATCTGCTCTAGTGCCGGGCACGACCCCACATTCCAAGAATGCAGCAGTCAACGGGACAGACGCTGGCCTGCCCTCCCGGGGCTTAGGCTCACATGGGCCATACGTGGAAACTGCTTGGAGTGAGAGCCTGCCATCGATTCCCAAGAGATTTTACCTACCGAAGGAAGGTCAGGGAGTCAACAAAAGCACAATTACTTGTTTCCTCCTGTTATATTCCTTCCCCCCCAGACTTGATCTCTTCCTGCTATTAAGAATGGCTAGAATTAGGGGCCCCTGGGTGGCTTCATCGCTTGACCGTCCACTCTTGATTCCAGCTTAGGTCACGATTCAAGGGTGGTGAGATCGAGCCCCGAGTCGGGCTCTGTGCTGAGCATGGAACCTGCTCAGGATTCTTTCTCTGCCTCTGCCCCTCTCCCCTACTCATGTGTGCTCTCGCTCGCTCTGTCTCTGTCTCTCAAATAAAATTAAAAAAAAAAAAAAACCCAGCTAGGATAACTTTAGATTTACATTCAGGGCAACAGGACAATGAGAGGAATACAAAGTAATGGGAGAGGCCAATATGGTCAGCGTATAAATATCTCTTTCAGCTTTGTATTTGAATTTAGAGCCCTACAACCCTCCATTTCCCCCACCTCCAGCACATATATTAATAACTAATTCTCCCAAAAGGAAATGCCTGTCTGTTACCTGGACCAAGGATGCCACTATAGCAGGGTTCAGCCAAATTTTCTGTAAAGAGTCAGATAGTAAATATTTTTAGGCTCTGTGGGCCAAGGGAAAAATGGAAGACATTAGGTGGTTACTTTTATCACAAGAGAGTACACAAATCTCTCCAAGCTTGTTATTGATGAACTCCAAACTATCATAGAAATTGAGCACTTTTTCCTGATATATTTGTGCGAAAAATCCAGTTCTTCGAGGGATGACATTTTGCTTTACTGGGGTGCGAAGCTGATGTTCTCTGTCATCAAAATTGATCTCAAATGTCATCTGTGAATGTTTATCTGTAATGTCATTTCACACATTTCATCTTTGAAGATGTATTCTTCTTGTGATGTGTTTTGTTTAGCTATTTATTTATTTTTTTTAATTTTTTTTAATGTTTATTTAGTTTTGAGAGAGACAGAGACAGAGACAGAGCATGAGCAGGGGAGGGGCAGAGAGAGAGGGAGACACAGACTCCGAAGCAGGCTCCAGGCTCTGAGCCATCAGCACAGAGCCCGACGCGGGGCTCGAACTCACAGACCGTGAGATCATGACCTGAGCTGAAGTCGGACGCTCACCCGACTGAGCCACCCAGGCGCCCCTTGTTTAGCTATTTAAAATGCAAAAACAAAAACAAAAACAAAAACAAAAAACATTTCTTAGTTTATTGACCATTTAAATATAGGCAGGGGTGTCTCCCACGACCCCCACCCCAGGCCCTCCCCCATCTCTGCCTACTTTGTTGATCTATACAATGTAGTTACAGGGCCTGTCTGCTAGATGGGGAGTTCCTGGTTAGAAGGCTGGCATTTTCACCACCAGCTCCTGCTGTTTCCTTCCTCAGTAAGTAAACATAATAAGCAACTTTAATAATTACTATTCATCAAGAAGGAAGGAAGGAAGAAAGGAGGAGAGACAGGGAGGGAAGAAGGAAGGGAGGGAGAAAGGGAGAAAGGGAGGAAGGGAGGGAGGGAAGGAGGAAGGAAGGAAGGAAGGAAGGAAGGAAGGAAGGAAGGGAAGAGAGAAGGAAGGAAGGAGAGAGAGGGAAGGAAGAAGGGAGAAAGGGAGGAAGGAGGAGAGGGAGGGAGGGAAGAAGGAAGGGAGGAAGGGAGGGAGGAAGGGAGGAAGGAAGGGAAGGAGGAAGGGAAGAAGGGAGGGTGGGAGGGAGGGAGGAAGAGAGGAAGGAAAGGGAGAGGGAGAAGGAGGAAGGAAGGAAAGAAGGAAGAAAGGAAAGGGAGGGAGGGCAGGAGGAAAGGAGGGAGGAAGGAAGGAAGGAAAGAAGGAAGGGAGGAAGGAAGAATGGAAGGAAAGAAGAGAAGGATAGAGGGAGAAGGGAGGGGAAAAGTATATTTTTAAGACCTACTATGTTGCAGGCCTTGTGCTAAATATTTTATACCTAATATCTCACCGAATCCTAATAATCCTCTAAGGCGCATGTTATCGCATTGTACAGATAAGGAAAGTAAAGCTCAGAGAGGTTAAACAGTTTGACCTAAGTCACAGAGCAAACGAGTGGCAGAGACCAGCTCCCCACTCAGGCAAGGGTTAACTCAGAAGCCCTGTGTCCTATCCACCTTTGACCACTTCCCTGGAACCTGTCAAATCCACAACCCAAAATGCAGGTCCTCAGTGTCACTGTATTCTTGTTGGTTGGTCTCTCTGTTTTGGAGATGCACACAGATAAAGCCCATTTCTGCAGAAGCCACACCTGGGCGCATCCAATCTTTTCCTTGAAAACCAGGAGAAAAGAACAGTTTCGAGTTCGAGCAGCGTCCTGGCACGGCGAAGTGTTTGAAAAGAAAGGGCCCTTTGTCGCTGGTGTTGCACCGTGGACGTAATCTCATTTTCAGCTAATCAATTCATATACAGTAAAAAGCCTAATGTGATTCCTCATTAGCCGAGGGCCATAAAGAAGCCGGTTCCGAGGCTGCACTAAATCCCAAAATGGCTGGCACCTCCCTGCTTGGCGATTATCAAATTGGCTGGCATTAATCATTTTTAATGGCCAATCTGTGTGTGTGTGTGTGTGTGTGTGTGTGTGTGTGTGTGTGTGTGTTTTATTTTAAAAAGAAAAAAAAAAGGGGGGGGGGGTAGTGTAGCCTTGTCTGATTACTGGCGTAAAAGAAAACAAGTAGGCTTAGTAAAATCTCATTTTTTTTTTTTTTTTTAACATAGTGGGAGAGAAGCAAGGGGAGGCAGGGAGCCCGAATCACTTGTGTTGGGTATTTAGCTGTGACCGGCAAAACAGACCATCAAGAGGGGGCCTTTCAGCAGAGGCCTGCAGGGGGAGGCCGTCAATGGCCCCTTTATTTGGGAAAGATGGATTATTTTAAATAAATTACAGAGCACTTTCGCTGAATAAACAGCGCCTCCGTGGCTGCGGTGCGCTGCACATGCTTAATTGCGCCACAGAAAATACTAAGTGACTCTTGAGCCTGGGTCCCGCCTTTGATTTTGCTGATAGGGCCTGAGTCGTCGGGTCGGGCCCAGATGGTTCCAGGCTGCAGGGCAGTGCCACGGAGAAGAAAACAGCGAGCCTGATCGGGAATATATACTTAGAATATTTTGGAAAACCAGAAGGACGGAGGGTTCCCAAAAGTGCACAAGGCTGCCTCCGAAGCGAGCCGTCCGAGTGTCCTTTTGACTTGCGTTTGATATGTTAAATGCCCCCCACGTTTACGGCGTGGAAACCCACTCGAACGTCTCAGAGATTCTTTGGCCAAAGCAAGAGGACCTTCTCCCCACTCCCTCGCCCCTGCTGGCTCCCCCTCCCCCCAACGCACACCTCCCCCCCCCTCCCCAGACCCCGTTCCTGTCCTTTCTCTGGGCAAAAGGTCTACCGTGAGAACTGCACCCAAAGAGAGATTTGTAAATCCTTTTTAAGAAATGCAGCACAATCTGACCTTGTTTTAGAAACAGGTTAAAGTGATTTATTATGTGAGGACCCGGAGTGACTACAGGCGGGAGTCAGGCTAATGCCAGGAGGAGGAAGGGGCATTTGAGCCCTTCCCAAGGAACCCAGCCCCAGGCAGGGAGCCTGAATAGGAGGGATGATGAAGAGACCTGAGCACAGGCCAATCAAGTCAGGAGAACAGGTACGCTATGTTTTGTGGGAGGCACGGAGTATTAATTTTGACAGCCGGTATTACAGAAAGTAAAATGACCCTCATTTGCTAATATCCCCCAAATTGAATTGCAATAAGCAAGCGGCTACCAGTTGCCTTGATGAACGGCAATCAAGGAGGGGGGGAGGGGGGCGGGAAGAAAGATGGATATAGTCAAGCCTCACAAAAATCGTAGAATCTGGGCTTTCTCTTGAGAATTTCAACACATACTACTTTAATAAGGGACTTACCACCCTCCCCCCGAATGTAGCTGTGAAATTCTTCCCCAAAGGTGACACAATTAATTGCATTTGCAGTTAACACAATTAAAGTGTAGCTGAAAGCCTGGCCTGCACCTAATAAATCTTCAATGTCAAGAGGGATAATCGAGATGATAAATCATCGGGTTATACCACCTGAGAAAGTATATAAAAGCCCAGTATCGTGGGAAAGGATGAGCAATTAACTGATGGATAACAAGCTAGTCCGGCTACCTTAACTGAGATGCCACAATTCTTATCAGACCTCTTCTTCTTGTTTAGTTTTGCATAGAACCCTAAAGACGGCTTTACAGAGACTCATTGCAAACTTGCTATTCATAAAGTCCCCTCAGAAGATGGTTTGCCAGCAACTTGGACTCGGTGTGTTGATGGTTGAGCTCCTAATCTCTCTTCCATAAATCAGTGGAATTTAGTGAACAAGGAGGCTGACCCTCAAAGAACTTATAATAAGAGGGGGAAGCAGGACATAATACAAAAGGAAAATGAATCCATCCAAAAAAGGTGCCTATCAAACTCTGTAAAACGGGTATAGTCTCGGACAAGTTACTTAAATTCCCCAAGAATTAGACTCCTCGTATACTAACGAGGAGACTACTGGGGCGTCTGGGTGGTTCGGTCGGTTAAGCATCCAGCTTCGGCGCAGGTCATGATCTCATGGTTTGTGGGTTCAAGCCCCCTGTCAGGCTCTGGGCTGACAGCTCAGAGCCTGAAGCCTGCTTCGGATTCTATGTCCCCCTCTCTCGCTCTCTCTGCCCCTCCCCCACCTGCACTCTGTCTCTCTCTCTCTCTCTCTCAGAAATAGACATTCTTTTAAAAACGAGGAGAATACTACTGGATTCAAAATTCAAACGCTGTTTTGAGGACTAAGAAAAAAAACCAATACAGTGAGATCTGTAATAGTAGGTGTACAATAAATATCTGGATTTTTTTAAGTAAACAAAGGCCGCAGGGGTGAAGGAAAGCATGTCTGATAATGAGACACAAGTCTAATCCAGAGTCCTAGGTGATTAGGAAGACGTGTGTGGCAGCAACAGCTTGCTTCCAGGTGATAGAAGATCTTAAATACCAACTGTGGGCTCTGTCCTGAGAGTCAAATGGAGCTACGGATGGATTTTGAGGTTGGCAGTGGGTGGTGTTACCAAAGCTGGCATTATCACAGGAATCTGCCCTCTACAGAAAAGGAAGGAGAACGTGAAGTAGGGGCAGAGGCACAGGTGTTTTACCACCATCATGTAGACACAGAGAAAGAACTGGGTGGGGGTGTTTTCAGTATGATTGTAAATGAGAGCGCGAGAAGCAACAGAAGGCAAAAAACAGGGAAAGCCAAATCTCAGTCTGAAACTTGATTTGGGGGAGACTGGAAAAATTCATTCATTCACTCATTTATTGATGGATTCCAAAACACATTTAATGAGCATCTATTATTTCCAGATACTGTGCTAGAGAATATAAACAAAGAAGAGCTCACATTCTAGCTAGCCTGATAGTCATGTGAATAAACAAATGTATGACACGTCTTATAATCAGTACATGTGTATAATGGTACATAAGGTTAATACGAATGTGCCAGCATCAAACTCTACAAAGTCAGGAAAAGCCCCCCAGGGGATAAGGTGATGTTGGAGCTGGATCTAAAACTTTCCCTAGATAGAAAAGGAAGGAACAGCATCCAGGCAGAAGCAACAACATATGCAAGAACACAGAGATGTGAAATTGAATGCTCTGTTTGGGAAACTTGGAGAAGTTTGTTCCAGCTGTTAAATTGCATGGTCAGGGAAATGAAGCTGGAGAATGTTGGTGGAGGCCACCTCATATAGGTCCTCATACATTATGACAAGTTTCACTTTTACCCCATAGGCCACAAGCAAACCAACAGAAGCTTTCAGTGCTGTAAGTAGGCTAATGTCGTTAATAGAAACAGGGGCCTCCAGATGGAGAACTAATAGCAAAAGAAAGACGCTGAATTTGATGTCAAACATGCTGAATTAGGGGAGACACCAGGTCATCTATGTGGAAATGTTCAGTACGTAATTATGGAAGTAACTCTAATCTGTAGAGAAGTAGCCGGGTTGAAAGAATTTTCAAGTGGCTGCACAAAGGTGACTGGTAAAGTTCGCAATGTTCCAGAAGGGTACAGAGAGAGAAGAGAGGATCCTAAACTCAGTTGTGTAAACCCTGAGCTCCCAAAGAAGGAAGACGAGCCAGACAACAAAAGGTAGAAGGAGAATGGCTCACTGGAGGAAAGGGAAGCCCAGAGGAGAAAAAAATCAGCAGATTCAGGATAATCCAAGGACAGAGACGGGGCTAATAGAAGCAATCCAAACAACCTGCCGTTGTTGGCACAGGGAGAGAGACTCCAAGAAATGGGGCACAAAAAGTAGAAAACATTCCTTGCCTGATGAAACTCAATATTTATTTGGAAAATCAAGGTTAATCTTCTTTTTAAAATAGCAAATAATAAAAGACAAGATAAAACTCACTCCGCAGTATGTGGTACCTTTCATAAGAGCGATTGAAAATCTGAGAAGGGCAGGTTTTAATATGAGGAAAGGTTTGTGGATGGGCTGGACTGACCTTGGCCTTGAAGGACAGGAAGAAACTGGCTGGAGAAACGAGATTACAATAGGCCATTCTTGTAGGAGGAAATTCCTGAACTGAGGCCGAGAGTCAGGAATGAGCGTGGTGTTTTGTCAGGACAGCTAGAAGCCCAAGCTGTCGGGCTGAGAATCTGAATTTGAAAAGAGTAGGAAACAAGATAGGATAGGTTGGAATGGAATGGAATATGAGGGCCTTGAAAGTCAGGTAGAGAAATTTGTGTTTGTCGACCCGACCTTCAGTAGAAGTAGACAGTTGAGCACATAGCCTCAGTTCCATCCAGTTCTGAGCCAGCTCACAGGCTTCCATTCATTCATTCTTTCATTCACTCCTCCACTGAGTGAGTGACGAGCTGGATGCCAGAGATGCAAAGACCAGGAAGGCTCAAGAGACCCAGACAATCACCTCCATTCTTCCTTCCATTTTCATTTGTGCACCAGCCCCGGTAACACACTGCACTAGGATCTAGGTCTACAAAGGCCAGGACAAGCCAGTCTGTCATCAGTAAGATGCCCTATCACTGAGCTCCTTCACCTGTCTCTTCTTGTAGTGGCCACTGAGAGGCTCTGGAACTACTTTCTCCATGCTTCCATATTAGCTTCTGGCTTACTCTCTCTCTAGCATGACTGCTATAATTCTTGGCAGGTATTTTCACAAATAATCCTTCTGTTAAGGTGGCTTCTCAATTCCCTTGTCCTCTTCTCCTCCAATGATCTTACCTTGCACCTACCTCAGTCATACTTGAGAACCCATCATGATCAGTTACTGTAGTCTCTTCCTAATCTCAATTTCAAGCCTCCCCCTTCACCCCTTCTCCCAACCTTCAGCTCCGGTGATTCTTCTGTTCCCTGAGTCCCTTCTTGTCTGAATCAGATTCCAAAAGCTCTGGAAGAAGCCCTCAATCCCCTTGCTTCTCTCTTCTCCACTATGCTCACTAGAAAATCTCAATGAGATTGAATTCCGCTTCTGCCTTGGGCGTTTGAATGTGCCAGGGAAAATGCAATCCAGAGTGATCAGTATCACCCTGAATGTATGACAGCCATTCTCAAGTATGTCTTTAGTGCTACCTGGCAAGCCTAGGACATTGATCTGTGATATCTGTCTCTGCTATGTCCACTTCTTGCTTCTGAAATCCCCAATCCCTCTCTAAATAATAATCTTAAATATCAGATATAGGTAAGACTGGAGGTATTTGGGGGTAGGCAAAATTCCTCTCCAGCTGTGAAACCAGATAGGTTATGTACTTTGAAAATACAATGGCAAGACAGGCATAGTATAGGAAAAGAGGTGACAGTTCCCTTGGAAATTCAAAACCTAGAAAGACAAGTATCATCAGACCTCAAGTCTTGAGCATAATCCTCTTTGACTCAGAGTTCTGCCTTCTGGACCCACTAGGGCAACAGTTTCACCCTCAGGAACCCCTGGCTGCACCAGGCAGAAGTCACACCCCACAGCTCCCAGTGGTCACTGTCTGTCCTGTTGAAACAAAGGAAGCAGTATGCATGATTTCTCAATCACCTTCAGGGTCATCATCCCCTTGTCTTGAAGAATAGGGTGCATTTCAACTGAATAACTCTGGTTCTGTCCTGTAGAATCTAAGAAGTCCTCTGTTTTATCCTGCTTCTGTCTTCTTCAGTTCAAACTGGCAGTGTTTCTACTGCAGTGGTTTATTAGATCCACTGTTCACACCCGTATGGATCTCCTTAACAAATGACTGTTCAGCCACACTCTTGGTGTTCTCCATAATGTGGATAGACTGGCTCCTCTTTAGTTAGCAATCCCTTCCCCCATCCATTTCTCTCCTCTCACACTTTACCATAAGCAGGCGGGAGGAACCAAGCTGTTCCTTCAAAACTTTGCTGAGCTACCCAGCTTCATCCCTCACAAGGTTGACCTTCCCTTCCTTCCAGAACACACGAGAACACACAGGTCAGCCATGTTACTTTCTACTTGGTAACAAGAATTGCCTCTTCTCCATTGTCCAATACAATGCTCCTTGCTCCCATTGAGGACCTCACCAGAATGGCCTTGACCATCATTATTTCTGTCAACATTCAACACTTTCTCTAGCACATGCCACAAAACTCTTCTAAGCCACTACCTCTTAGCCAGTTCTAAAGCTGCCTCACATTTTTGGGTGTTTGTTACAGCAACACCCCACTTTCAGTATCAGTGCCAATTGCTGTCTTGGTCCACTCAGGCTGCTGTGACAAATACCATGGATTGAGTGGCTTAAACAACATTTGTTTCTGACAGTTCTGGAGGCTAGGGAGTGCAAGAGCGAGGTGCTGGCAGAGTCAGCTCTCGGTGAGGGCTCTCCTCCCAGCTTACAGACAGCTGCCTTCTTGCTACATGCTCACATGGCCTCTTCTTGGCACATGCACATGGAGGGAATCTTTCTGTCTTCTTCTTTGGAGGGTAACTGTCTCATCATGAGGGTCACACTCATGATTTTATCTAAACCTAATTATCTCCCAAATACAGCACCTCCAAATACCATCATGTTAGGAGTTAGGGCTTCAACATACAAATTTGGGAGGGCAGGGTAGGGAACACCCGACCTATAACATTTATCTCTTATTTCACTGAAAAAATAGACATAATCAAAAAAGAGCTTCCACACACCCTAAGCTAATCCACCAACCTGCTGGCATATATACCCAAATATTCTACTTCCCCCACCAGTTGTGAAAATGACTTGACCATGCTCCTGGCTAGGGTTAAGCTAGGCTTGGAACAATTACACCAGACTCTGGCAGTTTGGGGACATTTCCTCTAGGAGATAAGATGGGGAAGACAGGAAGGATTTGTCAGTGAGGGTAAAGGATATGCAAGCACACAGACATGCTGGGCCTGTTTGGGGAGTTGGAGGGTAGTCACTTTGACTACAGTGTGCCTGGTGGCCTCCAGGACAGTGGAGGACAAGCAGATCTGTGTTGCGAAGGATGGAAGTATTCTGGGAAAAATGGGGATTGCCTCAGCATTGTAGTCAAACCCAATTCCTTTCAAGCCTCAGCTCGGCCACTCACCAGCTGACTACTTTAGCAGAGTCTTTCCACCTTGGAGCACAGGAACACCTCTGTTACTCTGTTATAGGAGTAACAGTACCCTTAATTCCCAGTACCCAGCGCAGCTCCTGAACATATAGCAATGGTGTTAAAGAACATGGAATGGTGTCTCAAGTCACACTCGGTTTGGGCTCTTAATGCCATACTTTACTAGCTGCGTGACCTGAGGCAAACTGGTAACTGGTCTAAGCTTTAGTTCCCTCATCCACAACATAGAACTAATAACAGTATTTCCCTTATAGGGTTGAAGGTTGCAGAACCTAACCTATAGCAGGCAATTAATAAATGCTAGGTAATGATATTATTATTTCATTTCAGGGCTCTGTGATTATACTCTTTCATCAAGTGGTCATCAATTTCTTTCCTATAACACATCTTTCAAAAGTCCTACTTCTAGGAGTTTTGAGGACAAATGCTTTGTATGTAAATAGGCTGAACTTGTCACATAATAGGATCTATTTTATCTTGCCCTGCCTATCATGTTTTGTAACTTAGCCACAGAGCAGTGGCTGAAATCCGCCCATGTGGGTGGCAGGCTCTTGCTCTGGGCCCTTCCCTGAAAAACAAATTTCTCCATCTCTCCTTTAGGAGGGTCCCTGCTGTTCTCGCTCTTGCTTTTTTCCTTTCCTTTGCTGCCTTGTCTGAGCATGAGCCTCGGGTGGGGGTCTTGCCTTCAGCTCCACTCTGGGCTCTAAGATTACTGTTTTCATTTCCCCAACTGCTTGGTGACCGCGATGTGGCCCTCAGGGTGAGGGAGTCCGGGAGAGGGTGTGACCAGCGGGGATCCTATTAAAACACAGAGCAGTCATGCAGACCAGTCTGTTTGGCTCCTTCCCGCCTGCTCTCGCCTCCCCGCCCCCAAATATGATCATAACAGCACAGAGCTATAAAGTTGCTTTTCATAGCACACATTGCCCAGCTCCCTAACAAAGTTCTGACTGTCAAGAAGAAAAGGAGGACATTGTGAGCAGAGGATTAAAGGAAGGGGTGGTGAAGAGAGGCAATGTGGCAGAGCAGAAAGATCTCCAACCCAGGAAGCAGGACCCAGTGATTCCTGCTGCATTCTGCAGCCAGCTCACCCTCTGATCAAAGGCAAGTGATTCCTTGTTGGGTCTCAGTTTCTCCATTTATAAAATGAGGATAGGTCTAGATTGTTTGAACGTCCTTTCCAGCCTCTGGAGGCTGGCAAAGCTGTTTCCCACCAAGCAGAAAAGGAAGATGTGAATGCCTGCTCACATCACAACCTGTGGCTCCGAAGTGCAGCTGACCCTTAAACAACGTGGGTTGAACCGCGTGGGTCCACTTATACATGGATTATTTTTTAATAAATACAGTGAACGTATTTTTTCTTCCTGGTGATTTTCTTAGTAACATTTTCTTTTCTTTAGCTTACTTTATTATAAGAACAGGGTATATAATACACATTTAACGCATACAAACTATGTGTTAATCAACTGTTTATGTTACTGGTAAGGCTTCTGGTCAATGGTCCGCTACTAGCAAAATTGGGGGGAGGCAAGAGTTATACATGGATTTTCAACTATGCAGAGGTCGGCATCTTTAACCCCTCTGTTGTTCAAGGGTCATCTCTACTTGAGCTTTTAACCAGCGCTGGGATTTGGGGTCTGGAACGAAGACAAGCCATGGATTTTGAACCGGAGGTGTCTGGATCATCTTGGTCTGCCTCCGTTGTCACTGAAACACTGAGATCATTTTGGAGCTGGTTTACCACATGGCACCAGCCCCTCAAAGATGATAGTAAGATATATTAGTAGATGTGCCATGTTTAAGCATCTGCTTCTAATACGTAGATGTTTACTGAATGTACATTGAATTTATGAATGAACACGTGCAGTAGGATGGGACAGGGTTCTTTTTCATCATTCATTATGCATGTGCTCATTATTTGTTGAGTGATCAATATGTGCAAGAACCTGGAGATGCATTAAAGAACAAACCGATCCAAGACCCTGCCCTCATGGAGTTTACATTCTCATAGGAAGACACAGAAAATATATGAATGCAAAAACAATTACTTGCTGGATAGTGCTAAGTGCTAGAAGAAAAAAAAAAGAGGGTGAGGAGAGAGGGAATTAAGAAGGCCAGGGTGCCATTTTACACACAGTGTGATCAGGATAGGACTCTTTAATAAAGTGACATTGAAACAGAAACCTCAAAGAAGTGAAGGAGTAGCCAAGGCAATATTTGGGGACGTTGCCTGCCATGAACAAATGGTAGTAAATACAAAGTCTCTGGGTAGAAGTCCACTTGAAATTAAGAAATGGCAGGGGGGGTCTGTGTGGCTGGAGCCCAATGAGCAATTTAGAGGCCCATGGATGATGATGTCAGGGTTGGTGGTAGACACAGATTATAGTGAAGATTTGACTTGAACTGTAACAAAGATTGGCATCCAGGGGGATGATTTATTGCTGAAGAGAGACAGGATGTCATACATTTTAAAAGGCAAACTTCAGCTATAAGAACTGGCCAATGTGAAGGAAGAATATCAGCAGGGAAGTCAATTAGGAAACTAATGAAATACAGGTGCGTGGGTGACTCTGTCATTAAACATCCGACTTTGTCTCAGGTCATGATCTCACAGTGAGTGGGTTCAAAACCCCATTGGGCTCCGCACTGGCAGTGTGGAGCCTGTTTGGGATTCTCTCTCCTCTATCTCTACCCCTCCCATTTTCTCTCTCTCTCTCTTTCTCTCTTTCTCAGAAATAAATAAATAAACCTTAAAAAAAAAAAAAAAAGGGAAACTAATGAAACAATCCAGGAAAGAAGTCCTACTGAGTTAAAACATCGTAGTGAGGTAGAGATAGTAAGAAGGGATCAGATTTAGGACATACTTTGAAGACTGAACCAGTGCGGTTAGCCTCTACCCTCTACTACTGCCTCTTCAAGTTTTGCTAACATCTTTCTCCAGCTAGATCATAGGTTCCTTGAAGGCAAGGGTTCTGTGTCATAGTTCTGTGTAACTACTAAACCCTTGGCATATTTATTAAACATGTTGGCATCCAATAAACGTACATTTGTTCAACTCAGTTTAATCGATGTTTATGAAGCATCAATCTCCAACCTAATCTCCCACCTCCCAGGACCCCAGTGTCAAATGTTCAATCCATAGGGAACTTGTTCCATTCCTCAAGCCAAGGAGCTTCCATGCCTTTGGAAGAAGCGGCTGGGGTGGCTGGTAGAGGGGGGGGCATAGGGTTAAAGAAGGATTTGTTTTCTTTTTTAATGTTGGGAAAGAAATAGGTTTAAAACCTGATAGGAAGTATCTGTGAAAAAAAAGGAGATGTTGCAGAAACCATCAAGGAAGGAATAAGTGTAACAGAAAGGTCCTGAGAAAAGCCAGAAAGGCTGAATGAGGAGACTTTAACGAGGAAAGAAAGGCTGCGTGCGTGCCGGTTTACAGGTTTCATGATGGAAAATGACAAGAGGTCTCTGGTCATCGCTTTTGTTCGTGCTGAGCACGAGAGTGCAGGTAGAGGTTTAGGTTTGAAAAAAAGAGGAGAATATTTGAAACATCTCCTGGAGAACAGGCAAGAAACCTGAAAAGCAAAGCAACATGTAGTAGCTGGGAACTGAGCACTGGAGGCATCCATCGAGAAGTCCATTTGCATGAATTTACAGTGACCTTGATCTGAAGGCTGGAATTGATAATCCTTCAGGATTAGTTTGTGATCTGTGTGTGACCAAAAGACAGTAGAACAATGACATTCAAGTTCAAGGAGCTGTTGAAGTGATAACTGTGGAATTTTTGTAAATAGGGATGAGAGTAAAGACAGAGCAGCAGACCATGTAGGACAAAGAAGAGGAGGCCAGTGAGTTGGAGAACCAGAAAGCTGAGAACAAGTGAGGGAATTGGAAGGAGAGAAAAGTTGTGGTCAGAGAGTGAGAGGTGTGAATTTTATGACTTCTGAGGCGGAACGGTTCCAGAAAGTGACCAAGTCCAGGGTGTGTAGCCACAAGAATGAGTGAATGAAATGGCTTGGAGGGGAAGCCACCAGAAGTCAGAATAATAAGGGGCAGAAAGAACAGAGTTGGATGGCTCACACATGTGAAGACAGGAGACCTTCAGGGTAGTGGCAGTGCCTGGGAAGTCGAGGAATATGCAGACAGATGCCAACTTGAGCCATGAGTGAAGCGGTGTGTCCAGGGTGTGAGTCTTTGGCAAAGACCCTCATGGGAAAGGGCCAAAGAGGGTACCAGTGAATCATAAGATGCACCAATAGAGTCAAAATCATGTTTACAAATGGCTTGTTCAGCCCATGTGGTAGAGAGTAGACTGTATAACCCTGGACACTGGGAGGAGCCACAGTTTGGGAGAAAAGTTGGTGAAGACATGTGAGGATCTGATCCACATGTGAATGCATAGGCCTCCCTTGATCAGGCTCAGGCCATAGGAAATAAAACTCTTCTCAGTCACCTGCATCACCAACCACAGTCTTTCACTGCTGTCCGAACATGAGTGTCTAGCGGGGAATGTTTAACTGTCAATTTTAGGTATAAACCAGCCAGTATATAATCTGAATTCAACTTTGACAGCTGGACTCACTGGACAGACCCGGGAAGATTCTGTGGCTTGTGTGTGAAAGGATTAGAATCCATTTAGCTGGTGAACATCACTGCAGTCACTAGACTGGGAATTCAAACAAGAAGGGAATCAAGAGATAAGAGGGTGGCTTGCAGAAGATGGGGATGTTGCTGGAGGCAATGGGGTTGATGTGAGCCTTGAAGGACATTCAGGGTGTACAGAAATGTGGGAAAAGGAGAGATTCTAGGCAGAGAAAATACTACAACAACATGAGGACAGGCAGGAGCTACCAGTTCAGGAAAGTTATTTTTAGAGAACTTGATGGAGGGTCCCAGCCATTCTGCTTGGCTTAGAGTCTTATAAAATCTCATAGAAACCTCAAGATCGAACTTAGAGCTTTCAGAACTCATCTATGGAAGGAGTGTGGACTTATGTTGTAAGGAATGTGAAATCATGGGTGGTTTTTGAGCAGAGATGTGATAGGATCAGAGCCGTGCTTCTGGAAGATTGACCCAGCAGAAGTGGGTAAGAGGGACACAGGCAAAGAATTGCCGCAAAAACACCATTTATAAGGGCACTGTGGTTGCCCAAGAGAGAGGCACAGATGCCTAAATGGGGAAGGGTGTAGTGGGAATGGGGAGAAGAGAGCAGACAGGATAGACTTTTACAGCAGTAGACACAACAGGACTTGAAAGCCAAAATAAATATGAGCAATCACCACAAAGCATGCTTGCTACATTATTGGTCAAGCACTGTTGAGCACCATTCGAAGGTTCTAAGAGATTCAGGTCAACACAAAGATCTCTGACTCCAACTAAAACCTAGTCAGCTGTTTGTGTATTGAAAGAAGAAAATCAGACACCAAAATGGGAAATTAACCTTTCCCTCACAGAAGCCATAAACAGCATCCAAATGTGGCAGAGAATGAAACCACCGGCCATGTGTTTAAAAGAAACATGATATCATTGGCTAACAGAGACAAGACCCAACCAGGAAACAGACTCCAGTATTAAAATTCTAGCACATGGGACTTTTGGAAAATAAAAAATAGACACACTGGGATAGAAAGGCTCTATCTCAACATATGAGGCGGGGAGAGACATGATCTATTGAGCCACAGCCGAGAAGGCAGCTGGGGAGAGAGGTGACCGAAACTGGGAAACACTCACCAGAGGAAAGGTTATTGGCCACCAACGAGCAATGACTCGGAAGAGATTCAACACTCTGGCTTCAGATAGAAGCAGGGAAAACAAGAATACAATCGGTCAGGGAGTATCATTTTCTCCAAGTGAGACCAGGCTCCTAGAAACCCCTCACGGCTGTCGCTGTGCCCCTGCCTCGACCCTCTGCCCTGCCAGGAAGCTCTGTGCCTAGGGCGAGTGACAGAAAACCAGTGAACCTCAGATGCCTCAACTACAAGATGAGGATAGTCATTTCCACCTCATGGAACAGGAGACGAACTCAGATAAGATGCATGGGTGACTAAAGGACTTGTCCACATTGACTTTGTGTTTTGAGTCCTCTCTCTTTTTTTCTTGATAAATGTGGCTGCAGGTTTATCAATTTTGTTTCTCTTTTCAAAGAACCAGTTCCTGCTTTTATTATTCCTTTCAATTCTGGTTTGTTTTTTTGTTTTTTGTTTTTTGTTTTTTTAGCCACTATTGCATTGATTTCTGCTCTAACCTTTGTGATTTCCTTCCTTCTACTGGCTTTTGTCTTTGTTCCTCTCTTTCTATCTAGTTCCTTCATGTGTAAGGTTAGGTTGTTTACTTGAGACTTTTCTCATTTCTTGAGGTAGGCCTGTTCACTATAAACTTCCCTCTTAGAATGGCTTTTGCTGCATCCCAAAGATTTTGGAACGCTCTTTTCATTTTCATTTGTTTCCATGTATTTTGTATTTCCCTCTTTGATTTCTTGGTTGACCCATTCATTGTTTAGGAGCGTGCTACTTAACTTCCACGTACTTGTGTCCTTTCCAGATATTTTTCTTACAATTCATTTCTAGTTGCATACTCTCATGGATAGAAAAGGCACATGCTATGACTTCAATCTTCTTGAATTTATTAAGACTTGTTTTGTGGCCTACTATGTGATCTATCCTGGAGAATGTTCCATGTGCACTTGAAAAGAATGTGGATGGTGCTGCTTTCGGATGGAATGTTCTGAATATGTCTGTTAAGTCCATTTGGTCTAATATGTTATTTAAAGCCACTGTTTCCTTGTTGGCTTTCTGTCTAGATGATTAGTCCATTGATATAAGTGGGGAGTTAAAGTTCCCTACTATTATTGTATTACTGTAATTTTCTTCCTTTATGTCTGTCACTAGTTGCTTTATCTATTTAGGTGTCTCCATGTTAGGTGCATAGATATTTACATTTGTTATATCCTCTTACTGGATTGTTCCCTTTATCATTATGCAGTTTTCTTCATTGTCTCTTGCTACAGGCTTTGTTTTAAAGTCTATTTTGTCTCATATAAGTATTGACACTCCAGCTTTCTTTTCATATCTATTTGCATGGTGTCTTTCCATCTCTTTGTTTTCTGTCCACATGTGTCTTTAGCTCGGAAGTGGATCTCTTCAATCAACTTAATATGGACTTAATATACACATAAGATGTTATATGTGAACCTGTTGGTAACTACAAATCAAAAACCTATAATCGATACACACAAAAAAGAGAAAGGAATCCAGGCATAACAGTAAAGAAAGTCATCAAACCACCAGGGAAGAGAACAAAAGAAGAAGAAGAAAGGAACAGAGAAAAACTACAAAACAACTGGAAAACAAGTAATAAAATGGCAATAAGTACAAACCTATCAATGAATACTTTAAATGTTAATGGGCTATGGGGCGCCTGGGTGGCTCAGTCAGGTTAAGTGTCCAACTCTTGATTTCGGCTCAGGTCATAATCTCTCGGTTTGTGAGTTTGAGCCCCACGTCAGGCTGGATGGATGGATGGAGCCCCACATCAGTATGGCTACTGGCAGCACGGAGCCTGCTTAAGATTCTCTCTCCCTTTCTCTCTGCCCCACTCCTGCTCGTATTCTCTCTTTCTCAAAATAAATAAAGAGGGCACTTGGGAGGCTAGTGGGATAAGTGTCTGCCTATTGGTTTCTGCTCAAGTCATGCTCTCACAGTTGGTGGGTTTGAGCCCCACGTCGTGCTCCATGCTGACAGCAGGGAGCTTGCTTGGGATTCTCTCGGACCCTTTCTCTCTCTGCCCCTCCCCTGCTCGTGCTGTCTCTGTCTCTCTCAAAATAAATAAACTTGAAAAAATGATAAATGGTAATGTGTCTCCAATCAAAAGACACAGGGTGACTGAATGGGTAAAAAAAACAAGACACATCCACATGCTGCCTACAAAACTGACTTTGCTTTTTAATTCAATAAATGAACTGAACTCACAAATTAAATTCATTGGTATGCAAGTGACTGCCTTTTGGTATTTCTGACCTTACAGCTCTCAAACCTCCTTGGAAGTGGCCTTTTTCTCCGGGAAGGACCACGTGTGGGGGCACTGAGGGGTCAGAGAAATGCCAAGCACAGGAGCCTGAGGGAAGAGGGCACTCTTCCCCCTGAGGAGCTGAAGGTAGGGGTGTAACTTGCTGCCACAATTGCACCTCCTCCGGGTGGGATGTAAGTTTCTTGAGGGTAAGAAACTACATTTTTACATCTCAAACGTCATCTTGAGCAATGCCAGGCACAAAATAGACACTGAATGAATGGGTGTGTATCCAGTTGTTGTAGCAAACTCCACTGAGTTAGGAGTCCCGTGTACATCCTCAGCTTCCAGAAGAATGCCTCACCTGGCGTGGAGACCCTCAGTAAGTATTCCTTAAATAAATAAACAAGCAGAACCTGACATTAGTCAGGGCTGCGTGTGTTAATATCTGAAAGGCATGGTTAGAATAGACACAGCATCGGGGCGCCTGGGTGGCGCAGTCGGTTAAGCGTCCGACTTCAGCCAGGTCACGATCTCGCGGTCCGTGAATTCGAGCCCCGCGTCGGGCTCTGGTCTGATGGCTCAGAGCCTGGAGCCTGTTTCCGATTCTGTGTCTCCCTCTCTCTCTGCCCCTCCCCCGTTCATGCTCTGTCTCTCTCTGTCCCAAAAATTAAAAAAAATAAAAAATAAAATAAAAAAACGTTGAAGAATAGACACAGCATCGTAGGTCCCAAATTGAGATATATACACTCACATGATTTCTGTGCGATATGCAAGCATAACTTGTATGCACCGATACATGTGCATACCCGCACATAACCTATTACCCCCTGGGCATGAAGGCCAATGGCATCTTATCCATTAGCTTTATTTTATCACTATCTGAATGGCAGTGAACTGCAAATAGTGATGTTCCAGAGAACCAATAATCAATGACGAGTAACTACTTTTCTACATAGCAGCCTCCATGGCCAAGAGCTATACAGGTATTCTACCATGGAAAGCTGACAAGGGTCTTGTGACGTCTTTATAATTATCATTCTCATTTTACAGAGGAAGAGTCTGAGACTCAGAAGGGTTAAGTAATTTGCCTGGAGTCACACAGCCCAAACCCTGATCTTCACATGGTATGAAAATACCACTTCAAAACAGCACTCTGCAGGCTTCTCCTGTCCCAGGGGAAAGCCACAGTGGACAACTTTCTTTGATTCCATCCCTTTTCATTTGCTACCCTCAGTCTCTGGCCCACCAGACTTACAGCTGTCCCAGCAGCGTTGAGTGCACAGGGATGGAGAAGTTTTAAGATGCAACAGTCTACTGCAGGGCTGGCTTGGAACCCCCGGAGTAGAAGAACAGGTAGGATCCGGTTTCAACCATCAGCCATGCAAATAAGCTGACTCTGGCTGCCCTTCTTGAACTGCTCCAGGTCGCCAGGCGCTTCCTTAATGACTTGCTAAATTTCCTCTGTAAGTCGCACTCTCTGCGAGGCCCTGTGGCTCCAGCCCGCAGCCCACACTGATGGCACCAGGATTCCTGCCCCGAAGCCAGGTCCCAGTTGTCAGTCCTTTGTGAGCAGGCTAGCGTGTCTCCAAAGTAACTGAGGCACCCAGGGCCACTCAAAGACCTTAGCCAGACATTCGTTGGCAGCCAGGACCCTTGTGGAAGGGGCCTTGGGGGGACTGCAGTGACTGGAGCCCAGGGCAGCTTTTTCAAAGGAGGGGAAGCTTTGTTCCAGTAAAATCTGCAATGAAGAAAGCAAATAAGGGCAGAACTGCTGGGCTTGAAGCGGGAGTGGGGTCTCAGATCTTCTCCACCTTGACATCCTCTTGGGATCTCACATTGTTCCCCAGGGCGTGCCCAGAGTCTCTGTAGCTTCTCAGAAAGTAGTTGAAACCCTCTGACCTGGTCCGCCCGGGAACAAAGGTACAGAGAGGTTGTGGAACATGGGCAAGGTCAAACAGCTAGCAAATGCTAGGCCTAGAACTCAGCTCCCGACACTCAGCTCAGGCTCAGCCGTCACACAGCAGTATTTAGGCTTCAGAAGTAAAAAAGATCCTCTCATGACTGGCTAATTTTGTTCTGTTTTCAATCTTCATGGGAAACAATTGTCGAAATGTTATTTTACTGCCCTCTAAAGAAATCTTTATTTGTAGACAGAGGGAATATCATCATTCGATATTGGCACCAAGGGGGGGATGAGGAAGGATATATGGGCTGTCACTACACCCTCTAGAAGTAGCAAACATACAACCCCTTCCCCTTTGAAATAAAAATAAATAAATAAAAGGCTTATGTGTGAGATGCTTCCTTGGAAAGCTCTCTCTCCGAAACTTCCACGCATCAGTAGACCCTTGCTTCCTTTCAGACTACATCCATGTGACATCCCCAGTGGAGCCATCTGAGGGACGCATCCCAATGGTAGTTCTCTTTACAACCTCCTAATTATGTAGCTGCTCACATCTGTCCCTTCTAGGTGGTAACCTCCCTAAGTTGAGAATTAGGGTTCTGTTCCTGAGTGCAGAGCATTAAAGAGCAAATGTTGCACCAGTAGCTGAACGTGTTGCCTTAATAAGGCTCAAAATTTCACACAACTGCTGCCCGCTCTGCAGCCACACTTTCTTTTCTCTCACAGAATAGAATTCTAGAATCTTTTCAGCCCTGAGTTGGCGTCCTCGCTCTGCCACCACCTAGTTGCATGGCCTTTGCCAGGCCACTTAATCTCCCTACCTGTTTCTGCCTTCGCAACATGGTTCTGATAAGTTATAGAGTCATAGCGAAGACCAGAGATAATACAGAGATACTATCTGACTCGTGGAAGTACTTAGGAATGGCAGCTAACATTTTTTTTTCTACTAAAGGATAAGCTTTTTTCACCATTATGTCACCAGCAACTAGCAAGGTGCTCAGTAAATGTTTGTGGCAATAAAAATTGCTTACCAGAGTGACTGACTGAATGAATAAATGAAGGAACCAATGAAGTAATGGACACATGTTCACATGACAAGGGACCTTAATCATCATCAAGCAAAACCTCCCATCCAATTCAGCGTGGATCTTTGAGAACACTTCTGAAGGGTGGTCATTTGGTATCCAATGGCTCACTACAGCCCACTTGAGGAAGGATATAATTAGAAAGACGGGCATGGCGTTGAGTAGACATCTCACCATGGCTCCACCATCCATCTGTCTTTGATTATTCTGGCCTCCCCCACTGTGGGGCACATAGTAGGTGCTCATTCCTTCATCCTTTGAACAAACATTTCTCATAGGCCTTGTTCACTCAGCTAGGTAAACTCTGGATTCAGGCTGACCATGTAGAAGCAGCCCAGGTCACTAGCAATGTTTATCTTAGCCAGAGACAGACTTTAATAACCAAGTGAATAATTATTTAACAGCAATTATGACAAGCCATCATAAGAGAAGTACAGAGTGCCACAGAGGAAGGGTCAGCGGAGTCCTACCACTCTGGAAGGTGGGGCCAGAGATTTGATTGAAGAACAAATGTCAGGGGGTTAGGAGAGGTAGGGAAGGAAGGAATGAGGGAGGGAGGGGCGGAAGTACTTTTTAATATACTGGCAAAGTCACCTCTTAATCCTTCCTGAAAAATCCCATTCATGTTAGCGCTCTTTGTCACAAATCCACGATTATTCAGAGATTTGTGACATAGCAACAAGCCCAGGCTCAATTCCTGAGCCTGCTATTTACACTTCTGGCAAATGACTCCACTCTCCCAAGCTCAGATTCCTTACCTGTAACACGAGGAGTGTAAAAAGTAGCTCCTGTTCGGGATTGCCACGGAAATCAAGTGCAGGGAATTCTAAAGCACTTAGCACAGTCCTCACATGGTTGGCAAAATGGTATCCTTGTTGCTCTCACCATTCATGTCCAACTGCTTCCCATTCAGATGGAGAAGTATAAGCTCAGAGTAGTCAAAGACGTGGCTAGGGTCACTCAGCCAACAGAAGGCAGAAGGGACACCCAACCACCGGTCTCCCCAAGCCAATCCTTTTGACAGAAAATGATATTGCCACAAATCTCTTACATCTCATAATCAGAAATAAATAAATATCTAAACCAACACTAATGCTTTCCTGGGGGAAGGGTAGTGATCACATGGAAATTTCTGAGGGTGAGCTCTAGGTTGGGAAGAAAAATAGCTTCACTTTTTTTTTTTTTTTTTATCATTAACTTACAGGTGTTTTGTGGGCAATGTCACAGACCCAGGACCGTTCTGGACGCTGAATAGGAGATACAAAGACTAAGACATGCCTCTTTCCTCCCAGGTTTTATAGTCTTGTTGAATTTCCCCTTCAAAAAAGCCAAAAACATGGATTCTTTTCAGGTGGGAGGTTTAAGGCTTGAAGGGAATATTTCCAAACATTCTCAGAAACCACGGCTCAGATATTTCTGGTCACTTCTTTACAGGAAAACCTCTACTTTTGACCAACTACTCACCTTAGAACTCATCCATATTACTAAAACCAACAAAATAATTTCAATGTGGATGTTAGATGCATTGGTAGAATTTAATCTTCAGCATTTCAGGACATTGCCCGTCATAGGAAAGTAATTCCTCTCAACTTAATAATAACCTAGCAATAGAAACTAATTATATGTATGTCAAGAAACAGGCATTCAGAACCAAATAAACACCCTCACGTTAGCCAGACTTCCTGAGACTATCGCACACTAAAATCTATTCATTGGCCTTTCAATAAACAGTTCTTGAGCACCTACTAATAATAGCCAACCTTAATGAGGGCTTATCATGATCAGGCCCTTATGTCAACTTTACAACGTCCCTAGGAGGTGGGTACTAGTTTTATCTCCATTTGACAGATATGAAAACCGAGTCACAGAGAGCTCAAGTAATTTCGCCTATGGCCACACAGCTAGCATGTGTTAGCATTAGGCTCTTCCAGAGAGTTTCTCACCAGAGTCCCTGCTCTTAGCTACCACGCTGCATTGCTTCTGAGAAGCAAGAATTCTCTGGATGTCGGGAGAGATGCATAGCTAAGTAACCTGACTTCGAGGCACTGCCACCAAGGGTGGCAATAAGAGGACACGAGTGAGCAAATATTGAGCACTTACTATGTACGAGGTCCAGGATCATCTCCTCACAATACGTCATAATACATCATTTATCCCCACGACCGTTCAGTGAAGGGTAATCGTTGGCAAATAAGGCAAACAGTGAGAATGTGAGAGAGGTAGGAATTTAGAGATGGTGGGTAACCAGATCCAGGTCAAGCAGTTCATGAGGGGACGTGAGGGTTGGAGCCAGGATTCATGGTCAACTCCATCCCTCTCAGAATCACACAATCTTTCCACTTCACTTGGATGTCTGCTACTTTACAGTTCTCACGTTGGCCAAGGGCATCTCTAAAGTTCTCTTGGACACAAATGAGACAATGGCTTGCTCTACCTGGGGAGAACGAGGAAGGCTTCAGAGAGAAACCGGCATAAAAATGAAATTGGGAAGGAGTATTACAACAGTGAGAGACTGAAGAGGAATGTTCCAGACTGAGAATATATATACATAGCAGGTTCATAAGAGCACAAAGATGTGAAAGAGTTCGGCATGCTCAGGAGCAAAGTTGAAGAGGACTTTTGTTCAAGCATAATCTTCCATGATCCACAAGGACTGTCACTATGTCATATTTACTTTTATAATCCCAATGCCTGCATTCTGCCTGCACAAGACACATGCTTAATGAAAGATTGCTAAATAAGTGGATGGATGGATGGATGGATGGATGGATGGATAAAAAATTGAATAAATTAATGAGCAAATAAGCAAAGTAATGACATTATGGTAGAGGTGGCATTATATGGAAATGGAGTTATTAACAACTTACATATTCAATGTCAGCACTAACATGTGCCTCTCTTCATAGTCCCACTGAGTAGAATTCCTGTTACAGGGAATAGTGTCTTTCATTCTATAGCAAAGAATAAGATTTAGGGGTGCCTGGGTGGTTCTGCTGGTTAAGCATCCACTTCGGCTCAGGTCATGATCTCACAGTTCATGAGTTCGAGCCCCATGTCCAGCTCTGTGCTGAGAGCTTGGAGCCTGGAGCCTGCTTTGGATTCAGCATATCCCTCTCTCTCTGCCTCTTTCCTGCTCTCGCTCTCTCTCTCTCTCTTTCTCAAAAATAAATAAACATTAAAAAATAAGATTTAAAGTGCAAATACTTTGAAGAATTCTTCAGTGAATTTTTGATGGATTGTTGAAAATAGCAACAAGTAGACATAAATGCATACTAACATGTAAATGTCTGCTCTTGGATCATGTCCTGACAGGGTGCTAGGATAGGAAGGAAGACAGAGAATGAAATCTGAACTTGTTAACTCCTTCCATTTCATCAGTAATGTGCTGTAGAAGCTTCAGTGTTCCCACCAAACCTTATCTTACCATTCAAATATTCACCTTCACCTGAGAATGCTTTCTGTCAAAAATGGATGCTGTCAAAGACTTCCCGAATCTTTTCCACATCATTTAGCCACCACTCCCTAACATAAACGATCCTCTCTACTAATCAGTACAGCCTCTGCCCTTCCCCATAACCCATATTGGTTCTCACCTCCCTTCCCCATCTTTGTCTTCCCATCCTCCTACTATGTTCTCCCCACTCCATCTCTACATCAAAATCTTGCCTTATCTTCTCAGCAATCTGTCCCTCCTAATATTCCCACTTCAATAGGGAAAAATACGAAAGCCCATTTTTCCCCATTCATCCTTAACTATTTGTCAGAGTCTTGGCTTCTTGATTTAGGTCATAGGTGAAGCAAACTTTGCTCAAATGATAATAATATCTACGTTTATTGAGCATGCCCTTTATGCTCAGACCCTGGATTTTGCACACATTATATCTCATCCTAAAAGGTAAAAAGCTGTGTGTCCATTTTGTAGACGAAGAATCCAAGGATCAGGAGAGATAAAATACAAGCTAAGTAAATGCCCTCCAACCTGAATTCCAGTTCTTTTCGTTCCAACTCAGCCTTCCTTCTCCTAGTCAGTATGTCTACTGAATTATGAAAATATTCTGCTTAATCATTAGATGTTATCTTTAAACTGTAGCTCAACCTGTACTAAATCTCTGTAAGTGCTGTTTAAGTTGGTTGTAGAGTGTGCCACAGAATGTAACAGGTTTTATTTAACCCTTATTATTGAATATGGCATTTGCAACCTTGTTTTTAAATTATAAGGAACAGAGCTCTGAAAAACCATTATAGTTTTTTGCCCTTATTTTGGATCATTTCCTTATAATCAATTTCCAAGAGCAAGACTATTATGTCAAAGCATATGAATGTTTTATGACCCAAAATACACATTTATCAGCGTGCAGTGGTGTGCGAAAACGTACACCTTCACTGCTACCAGAAATGCAGATACGTCCCAGGTCATCAGTCAAGGGCATGATCCTTTTGCTCTTTCAGAACTAGTGAAGCCAAACATTGTTTACTACTCTATCTGTGTGAATGATCTCATCTATCCCTGTCTAGTGTGCCTCTTGGTATTCTGATTGCATTTTTATTCATTTGTACTGGTCCTTTAGGACATAGTATAAATCCTATGCTGAGCATAGTGTCTTTGCTAGACCTGAACTCATTCAGCTAACTATACTCACTCTGGCCATAAGTACGTGATGGTCACACACCACCCAATGCGCCACCATGATAGCACTGGGGATACCCAAATGAAAAAGATCTGGCTTCATCGAACCCAGAGACTACAAAAAAAGTTCTGATGGGGGGGGGGGGCCTGTGGGATAAGCTCTGAATTACAACAAGATACTTCTGCCCAAAATGGGGAGATAAGGGAAGAAAAGGGTGGTGATTGGAAATGGTAGGGGCAGCCAAGGAGTGGTTTAAAGCTTCAGAAGAAGCAGAGAAAGGACATCTCCTGTTCTGTGGCATCTGCATGGAAGCAAGGTTTGGGCCCGAGCGGGACAGTGGGGTTTTCTCTCTGGGGAGAAGCAGAGAGGTGGGATTTCTGGCTGAGAAGCCTGGTGAATCAAAGCCCAGACCTGACATCACAGCTGCAAAAGCAAGCTCAGTGAGCAGAGGGCTGGCTGGTGCATCTGGGAAACATTTTCTGCATGAGGACCCATGAGACATTTGTTTGTTCACCGAGCAGTCTGGCCGCTATCATGGGGGTCCATGAGAACCAGACCACTCAGATGAAAGTGGACATCTCTTTTCCAGAAGTTTCTCCCCGTGAAGGCAGTTGGCTGGCCCTATTTTTAACCAGCTAATGAGGGGTCTATAAAATTCTGATTCTTAAGGTTCTTAGTGTGACAAATATACTTTTCCCCAAGGTCTGGCTACTTGGGGTCCGGGACTAAAAGAGACTCTTTGGCTGAGTCAGGGAAGGGTCTTATAAAGATAGGAGGATAAACTTCCATACACTCAAAGTCCTTGGCAAAGTGGGATAAGTCACAAAGCTATTCAATTTAATTCTCTACTGGGAACCCACCGTCTGAAGCCAGCAAAGGCTATCTACTAGATTGGATCAATTCAGTTAAAAATTTTTGATTCACATTTCTCAACGGATTTAAGTGTCTAAATTACTCGTTGGGCATTCCTTGCATCCAGGCTGAGAGTCCTCTCTAGGCGTCAGGAGGGAACCTGTCTTCATGGTCTTACTTCTTTAGGATAGAATATCCTCTGAATAGGATAAACTCTGAATTACAACCACAAGATACTTCTACCAAAAACGGGAGATGTAGCAAGAAGAGACCTAAACCCAAGAAATGGCTCAGAGTTCACAGTGACAGGCACCCAAGGATCATCCAAAGTGGGGGCTGGTGAATTCTCTGGAGCCAAGGGAAAGATTGTCCCCAAGCTACCAAAACAAAGTTCCAGAGAGACTGACACAGACTCTCAATATCATGGTCTCCAATAGAATGCTCACTGATTGACCTAAAGGACTCAGGATCCAGAATAAGAAGATCCCTCACCTGTCACCTTGCCATCAGGCAAGTCTTAGGGTCACATGTGGAATGGGCATAAGAAATCCTTGGGGAACCTGCTTAGCATCCGACTGTAACCCAACTCCAAGCCTATGGATACAGTGATGGAGTTAATGGTAGAACCCAGGAACCCTCACCCTCCCACCCTGTATCAGCCACACTGGCTTCCTTTGCCGTCCCTCAAACATACCTCCTACCTCCAGGCCTTTGCACTAGCTGTTTTCCCGCCTGGAACACTCTTTCCGTAGACATCCACATGGCTCCCCCCATTACTTCATTCTGGTCTCTGCTCTGGTACTGCCTTCTCCAGGAGGCCTTCCTGACTACCTTGTATGAAACAGCAGCCTCTTACCCTTGTCTTAGCAGGCTAGACTCTTCCTAGCACATATAACCACCTGAAATACTAACCAAGCTTAAGCTCCATGACAGCAGGTACCCGCCCTTGTCTGTCCCCTGCTATGTGCCAAGCACCCAAAACAGAGCCTGACACATAGTCAGTTTGCCATAATTATTTGGTGAGTCAATTAAATCAATTTTCATAAGAGCTCCAAGGGCTTCCAGAGACTAGTCCTTGCAGCACACTTTGTAAGCTGCCAGGCTTACTTCCTCAAGTCAAATTTTACCCCTTCAAGTGTTCCTCTTCATCAAGACAGTGTGTTCTGCTCGATTCCTTTCTTGCCCTACTTCCCCATCACACCTGGAGCCCCAGAGGAGAATTACTACATGATAGGTCTCAGGAGATGACACATTTATCTGAACCCAAAGTTCTCAGGAACCTGAAATCAGAGGGTTCGGTGGCTTGTCTAGTGTCCCACAGGTACTGTGTGAGTGTCAGAGCCGGGATGAAGGACCCAGGCATCCTGACACCCACTCCTTTTTCCCTGATTTGCAACTGACCAAGTTGAAAAGGGAAGGCATGCGTATTGCTAACAGGGAAGGAACTGCTTTAAGGAAGCAGACAAAATGAAGGAGGAAGGCCAGAAGTAGAACCAGGAAGAAAAGCAAGGCCTTGCCATCCCACTCAATTCGAGAATGGGCGCCCTGGTATCGGAGAGTTTCAGGTGGCCCCAATCTCTGCAGCTCCTGGACAGTGTGTCCAAGGCCTTGCCAATCCCAGGGTGCCACAGGCAAACCACAGTGACTGCAGCCAGCAGAACTGACCACATCCGACCTTGACATGGGTCCGAACACGTGCAGCAGGACTGAAAGAGGGGACGCCAAAGGGGCAGGGGAAGGAAAAAGAAAGGCCCCATAGCACAGGGAGGCCAGTGAGGAAATCAGCCAAGGGCACAGCGGACACAAAAAAACATAATAGACACAAAAACCCAGCAGAAAAAAAAAAAAAAAAATGGCAAAGAAAAGCAAGTTGGTGAAAAATAAATGCTATCCAAAAACACAACAAAAACATTTTTTAAAAGTTTATTTTACCTAGAATTAATGACAGGAAAACCCCATAAACGTGGCGCAAAATGTTTAATGCCCCATTGAATGCCAACATTATGCCATTCATCTGTCCTTGCAGGTGTATTATTTCTAGTCCCCGGGATGAAAAGTAAAGTTGCTCTCCACATCTTTTATAGTACTTAAAAATACATATTTCCAGGGCTTTATTGCCAAGGGTCCCGCTTTCTTCCAGAACCCACAATAACTAATCATGTTACTGCCACCGAGTCTAGGAATTGGAATTAATAGTTGGTGGGAGGGTTTGCTTTCCATCCTATGAGTGATCTTTGCTTTAACGACCCTTAGAGTTAGTGATTTCTCCTAAATATTTATTTCTCCCTGAGGGAAAGATTTCTCTAAGAACTTTCTCTCTGCCCTAAATATCCACAATTCTCGATCTGTTTTTCTTCTATTTGTCCACTTAGAGTTTTTGCTGGAATCAATTTTATTAATTTCCTTCTGAAAATTAGCAAGTCAGAGTAAATCACAGGAGATTTTCCTCTCTACCATGTGAACCGGCCCCCACCTCCACTTTCTGGGTTTTTCTCTCCACACTAGGTAACCAAGGCCTAGATTCATTTCCTATTTACCTAGTTTTTCTCCAGAACATCTCTTCAAATTAAAAAGAAAAAAAAATTTTTTAAGAAAAAAGACACAAAGACAAAAAGAGAAAGAGGGAGGGAAGGAAGGAAAACATAAACTAAGCAGAAATGACTGCAATTTAAACATTGCAATTAACAGCTACGCCCACATCATTTTTCGAAAAGGTGCCTGCCTCCTTTAGCTTCAGAAGACTTCTTTCATAATAAAGGACATTACCCAGGATTGCCTCTGGATCCCTTCTGGCCCACCATCAAATTCACCGCGATGCAGAAACTTCTGGTATCGCCAGCCTCCGTTCAAACTACTGGATTCACTAAGCCACCGTCAAAATCAGGTTTCAAAGCCAGCGGCAACTGGCCCTGTGGCTCTGTGGCCCTGTGGATCTGTGGATCCACGAGCCTGAATAGGTCGTTTAAACTTTTTGCATCGGCAAGTTCCTCCTCTGCAAAATGAAAGTGCTGGACCAGATGACCTCCAAAATCCTCTTAAGCTGTCATATTCTGCTTGTGCATTGTTTCTCAACTCGATGATTTTCGTTTTACTCTAGGAGAGCACAATATTCATCCATTATCCAGGGACGCTAGCTCCCAACTGAAAGAGTAATAAAAATCAAATCAAATCATAAAGGCTTTACTAGCCACAGAATCTGTTTCCAGAACCCCAAACCTGGAGATTCACTCTCAGGCATTCTGTGCTACAGGTTTTCTCACTGGCGGTTCTGGTGGCAGCCGCCCTGTTAACTGACTTTTATCGCTTGTTTTCACAACAACCTTGAGACTCCTTAGAGCAAATCGCAATGGCAAAGCACGTCATCCAACTGGCAGTTAGGAGAGCCAGATCTCAGGCCCCAGAGGAAAGGCCGAATCCTTAATTCCAGCCTGATGATGGGAAGGGAGTCATCAGGAGGTGAAGGGACTTATGCAATGGGACCCAGTGAGCCAGCGTCCGCGACAGGGTTCTGGACACTGAGCTCCTGCCTCTTCGGACGGCATTCAGTTCTCCCAGCCCCACTTCTCCCCTGAATGCTTTTTAATCTGGCATGATCCACAAATAAAGGAAATTGTGGTTTTCACATCATGATCGAGGTTATTTTTCCGCTGTGAATAATAAAAGCAGAGTGACCCATTCGTAGCTTCAAAATGTTCCCCTTCCAGCCCGCATTGTTTATTCCTCGGGTTTTCAACAGTTTTTATTTCAAGCTGTCAGTTTTTAACGCGTTTGCATAATTCTGCATTTTATTTCAGGATTCTCTGTCATAACCATTCATTTCCCCCCACCGGCAAAGCTGTTGAAAAAGAAAACTGTGTTTCCAGGCCAGTCCAATCCTACAAGTTAAAAGCTGGCAGGATCCGTCTTCCTTCACTCCCCTGGGAGGATTAATTTGCTTCTTTTTTATTCTCAAAGTTTTATGATTCCAAATAAAGGATATAATGGTGCCATTGAGAGTTGGGGAAATGTGGAAGATAAATAGTCTATGTGGGAACGGCTTGAAACGAGAATCGAAGTTTCGGGAAAGGGGGTGGGAGAAGCGGAGCTGGGTTTATCATGTGAGTGTGGCCCATTAATGATAAAGGAAATTTCCTCCTTCTAATGAGTCTTGCCTTTATGGACTGAAGTGAGGGCGAATGGTTCCATTTGTGTCATAAACGTAAAGAAGCTGAAATCGTACTCCCAAGAATGTAATATGTTTAATTTTGAAGTTAGGGGAGCAGCCGTTAAAATGCACATTTTTTCTGGAACCTGCAACAAGGAGTCTGGGCTTTTAATCTTGGTTTCATTGCCTGAACACGGACACGTTTAAGAAACATTCTAAAATCATCTGCAGGAACCTAATTGACCAAGGGAAGTCATTTGAATAAATTCTTTTGGTCGAGTTCACCCTAATTACCCCTCCAACGAGGTGGGAGCCATCTGGGTGACGATCCATTAAGACCACTGTTTCAAGAGCCCAATCCACCATCAAAGAACTTTTCTTAAGGGCCCTTTGGAATTTTACAAAATAAATTGGCCAAACGTTATTAACCTCCGGGAGCTTATAATTAAGGTCAATGCAGCAGACGTTTATTGAGGAGGCACTGTGTGCAAAACGCTGTGGAGGAGCATGGCCTACCCTGGGCACAACTCCTGTCCTCACCGTGCACAGAGGCAGTGGACAGGAAGGTGGACGCCCTTCGTCAGTCCACAGTCACGCTGTGAGCCTAGGGTCCCTGCTGCCGCAAACGGTTCACAGACAGGCGACCTCTGAACTGGCACGAAAGAGGCGAGAGATTCAACACTGATCCAATGCACATCCCAGCCCATCACGCACTGCCTACACCCTCTGCTGGCTCCCCCTCCTACCTTGAATTGAATCCAGTCCCTAAACCATGACCTTCAGGGCCCTGAAGGCCCTGGGCCCTTCCTAGTTCTTTGACTGATCTCTGGCTCCCCCATTTGGCTCATACTCTTCCGGCACCTCCCGCCTCCTGGTGTTTTCAACCAACGCAGACCAGATCCTGTCCTTGGGAGGGGGAGGCGACCCCCCCCACACACAGCGAATGGAGCATCACCCTGTGAGCCACATGGCTGTCCCCCACCGTCCTCACCTGGGGCTTCCTGGACCACCCAACTTAAATCAAGCCCCCCTTCACCTTCACTCTTTCCCTTCGCTCTGTTTCCCTCTCTTTGTGGTATTTATTACTCTCAGAAATCAGCATCCTTTTTTTTTTTTTTTTTTTTTTTTGGAGAGAGAGCGAGAGCCAGCATCAGACCAACAGTGGGGGACGGGCAGAGGGAAAGGGAGAAAGAGCGGATTCCCAAGCAGACCCCATTCCCAGCACAGAGCCCAACGTGGAGCTCGATCTCATATCTGTGAGATCATGACCTGAGCTTAAATCAAGAGTCTGATGCTTAACTGACTAAACCACCCAGGTGACTCAGAAATTAGCGTCTTTGGGGCGCCTGGGTGGCGCAGTCGGTTAAGCGTCCGACTTCAGCCAGGTCGCGATCTCGCGGTCCGTGAGTTCGAGCCCCGCGTCGGGCTCTGGGCTGATGGCTCAGAGCCTGGAGCCTGCTTCCGATTCTGTGTCTCCCTCTCTCTCTGCCCCTCCCCCGTTCATGCTCTGTCTCTCTCTCTGTCCCAAAAATAAATAAAAACGTTGAAAAAAAAATTAAAAAAAAAAAAAAAAAAAAAAGAAATTAGCGTCTTTATTCATTGATTTACCTATTTGTTATCTGTCTCTCCCCTCACCCTACCCAGAATGTGAACTCCACAAGAACAGGGGGGTTTCTGAATTATTTCTTGCAGGATCCTTAACACCAGGGCAGTCGGTCCCAGGCACTCGGTTAATATTAGGTGAATCAATCAACCAATCAATGAAGATATAAAGATCAAAGATGGGTCATTTTTGCAGCGTTGGTGGGGGAAGGAGCAATGGACAAGACAGAGGTGAAGTTCAGGCAGGGAGAGCCCAAGGGCGTTTGCGAGGAACTAACAGAAATATGACTTAGCAGGTGGGCTGTGGCCTTGAAAGCTGCACTTTGATCTCCAGACTTTCAGAGACGTGGCTCCTGACATGCCAAGTTGAAGACGGTAAAAAATTCGGGGTCTCTGCCTCACCTCCGTGTCCCTCAAAATTTACACTGTTGTTCAGGCACACACATCTCAGCATTATTTTCCTTGTGCATCCCATAAACATTTGCTGAAATGTTGTTCCCTCCAGCAATGGAGCCCCAATCTCTAGTGACAGGTTTTACAATATTCTCACAGAGAAAAGAGACCCTCAACATAAACGGAAAGCCCTGAAAAGAACCACTTGTTCCTAAGCATGAGTGAGAAAGGCTGTAACTTTAAGATGTGTGGTTTCTGTCCTCTGCGCTGTGGTGGACAAGCCCATCTTTAAGTGTATCCAAAAATGTCAGCTGTCACATGTAAGGGCAGACATCCAACCCCAGCCGCCCCGCAAAGGTGGGTGTGTTATCAGGAGGCCATCACAGAGCACTTAATGGACCTCCACTCCTAAATAAACACGGCAGGGGGATGTGGGGTGCAGCCTTGCGTCCTGGTTATTTGTGTGTTCCTGTCAGACTAGTCAATTTCATTGGCCTGTGACATTACATTTACTTCCTGGAATATGAGATTGCACAGATCTGCCTTCACGGGCACTGGTGGCTAAAATGGGAACAGTTTAAGGAATCGTTAAGTCAGAGCCTGTATATAAATTCCACATCACAAGGAGATGGCCAGGACTCTGCTCAGCACAGGGAGATTTATCTTCCCTGGCTCAGACCATGACCCCATGCTCCCTCACCACCCCCCTCCTTTCACACTAATAACAATGGTATCTCACTCTCTAAAGGGCCCACGCGGTCTTATTTGAGGCCCTTTAAAATCTGGAGCCATATTATTCTCCAAGGGTCTAAATGACACTTTAATTGCCCTGGTCACAGTGCCATGTTAACTCCTTCAGGGGAAAGTGAACGGTTTCACAAAGACAGGCTCAATTGGGAAGAGCCCGTGATCCTAGTACTTGACACCCAAATCCAAACGCCTGACTGGCCCAAGAGCACTGAATTCATGTCACCACGGTCCCTCAGCCATGAGAAGGGTGCAAACAATATGTCCGCCGCACCCTGGGTAGAGACCCTTTCTTGGCTAAGTCTTTGTGCCCCTCTCCCCACCTGTTTGGGGCTACCTGATGGTCATTGCTCCTTAACGTGATCAAATCTGGCCAAGTTTTAGGGATCAGAAGGGGTGAACCTGAGCCTGTTTAACATTCTTCCAATCCAGTGAGCCCGAATCCTTTCCAATGCCCCTCGCTTCTCTTCCCTCTGTCTGTTGTGAGATCCCCTCTCGAGACCCCCCACAGCTGCAGTAACGACACGTCTTGCCACAGGCATATTAGACATGCCCTACGCTTTCCAACCTCTTTGCTAGTGTGCATGCCATGCTGCCCAGCAACCAGAAGGGACTCCTCCTCATATCCAGCCATCTAATTATATCCACCTCAGAGGCCTTTCAACTCTGCGGCGACTTCCTATTTAAGGGAGACTCTCCTTAGAGATTCTCTCCTAAAGGAGTGAAAAAGTGGCCCACTTCTGGTTGGAATCCTGGGTGCCGAGACCTTTCCCTTGATCAGTTCTGCCTGCAGTCTCCTTCCCCATGTCCTCTCTCTGGCCAGCATGCAAATCCCAGCGCACTCGATGATGCTGGCCAAGCGTAAGAGAGTCAAGATGCCTGCTCCCATCTTTCCTTGAAACACAGTCTTCAAGTCTATCTCTCTTTACCTCCATTTCCAAGAGAGCAGTATCTCTCTACTTACAGAGAAAACGAGGGTACAAGCGCATAATAAAAGGCATCTGACCCTCAGCTTCCATCAGGGAGATAAAAGGGCATGGTGGGGATTTGGGTTTACTTGGGAAAACTCTTCCCTGTTAAAATGAGCAGAGGGGGGCACCTGGGTGGCTCGGTCACTTATGAGTGTGACTTCAGCTCAGGTCGTGATCTCACGGTTCATGAGTTCAGTCGGCCCTCTGCTGTCAGTGCAGAGCCTGCTTTGAATCCTTTGCCCCCTCCCCCATCTCTCTCTGCCCCGCCCCTGCTCATTCCTCTCTCTCTCTCTCTCTCTCTCTCTCTCTCTGTCTCTGTCTCTCCCAAAATAAATAAACTTTAAAAAACTAAACGAGCAGAGAATTCTAGCTAATTGATACCAAATAAGAAAAGAATTAAGGAAGCCCCCAAACCTATTTTTAGGAGAAATCTCCCAATGTTTAGATACTAATTTAAATCTAAACACAAACAAACTAAAAACAAAGTGGGTCAGTGTGTAAGTGCTGCCTCCAATGGAGGATATTAGGCTGTGAGTTTAAGTTAGCATTTCCTAGAATACAGGTCATGAGATTGCAGATTTCATAGATGCTTTAGGTTCAGTGGTCCCGTGAGTCTAGAAAACAGTGACCTGAATAATGTGAAACAAGTTCTACCTCCATCTCTCATCTTTACTAATGTGCACTGTGAATTTCTGAGAGGGAAAACAAGAGGCAAGGTTTCCTAAATGCCAATGACCATGAGACCCTTTCTTTGAGGACCATCTCAAGGGACTGATGAGCCGCAGATCAAGCGTGGGGGCGTCTGTCTGTGGGAAGGGGGTCTCAGAAGCTGCCCACACTGCTCAAATTGCCAACCTCAGGCCTAGGGCACAAAAGAAGCCCTTGTGGTCGACAGAAGGCCCAGTCCAGCTCTTCAGGAGCCTGTACTGAGGTATGTGGACAAAGCCCTTTCTGGCAATAAAACATTTGCTGGGCCATGCACATCTGCCTCCTTTGGGGGCCTCACAGTGTGACCCCCCAGGAGGTCTTTTCTTATTATCATAACAAACATTAGGTGTGGGGGCGGGGGGGGGGGGGACAGACATGCAAAAACACATCTCTTCTTGGAAAACCTCAAAAACAAGAAGGCAGAGGTTTAGACAGAAAAATGAAGTAGGGTAAGATCAGTGCTTTAAGCAAGGGTTGTGCAGAGTGCCATAGGAATACAGGGGAAATGCACAGATTTGAGAATCAAGGAAGATATCAAAGGTTAAAGCAGGTGCTCAAGGGCAACAGCGTTCCGGGCAGAGAAATGCCACACACCCATGGTTCTCAACCGGGTGCGACTTTGTTCCCCCAGAAGATACATATTTGGCAATATCTGGACACATTTTTGATTGTCACAATGGAGAGGGGGGGTGACTTGCTACTGGTATCTAGTGGGTAGAGGCCAGGCATGTTGCTCAGTATCCTGCGATGCACAGAGAAGTCCAGCAACAAAGATTTATCCATCCCAAATGTCAAAATAGCACCGCGGCTGAGAAGCCTCGCCACAGGCTCACAGAGGTGTGAGCCTGGGTTAACCCAGGGATACGAGTGTCTGCTATTGCCAATCAAGGCTGCTAAAGACCCACCTTCCCCTCCAACCACCCCCAGACTGTAAGCTCCTCAAGGGCACTGACTCACCCTATTGGTTTTTTATATTTCCAGGGCCTAGACTACAGTATGTAAATGAAAATTAATGAATAAAACAGGTTTCCCAAGGAGCAAGGATGATAAGGATGATACAGAGAACATAGGTACATTAGGTTCCAGGGGCAGCCAGACAAACCCCAGAACAGGGCAATGAAACATTTGAAATGTGTTATCTCCAGCTCTGGAGGCCAGAAGTCCGAAAGCAAAGTGTTGGCATAAGCTGTCTCTTCTAGAGGTTCTGAAGGAGTTCTCGTCTCTTCTGGTGATTCCAGGTGTTTCTCGGCTTGTGGGAGCATAACTCCAATCCTGACATCCATCTCCCCCTCGGTCTTCACTTGGCCTTCTCTTCTGTGTCTGCGTCTTCTCCTCTTCAGTCTCTTCCAAGGACATGTGTCCCTGGACCTAGCATCCTCCCCAGATCCAGGATGATCTGATCGCGAGATCCTAGGCTGAATTACACCTGCAAAGTTCCTTTTTCCAAATCAGGTCACATTCACAGGTCCTGGGAGTTAAGACTTAAACATAGCTTTTGCGGGGTGAGGGAGGGCACCATTCAAGACACTCTAACAGGGGGTTACATGCCTGGAAGGTCAAACAAGGGAAATATGCACTGGACAGGAAGAAGGCATCCACCACCTGGCTCATAAATTCTGAAGGTTTGGCCACTTCTTATTTCCACTTCAAAACGACATCGAGATGAAATCTTAAAGGCATTTCATTTTTGACATACAAAATATTTGTGTACAGAATATACAAGTATAAATACGTTCAATGCTAAAAAAGGTTGTCAAAGGAAAAGCTCTGGGGAATCAACAAAACTCTTAATTCATCTAATGTCTCTCAATTTCAAGTCCCTGAAATCTTCTCTGGGCAAAGATTTCATCTGTGCTGTTGGTGGAAAGCCTCATTTTCCTGGGAGTAGAGAGTAAAACTTGAGAAACTCTCTAAGAAGTTCTCAATGGCATAAAGTAACTCAGTTTGAGCCCAGTCCCCAAAATAAGGAACACTGGGCCTCTGTTTTAAAATTGGCCCTGTCACCTTAAATTATCCCTACTTCTTGTCTTGACACAACCTCGAAAGGCTGCTGTTCAGACATGGTTGCATCAAAGCTGCATCGGTGTGAGAGGGGCATATTTTTAAGTGACAGATCTAAGAAGCCAGGCTTCAGTACTCTAAATGAATATATTCTTTTAAAGATGGAAATGACTCCTGGAGTATCCTGTAATCCAACATTTCTCAATAAATCTTATATAATAAATTCTCTGCAGGTCTGAAGACCTAGTTTGGGGATAAGCATGTGCATCCTGGAGCCATATTGGAGACAGACATGAAATAAGTGTCTCCTAGGGCAGGGGACTAAGAGTGCCTTTGAAAGCGACTCCAAGATCATGTCACCAAAGCGAGCGTGATTTTAGAGGAGGGGAGATAAACCGCCAACTTAAGCGAGCTCCCCTCAGACCTCTAGTTGGTAAAGATGAGACTTTCCCATGTTAGAGAAATACTCTGGTTCCCCGTTCCTCTAAAAGATGGAGGTTGGGTGGGAAGGTTTCCCACTCTGAATGGCTTTCAATGTAATAATACTTAATACTCCTTTTTGAAACAGTTTCCTCTTTTTCTGAATATTTTCATGGGACTGTAACCCATTTGTACATAAAATTGGTTGAAAGTGACATGTTGAAAAGTCCGACAAACAGTACAGCGTGCTCTATTTTCAAGGAATATAAAATTGGGCTCTGTCTGACACCTTGAGTGTGCTTGTGAAAACAGAATGTCACATCTCAAAGGGTTGTTCTTGATAGTTTTAGAAAAATAAAATAAAATAAACAGACCTCTCTAGGCAAACAGCCCCTTTGTACTCCGGTTGCCACAGAAACGCTGGCAATTGTACTTTTCATGGCATGTGTTTTTCACTTGATTTTTTAAAACTCTGATGTAGCCAGCTGAGTTAGGGACCCTCCAAATCCAGGCAATAATCTTTAGATGATATTTTGATAGATCCCAAAGATAGTGCCCACACTGTAGACCTAGTTTAAAAAAAAAAAAAAAAAAAAAAAAAAAAGACTCATAATTGAATACAACTGGAGGAAGCAGAACTCATTTTTTCCTGAGCAGTGATATTATGATTCTCCATTTTATTCAATGGACATTCTTTACTTTGAACATTCCTTGATTTAAAAGACCAAATATACATTATTTGGAATCTTCCCGACAGAAGATTCCCAGTCATACATGTTGATACTTCCCTGTCCAGGAAGTGGGGCTTAACTTCCCTCCCCTTGAGAGTGGCAGAACTTGGTGACTAGCTTCCAATGAACAGTGTGGGGAGGGATAAGGGCAATATTATAGTGGGGAAACCTAGAGGATATTACTGCGATCAAGTGATGAATGTTAATATCCAACGGTTAACTCATGCTGTCCTCATGTCCTCCCTGACATGACATGATTAGAAGGGTGCTTTACCTCTCTGCAAACGCAAAAATCTCAATATAATCATGCACAAAAGGAAACACATCAGACAAATCCTGAGGGCCATTCTATAAAATACTTGTCCAGTCATCTTCCAACTTATCAAGACCATAAAAAGCAGGAAGTGAGAGACTGTCACAGAGACTAAGGAGATATCACAATTAAATCAAGCAACTTCCTGGATTCAATCTTATAATATGGGCGGTGGGGGGGGGGGGGGGAGACCCTATGGGAAAACTAGTTAATTCCAAATAAGGTCTGTGGTTTAGTGACTAGAATGGTACAATGTGAATTATTCAACAAATATACCATGCCTACCTATTCAAGATAGGGGGAAATAGGTAAAGAGCATACGGGTACTCTCTATACTATTTTTGCAACTTCCCCATAAAAGTAAAATTATTTGAAAAGTAAAAATATATCTTAAAAATAAAATAAATTAGGGGTGCCTGTGTGGCTCAGTCAGTTAAGTGTCCAACTTTGGCTCGCCGTTTGTGGGTTCGAGCCCTGCATCAGGCTCTGTGCTGACAGCTCAGAGCCTGGAGCCTGCTTCCGATTCTGTGTCTCCCTCTCTCTCTCTGCCCCTCCCTTGCTTGTGCTTTGTCTGTCTCTGAAAAATAAATAAACATTAAAATTTTTTAAAAAATAAATTTAAAAACATAAAATAAAATAGCACACCTTCAAAATTAAAAAGAAAAGGACCAAACAAAATAAATAAATAAGAAAAAGTGCCATAATTTCATGTAATGCAGTGGACTTGTTTCAAGATGACAATACTAAGACAGAACTAGAAAAGCAGAGAATAAATGCAAAGGCAGAGACAATGAAGCTGGATACAAGGGTCTAAATCCTAAAGAAAAAAATCTGTGTTGGGAAAGAAGGCAAAACCAACAGGAAGATTATTGCCCATTGTCCAGAACACGGGCCCTTAAACTATGGTTGGGATCATAATCTTTGAGAAAGTTTTGTAAACTTGTAGATTCCTTTGCCCTACTTTGTCAATTCCAAATCAATGGACATGAGGTAGGATCCTGTCATGCATATTTCACAGGGACATGGTTGCCTCTCTGTGGTAAGGTACACAGACTCTGAAAGAAATGGAGTCTCTACCCACTTCCTTTGAATCTTCGATGGTAATGAGCTTTGACCAACAGAATGAAGCACAAGTGATTCTATGTGACTATAATGATTAATTGTATGTGTCAACTGAAGTGGGCCCTTATCTGACGACAAATATCCTCCTAAGATTGGCCTACAAAGGAGAAGACACACCGAGATGATGATGTGAAGACAGAGCAGAGAGATTTGGCTACAAACCAAGGAATATCAACAATACCAAAAGCCAGAAGAGACCAGAAATGGATTATTCCCTAGAACCTCCAGAAGGAAGATGGCCCTGTGGAGACCCTGATTTCAGATTTCTGGTCTCCAGAATGGTGAGAGAATAAATAGGTCTCTGTTGTTTTAAGACACCAAGATCGTGGTAATTTGTTATAGCCACCACAGGAAACTATTAAAAAAGAAAGAAACAACAGGCCCCAAATGGGGCTCATTTGCTCCCCAGAAAATCAAGTCTTACTTATAGTTTCAACCACTCCCAGGAATGTGACCTTTTAATATTCAACCTGAAATTTCCTGATCAGCACTAGTGAGGTCATCTCCATGTTACAAACGCTGCCCTTCTATTCCCCCCAAAAAGATGACCTACCCTGAAACAATCCTTTCTTTTCTTTTGTTGGTAACATCGTTGCCCGACCCTCCTGCCTATAAGAACCTTCCATTTTGTACAACTCCTTAGAGCATCTCTCTATTTGCTGGATGGGATGCTGCTTGATTCATGAATCGCTTAATAAAGCCAATTAAATCTTTAGGTTGACTTGCTTTTTTTTTTTTTTTAACACAAACCCGAAGAGAAACATGAGCAATATAGGAAAAGAAGGAAAAAAATAGAGCTTTCTGTTAGAGAAATGGAAGAAGCCCAGTGGTGAATGGAAAGTTGAGTTCCAGACTGGAAACAAAATGTCTAGGGAGAAAGGGAAGAGTCTGGATGGGTAGGAGGAGCCCACAGCATGACAAGTCTTCAGGGCCACAAGGGAGAATTTAAACTTAACCTGAGGAAAGCTAAAGGTCCCGGAAGAGGCATTTCACAAGAGATACTAGAAGTTGTATGAACGGAGGCCTCCGGAAGAAAGAATCACTAGAACCCGAGCACCCCTCCTGGCTCTGATTACTCAGTGATTCGCTCACTGAATCAAAGACACTAAGTGAAGAGCTTACTAACTAACGAAGAAGATGGAGGTTAAGAAAACAGTAACATCAGTCAAGGCACAGTGACAGGGTGAAGGAAATCCTCTGAAAAGAACTGGAGTCTGCGAGTTTCTGCCCGGGCCCTGAATCGGGGCCCAAGAAGGGCCTCCCCGTGGACTTAGGCTCGAGATGAGAAGTGAAGCCATGCTGGCTACTCACCCAACATGTGGAGACACATCTCATTTTTTTTTTTCTTTTAAAACAAAAATTCAGGAGAGTGTAATATTGTGATTTATTATAAGAAATATATATTTGGTCTTCATTCCCATTTCTGGCATAGAGATCCTAAAGCGCTGGGAATTCCCTAAGTGATGACAGCGATAAAGGGGCCTTTCGTTATGTTAATGAGTGACTCCAGGCTTGGAATTTGCATTCGTACCCACCTTGACCTCCAGGGAGGGGAGGAGGGCTGGAGGTTGAATCCATCACCAAGGGCCAAAGATCTAATCAATTGTGCCTATGTGATGAAGCCTCCATCAAAAACCGAAAAGAATGGGTTTGAAGAGTTTCCAGGTTGGTGAACCAGGATGCATCACGTGCCTTCATGCCAGGCCCCAAACTCCACGAGGACAGAAGCTCTTTTGTTGAAAACCTCACCCTATGTACCTCTTCATCTGGCTGTTTGATTCATATCCTTTGTCATAAACCAGTGATCTAGTGAGGAAACAGGGTTCCTGAGTCCTGTGAGCCAGTCTAGCAAATTAATCAAGCCCAAGGAGGGGGTCATGACAACCTCTGATTCGCAGCCAGGCAGTCAGAAACAGAGGTGACAGCCTGGATTTGTGACCGGCATCTCAGTGGAGACCGTCTTGTGGGGCTGAGCCCTCACCCTGGGGAATCCAATGCTATCTCTAGGTAGATAGGCCTGGAATTGAGTTGAATTGTAAGACACCCACCTGGGGTCAGAGAATTGCCTGATGGCATGGGAAAACCCACACTGACACTTTGGAATCCAGTGTTGGTACTTTAGATGAAATAACGGAAGGACCACAGTATATTTAAAGATGAATGCTTTTAAAACCAAGATACGATTTTTTAAATTTTTTTTTAGCGTTTATTTTTGAGACAGAGAGAGACAGAGCATGCGTGGGGGAGGGGCAGAGAGAGAGGGAGACACAGAATCTGAAGCAGACTCCAGGCTCTGAGCTGTCAGCACTGACCCCGATGTGGGGCTCGAACTCATGAACCACAAGATCATGACCTGAGTGAAACTGGAGGCTTAACCAACTGAGCCACCCAGGTGCCCCCAGGATTCTATTTTTAAAACCATACTTGTAGTTAGCAAGATCCATTGGGATATCACTATTATTAAACAGTACCATATTATTCTATAAATTGTGAAATTCAAGATTTAGTTTCACGGAGAAACTTGATTTTCCACCCCCCAACCAGTAAGCACCAGGCCTGCCACAGTAACAATATTGAAAGTTTGGTCACCATTCAATGAACTTGACCCTGAAGACAAGTGAAATGGGAAAAGTCTTCTGTATTGACAAAATTTGGCCCCAACATTCTCGTGATTTGAGGTACCAGGTAATTTTCCATGTAGATTTGGCCTGAAAATACAAAGGAAAAGTTCAAACAGGGACACAGCCAGTCTCTTTGGCCTAACCCTGCAAGGGATGTTTGTCTCCACCATACATTTTTTTATTGTCTAGTTAAGTTTTGAGTAATTCAGCTGACGGGATTTTCAGCCCTGCCCATGGGCTATGACTCATTCCACCATCAAATTAACAGCTCTTTTGGAAAATGTTTTTTCATGACTTGGCCAAAACTCTCCATGGCTTAATTTCATCCCTTTCTTCCCAGAGAAATTCTTTGAACAAGTCCAATGATTGCACACTTCAGAAGAGCCTTTATGTCTGGCCATGGCAAATGCCGGACCAACCTATCGATTTCAGCTTCCCTCAGCACCACTAGGCTGATGCCTTCACCTTCCCTTCATATCTGCACATCAACCCTTTCTCTGTTACTAAAACAGGTTTACAGTATCTTGAAACATCCAATTCATGGGATTAAAAGTTATTTTGCAGAAAGAAAAGATGCACGTAAAGACAAATCAGGATGCCTGCATTTCCTCTCAGTTCCTCTAAGAACAGTGAGAATTGCTTCCTCTCTTGACTTCTTCATCTGCAAAATGGTGAAACCAGAATAAATGACATTATGGTCATGACCTTCTACCTTTAAAACTGAAGAGTTCGGTCTACTCAGATCAATATGAAACTATAAAAAGTTTGCCTACAAAAGTCAAGCAATGGGCATGGCATGATATAAGGTTGAGTAAGAACATTTAGATGCAGAGGTACAGGGTCCAGACCAATAGATAAAAAGGATGTATACACAGTGTATCAGGCAACTATTTCCTCAGTAACAATGCCTCACAAGCCAGCCCAAAAGTAAGTGGCTACCATCAATAAGCGTGTATCCTCATGCTCATGGGTCCACAGCTGGAGGAATTCTGCTTTGTGTTGTGGGGGAATTGGATCTGACTGCAGGTAATATTTACGTAAGGATCAGGCCTACTCCCCATCTCTCATGCACATGGGACATATTCTTCTCATGGTGACTATATTTCATCCTCTAACATTCTATTGGCCAAAATATGCCACATGGCCAAGCTCAAAATCCAAGTCTACTCTGCCCATAGTGGGAGGGGGAGAAAAGTGAATATTGCGGAACAATCATTCAAACCATCACAGACAGCTCTTTTGCTCCCATTATCTTTCTGACACAGTCCCTCTCTCTTTATGTGCATTGAGTTGACGTCAAGATCAAATAAGACCAGTTTCTGGCAAGCACATTTCTGGAGGAAAAAAATTTAAGAGATAACTTACTATCTTACAATTTTCATGAGACCAAAAGTAAGCTATTCTGCAACTATGGATAATTATGTAATAAAAGAATCTGATGAACACTGACTATGCACCAGGCACCATTCTAGGTTCTCTTCATTCATTCTTTTATTTAATTGAACTAGCATATAGGGGGCGCCTGGGTGGCTCAGTTGGTTGAGCATCTGACTCTTTTTTTTTTTTTTTTTTTTTAATTTTTTTTTTTTCAACGTTTATTTATTTTTGGGACAGAGAGAGACAGAGCATGAACGGGGGAGGGGCAGAGAGAGAGGGAGACACAGAATCGGAAACAGGCTCCAGGCTCTGAGCCATCAGCCCAGAGCCCGACGCGGGGCTCGAACTCACGGACCGCGAGATCGTGACCTGGCTGAAGTCGGACGCTCAACCGACTGCGCCACCCAGGCGGCCCGAGCATCTGACTCTTGAATTCAGCTCAGGTCATGATCCCAGGGCTGTGGGATGGAGTCCTGTGTTGGGTTCCACACCAAGCATGGAGCGTGCTTGAGATTCTCTCTCTCTTCCTCTACCCCTCTCCCTCATTCACTCTCTTTCTCTCTAAAAAACAAAAATAAAAAATTGAACTAGCATTTAAACAGACTGATGTTTTACCACATATAGAATACCTTGAACAGAACTGATCCTAAAAAAAAAAAAAAAAATCCTTTCCAATTCACATCATTCAAAAATGTTGGTCTAAAAACACTTTTTCATTATTTGATCAATTTATTCAGGATTCACGAAGTATCTCTAATTCTCAACTTTCCCAACAAAGCCTGAAATAAAATATTATTAGTTACACGTTATAGATTGCAAAAGTGAAGATTAGAAAAGATGAAATGACTGCTGAAAGGTAAAGGAGCAAAGATACAAACCCAGGCACATCTGATCCCAAAACCCATGCTTTTCCCCCGATACCATGTGTCCTGGGTAACACTGAAAACATGCATAATAAGTGTTTAATGAAAGTTTATAGACTAAAGAAAGGAAAGAAGGGAGAGAACATTGAAGGAACGAAGGAAGGAAGGAAGGAAGGAAGGAAGGAAGGAAGGAAGGAAGGAAAGAAGGAAAGGGAGAGAAGGAAGGAGGGAGGAAGGTCAGTAATAACCCCCCAAAATAGGAAAACTGAACATACTTGAAACAAATACATAATAATACAAAGCAACTTCAAGCTGTAAACTAAAGAAAAACAAAATTTTATTTTCCCAGAGTTGAATGGTCAATTGGTAAATTTCTTCATTCATTAAACAAACTGTGCTACCTCTTGACACAAGTCCACCTGTGGTGGGAGGGCAATTTCTGCCTGTGTCCTACTCTAGGAATCCAATAGGGAGAGGTATCAGAGACACATAATACCCACATCTGGCTTAGAGGCTTATCAGGCTGACCATTTTCTACAATTGGCCTCAAGCCAAAATTCCCAACCATGGTACTCAAGTTCCTACACAATTTGGTCCAAACTCCCTTCCTATCTGCATCCCCTTCCTGGCCCCATCATCTCAGCTTCCCACCAGTCCTAGAATACATGCCTCTCCCTGGCTCTGTACCTTGCACCTCCCCTTTTCTCTGCCTGGAATTCATCCCATCTCCAGCTGGTGGACTTTTTCTTATCCCTCAATGTCCAACTGAATTATCATCTCCTTCCTATCCTCCGATTTCCCTGGGAGAACTTGTTCTTCCTTTCGCTGTGACCCCAGGAATCATATAAATGCCTCTAGTACCACAGGCAACACAGGTCACAGGATCTCCATGTCTGTTCCCGCCACTGACTTTTGACCTCCTCACAAACAGGAAAGATCTTAGGCACCTTTATGAGCACCCTGCTATACTTAGCCTAAAACCTACCAGATTATACTGTTTTACCTTCTTACAACTTTAATCAGTGCCTTCCCCCTCATCCGTCTCCCCAGCAACTGGCCAGGAGAAGCTGTACTGGAGAAGAAATGTGCTGTGTTCCTGTTACACCCAAAAGTGTAGTCAGAAGTTTGCCTTGATTGCCAGGCTTGTTCCTACCCTTCCTTCAACACTCACCCCCACAAAGCCTTCCCCAGACCAAGGTAGAACCTGTGTGTACCCCGCCGGTCAAGTCAGGACCAGTTAGGAACTGCTTACAGAACCGTGGACACTTGACCATGAGCAACACTGGGTTACAGGTGCTGACCCCGTTGCTATCAAAAAGCCATGCATAACTTTTGACTCCTCAAAATTTACTAATAGCGAGAACCACTTTTTATCACCATGCACAATTTACTGGAGAGAGGAACTGCTCACGTGGAGGCGATTAGTGTCACAGGTGTTTTAAGCAGATGTTCCCAACATGTGAGCTCACCGCAATAGCAACAGCAGGTGGCTAGAAAATTGTCACAGTAGCACAGTATGTACTATGGTTAATTTTATGCACTTATGGTTTAATACCGTATGTTTGTTTACATTTCTCTCTACTGCAAATGGCACCACATATGGTAAGTGTGTGAAGGTTTTGATAAATTTCATTTCATTTCATTTCATTTTTAGAGAGAGAACATGCATGTGAGCAAGGAAGAGGAGCAGAGAAAGAGAGAGAAAGAAAATATTAAGAAAGAGAATCCACTCTCAGCATGGAGCCCAGCACAGGGCCCCATCCCATGACAGTAGGATCGTGACCTGAGCCGAAATCAAGGGTCGGACGCTCAACAGACTGAGCCATCCAGGCGCGCTGAGTTTTGATAAATTTTAACTTTTTATAATAGATTTGTGTAAATGTAATGGCAGTAAACGATAAAACAGACTATTACCTATATCTATTTTATGCACTCCTGATGTACCTTTTCTTATTTTTTCAATATTTCTGGGCTACATGATTCATCTGTGAGTTTTTCCAAATTGTTCCAAATCTCCTGATTATTTTCCAGTATATTTATTGAAAAAAAATCCACGTATAAGTGGACCTGCATAGTTCAAACCCATGTTGTTCAAGGGTCAACTGCACTTGTAACAGAAGGTGGGTTCAGCTGGCTGTCACTCTCCATCTATCGATACATCAAGTTTAAAGGCTAAAACTGCAGCCGAGAAGGGAGCCTCAACCCAGGAAGCAAGAATGTATAACCAGAGAACCAATGACCAGCTTCCAGGTTAAAAGTTAAGAGTCAAGAGAACAAAATGAGGACCTGGGCACAAGATAGGAAAGCTCAAACAATTCGAGAAATGCTGCCTCTTATGTGATTCCTTGAAGATGCTACAGCTAGATACTTCCCCTCTATTTCTATGGCAGTTGGGCAAATGTTTATTAGAGCATTTCTCTTAATATTTCGTAACTTACTGCAACAACTGCTCTCATGTGTGTGAATTACTTGAGAGCAACAATCTTGTCACCTTCTCCTTTTTATCACCAGCACCTAATACAGTGCTTAGGCCTTCATAAAGGGGAAGGAAGAAGAAAAAAGGAAACAGGAGAAGAGAGAGATACATGAAGGGAAGGGAAGGGAAGGGAAGGGAAGGGAAAAGAAGCTGAAGGGAGGGGAAGGGGAGGGGAAGGGAAGGAAAGGAAAGGGAGGGGAGGGGATATGCTTCTCAAAGTTAACATGGTTAAAGAACACTTGACTTTGGCCATGCCCACCCACAAACCAGTTCTTCCAGTGTTCTCCATATTTGCCAAAGGTACCATCTACTACTTAGCTCCACTGACCAATGTCTAGGCATGATCTCACATTCTTCTCTTCCCCTCACCCCTCATATCCAATTAACCAGCACAGTCATCGAACTCCCAAGTAGAAAGCAAATCCAACCCTCCCCACTGCCATCAATGCTCCATCCTTCCCCAAGTCCCTACTGAACTCCTGCAGCAGCCTCCCAGCTGGCCTTTCTGCCTCCTCTCTAGCTTTCCCACAAAAGCTAAAGGGATATTTAAATTTCTTTCTCTTGGGGCGCCTGGGTGGCGCAGTCGGTTAAGCGTCCGACTTCAGCCAGGTCACGATCTCGCAGTCCGTGAGTTCGAGCCCCGCGTCAGGCTCTGGGCTGATGGCTCAGAGCCTGGAGCCTGTTTCCGATTCTGTGTCTCCCTCTCTCTCTGCCCCTCCCCCGTTCATACTCTGTCTCTCTTTGTCCCAAAAATAAATAAATGTTGAAAAAAAAAAAATTATTAATAAAAAAAAAAATAAAATTTCTTTCTCTTATTTGGGTATAGTTGACACACCAATGCTACATTAGTTTCAGTCATACAACACAGTGACTCAATTTCTCCATGTAATGCTGTGCTCACATGTGTAGCTGCCAGCTGTCACCATACAACACTATTATAATACCTTTGACAATATTCCCTAGGTTGTACCTTCTTTTCCCATGACTTGTTCATTCCATATTTAAGTGTAAGTCAGGATATATCATTTTGCTGATCAAAATTCTCCAGCAGTGTTTCATAAATCCTAGTCCAAAATCAAAGTCCTTTGACCCATGGGGCCCTGTGTGATCAGAACCTGCCTACTCCTCTGATCTCATCTCCCTGGACCCCACCTGGAACACCAGCATCTAGCCATACCACCCTCACTGTATTCCTTGAACACATTACACTCTCCAACTCTAGGACTTAGAGCTTGATCATCTGTGTCTTTGCATGGCTGTCTCCTTCATTCAAAGTGTCAGCTTCTCATAAAATACCTAGGAATAAACCTAACCAAAGATGTGGAAGATCTGTATGCTGAAAACTATAGAAAGCTTATGAAGGAAATTGAAGAAGATATAAAGAAATGGAAAAACATTCCGTGCTCATGGATTGGAAGAACAAATATTGTTAAAATGTCAATACTACCCAAAGCTATCTACACATCCAATGCAATCCCAATCAAAATTGCACCAGCATTCTTCTCGAAACTAGAACAAGCAATCCTAAAATTTGTATGGAACCACTAAAGACCCTGAATAGCCAAAGTAATTTTGAAGAAGAAGACCAAAGCAGGAGACATCACAATCCCAGGCTTTAGCCTCCACTACAAAGCTGTAATCATCAAGACAGAATGGTATTGGCACAAAAACAGACACATAGACCAATGGAATAGAATACAGCCTCCAGAATTGGACCCACAAAAGTATGGCCAACTAATCTTTGACAAAGCAGGAAAGAATATCCAATGGAAAAAAGACAGTCTCTTCAACAACTGTTGCTGGGAGAACTGGACAGAAACATGAAGAAGGATGAAACTGGACCACTTTCTTACACCATTCATAAAAATAAACTCAAAATGGATAAGGGACCTGAATGTGAGACAGGAAACCATCAAAACCCTAGAAGAGAAAGCAGGAAAAAAATCTCTCTGACCTCAGCCGTAGCAATTTCTTACTTGACACGTCCCCAAAGGCAAGGGAATTAAAAGCAAAAATGAACTATTGGGACCTCATGAGGATAAAAAGCTTCTGCACAGCAAAGGAAACAATCAACAAAACTAAAAGGCAACCAATGGGATGGGAAAAGATATTTGCAAATGACATATCAGACAAAGAGCTAGTGTCCAAAATCTATAAAGAACTCACCAAACTCCACACCCGAAAAACAAATAACCCAGTGAAGAAATGGGCAGAAAACATGAATAGACACTTCTCTAAAGAAGACATACAGATGGCCAACAGGCACATGAAAAGATGCTCAACGATGCTCCTCATCAGGGAAATACAATTCAAAACCACACTCAGATACCACCTCACGCCAGTCAGAGTGGCTAAAATGAACAAATCAGGAGACTATAGATGCTAGCGAGGATGTCGAGAAATGGGAACCTCTTGCACTGTTGGTGGGAATGCAAACTGGAGCAGCCACTCTGGAAAACAGTGTGGAGGTTCCTCAAAAAATTAAAAATAGATCTATCCTATGACCCAGCAATAGCACTGCTAGGAATTTACCCAAGGGATACAGGAGTGCTGATACATAGGGACAATCGTACCCCAATGTTTATAGCAGCACTTTCAACAACAGCCCAATTATGGAAAGAGCCTAAATGTCCATCAACCGATGAATGGATAAAGAAATTGTGGTTTATATACACAATGGAATACTACGTGGCAATGAGAAAGAATGAAATATCGCCTTTTGTAGCAACGTGGATGGAACTGTAAGAGTGTTATGCTAAGTGAAATAAGTCATACAGAGAAAAACAGATACCATATGTTTTCACTCTTATGTGGATCCCGAGAAACTTAACAGAAGACCATGCGGGAGGGGAAGGGAAAGAAAAAAAGAGGTTAGAGAGGGAGTGAGCCAAACCATAAGAGACTCTTAAAAACTGAGAACAAACTGAGGGTTGATGGGAGGTGGGAAGGGGGGAGGGTGGGGGATGGGTATTGAGGAGGGTATTTGTTGGGATGAGCACTGGGTGTTGTATGGAAACCAGTTTCACAATAAATTTCATATTAAAAAAAACAACAACAAAGCGTCAGCTTCTCAGGGCACCTTGGTGGCTCATCGGTTAAGCGTCCAACTTTGACTCAGATCATGTTTTTACCATTCGTGGATTCAAGCCCCGCATTGGGCTCTGTGCTGACAGCTCGGAGCCCGGAGCCCGCTTCGGATTCTGTGTCTCCCTCTCTCTCTGCCCCTCTCCTGCTTGCGCTGTCTCTCTCTCTCTCAAAAATAAACATTAAAAATTAAATTAAAACAAATAAAGTGTCAGCTTCTCAGAGATGGTTTCCCCAGTGTCCCTAGTGAAAGCAGACACACACACTCACACACACATTTACACACATACACATTTACATACCCGTGCTCACATGCCCACATATGCACACTGACACGCAATCACACACAAGACATACACAAATACACCCACATATACCCATTCACACACACACACACACACACACAGGTTTAAGCCATCATAAATGTAAAGAATCAGCTTCACCCTCCAGGCTGGTTCCCAGTAAACATGAGATGTTTCATTTGTCCCTTTAAAAATGCATCCTTCACTGTAATCTCTCAAGTTTTATATATCAGAGGAAAACTTTGTCTTAGTTTATGAGCTAGGGTAACCTTCCGAACAAAGAGTATTTTTCACATTTTCAGAGTCGTCCAGAGAATTGTGTTTTAAGCTCCATATTGAGATTTTATTTAGTTCTGTGGTCTCTCCCCCAAAATTAGAGCATGGTACTCACTTTGATAGCCTGGATCTTGCACCGACTGAGAAATGCGAGCTTGGATTTTAGGCACCTGAGAGTTACATGGAATTGTGTGAGTCTTATAAACATTACGGGTCTTCTGGAGCCTATGAATTGCTTCCATTTAAACTCAAAAGCCCCCTGACACAGTTCCTGGGGCCTGTAAACCCTGTGATACCAGCCGTAATAACTCCCCTGGCAAGAAATGAGCTTCACTTCCCGTGGCCTATAAAAGACCTTGCCTGACCTTCGATATCAATCAGAGGTAACATGTGCCTGGGAAAGCCCAGGCCTGGGGCCTGAGATGGGGAGCAGACCTGGCACCCCCAGAACTGCAGTTCTGCCCGACAAATGCTGCAGGCACACCTGCTCCCATGGGGGGAGCTCCCGCAAGCTTCCCTGTCCTCATCTCTGGGGGGCAGATATGACCACCTATGCCATAGGACTGCGTGAGGATTCCAGGGCTTCCAGATTGGTTGGTGGGGAAGGTATTCCGTGCCAATCACCGTAAGGAGTGTGATGCGGCCTGGACCCAAGGCTTTGACCCATGAAAGAAACAAAGCCAACACTGTTTAAATATGTTACGGTGGGTAACCTGGACAACAAGTCGGGGTCTAGCATGTAAACGGTGCTTGGTAAATGTTGATCTCGTACACTTTCCCATCCATAACTTTGGGTTTAGGCACGTGACTTTATTTGGTTAGTGAGATGTTGGCAGACGGACTATAAGCAGGCATGTGAAATGTGCTTAAGTAACATTGTGTGCCTTCATATGCCCCTACCATCACAACAAGAAAACTATACTCTGATTGGCCCATTGATTCAAGGGAGTGAGATGCATGAAGCATGAAGCAGACCTTATCTTAACCTGTAGCTTAGCACCAGTGAGCTCAACCCAATCTAGGTCACCCTATCCCCAGCTGAGCTGCAGATATGCAAGTTAAATCAATGCTTATTTTGTATGGCATGGGGATTTTGTTGTTTTTTATTTAGTAATGGCTGATGGACACACCAAAATAACCATAGGGGAATGATTTCTACCTATCAGAGCTACATGAAGAGTTTAGAAGATTTTATATAAAAGGTTAATCCAGGAACTAATGCTAAAGCTGGGTAGGGGAACTACAATCAGGATCCAGAAAGTAGTTCTAAATCTCTCTAAGGTAGCTATGGTCTCCTTAGGGTCACAGGACTAATGAAGAGGTAGACAGTCAAAGTCACATAAATTTAGCCTCATTTGCCATGGGATTCTACAGAGAGAAGAGAAAAGGTTATGTTATATCACACAAATTATATTTTCAGATTACAGAAGACCTTATGAATTTTCAGTACTCTCCCTTGCATATGCACTACTTAAAATATATGAATTTAGGGGCACCTAAGTGGCCCAGTTGGTTAGATGTCCAACTCTTGGTTTTGGTTTAGGTCATGATCTCATGTTTTGTGGGATCAAGTCTCACATCTGGTTCTGCAATGACAGTACGGAGACTGCTTGGGATTCTCTCTCTCCCTCTCTCTCTGCCCCACTCACTTTCTCTCTCTCAAAATAAATAAAATAGACTTTAAATATATACATGTGTGCATGAATAGATAGATAGATAGATAGATACTATATAGAGAGATTATATTTGAATATACTGAATTAGGGTTTTAGCCATTCCATAAATCCTTTTCTAATTAACATGAGATATAAATGTATTTATATATTTATATCCCATATATATATTATATATATATGTCCCATACATATCACATATTATATATATTATATATTTATATTATATATTATATATATTATTATATATATTATTGTATATTATATTATATATTTATATATAATATAATATATGATATATATTATACTATATTAATAATAATATAGTATATATTAATTATACTATATTATTATACTATATATAGTAATATATAGTATTACTACATATATACATTAGTATATACAGTATATTAGTATATATACTAATATATTAGTATATATAGTATAGTATATATACAAATTTATATATACTAATCTATTAGTATATATACTATATGTTATATATATTATATATACACATATACTATATATGTTATATATACACATATATTTATCTCCATCCCATGGAATGGCTAAAACCGCAAGTCAGTATATTCAAACCAAAACCCAATATGGGACCTAAGGAGTTGCTGCAGAGGTGCCTCAGCTGGCTTTACTCCCATTCATCCCTATCCTAGACTCAACCAAAGAAACTCCATTTTTCATTGTTTTATGCCATAGGATTCTGCATAAAATCCCAGTGGAACAGGAGTGAGCCCCAGGCTGACCAGCCCCACAGTAAAGATGAGAGCAGAAGTCTCTAAAACACATAACTGAAACTAAACTCATTGTTCTTGCCTCCCCATGAAACCTCCTTGGCTCCCCTTCTTAGAGATTCTCACCACCTTTTATCTTTAGCTGAGTAAGCCAGCCACCTGGGAGTTACCCTTATCCCTGCTTTACCATTCCCATCTCCTCTGTCTCCTAAATAGATGAGAAGTATGTGTCCCTCTGTCCACATGGACTGTCACCATCCTGCTCTGGCTGCCATCCCTTACTTCACAACTCAAAATCTTCCAACTTTCATTTATGTACCTCTAGCTGATGCCCTCTGTGGCGCACAGACTCCAAGATGGCCTCCAAGGATCCCCACCTCCTGATGACATCCTTTCCCTTTGTGTATCCTCCTCTCCTTGAATGACTTAATCCTGACCAATAGAACACAATAAATGTGGGGCGCCTGGGTGGCTCAGTCGGTTGAGCATCCGACTTCGGCTCGGGTCACGATCTCGCGGTCCATGAGTTCGAGCCCCGCGTCGGGCTCTGGGCTGACGGCTCGGAGCCTGGAACCTGCTTCCGATTCTGTGTCTCCCTCTCTCTCTGCCCCGCCCCCATTCATGCTCTGTCTCTCTCTGTCTCAAAAATAAATAAAACCTTAAAACAAAAATTTAAAAAAATAAAAATAAAAAAAAAGAACACAATAAATGTGATGGGCTGTCACTTCCATGAATAGATTACAGAGGACTCCAGCTCCTGTCTTCCTAGTGGACTTTTACTCTTCTGGTTTTGTTGAAACAAGCTGCCTTGTTTGAGCTGCCCATGTTTGAGCTACCCCATGGAGAGTCATATGACGAAGAATCGAAAGTGGCTTCCAGTTGAAAGCCAGCAGGGAACTGAGATCTGAAGTCCAGCAACCTGCAAAGAACCAAATCCTGCCACTAGCCACATAAGCTTAGAAGCAGATCCTCACTCAGTGGAGCTTTCAGATGAGGCCTCAGCCCCAGCCTCATGAGAGACACTGAGGACCCATCTAAGTCATGTCTGGATACCTGACACACAAAAACGGTGAGGCGACAACGTATGTTACTTTACCCCACTAACTGATCATTTGTTATACAGCAATAGATAACTAACACACTCCTCCTATGCAAGCTAAACATGGCAGCCTGAATTCTAACCTAACCATCTAACCATTTAGATGATGGTGACCTTCCTCAGATTCAATCTCTTTCTTAAATGTCATAGGAAGCAAAAAGTTGTATTCATCTGATTGGTGAGCTGAGGCTTTCATGTACTAACCCATTTATCCATCCAGCAAAGTTAGGTGACCAACCCCTTTTCAGACAAGAAAATTGGAGGATTAAGTAACTTATTCAAAACTACAAAACTAGAAAGGGACAAGTCAGAACTGGGGCCAAAAATGTCTGGCTTCAAAACTTTCCTGCTGCACCTGTGTCTCCAAAAAACCCAAAGCATCCTGGTGCAGAATTAGGGCAATGCTAAAGCCAGACTAATGGACAGATTAACCTGATAACCTCGGAGAAAAGGAAGTTCAATGCAACGAGGGGGAAGAGAAAATTGGAATGTTTCTGCACAATGTCTCACTTAGGAGAGCTTTACTCATATCTTTGGAGAAATGGAAGTTCAGCAAAAAATTATCTTGTTTATTAATTCCAGGGTAAGCTTCAGTGGACTTTGTGAGAGGTGTCTGAAACTCAAGGGTAAAATTCCAGAGCCAGGAGTCTGTGGTTCCTCGTCATAGGGCTGGGCTACCCTGTTGGGACACTGCCTGAAAAAGATCTCCTAATGTAGAAGACACAGACACTTACCCTGTCCCATCTCAGCTTCAAGTGTCCCCTGTAGCAAGAGTAAATCCCACTCTTACATCACTCTGGCAGAAACTTAAACCAGCTGGAAGCATCCCATTAACCTCACAAATCCCCCACATACCAGAAGCTGCATCAGCCTTTCAAAACCAAAAGGGCAGAGGGGAAAAGCTCGCAGAAATCTTACAAGGATGTTGAGGTGTTACAGGCGTGTTCTTAGAGACGAGGCCTTTGATAAATTGAGCATGAGTCTCTAAGAGAGGGAAGAGCCAAGAAGTCAACCTCTTCCTCCCCTCAGATTTATGAATCTTCCAGCTAGAGGCAAAAGCATCTCTCCATCAAGATCAAAGCTCAGAGAGGTGAGAAGAAAAGCAAGAAGACCAGAGGTTCCCCTGGGATGGAAATATGTCTGTTTTATGTAGCCTACATGGTCTGTGTTCTAGAAGGCATGTTGCATAGGAAACCCATTTAATAGTCCTCATAAAATAAATACTTCCTTTGCATTAAGAATACAGAAAGATGGATATGTTCCTTGCTTGGAATGTATAAAGCAAAGGTTAAAAGTTCCACCGTGTTTTCTGCTCATGGAAAATCACTTTTGATTCATCAGCCCAGAGTCCAGATATTTTCTTGGAAGAATCAAACATGGAGACTGAGTATTTGCAATACCTCAGCTGCCACAGGCCATTGTGTCAAGGTACTTAATGTGTAAGGGCATTTCTAGTCATTGGAGTCAAAGCAGAGTCCCAAGTCTGGCTGAAAAGATAATAACTACAGTGGAGACTTAATCATTTGCAGAACTTGGTGGTGTGCATTTTTAGAAGACTCCCTGCATAAATACCACATGATTCACAGACTCATTGATATTCCCTCTTTAATATTTGCTATTTGGTGTGATGGTCATTAGTGGAAAGCTATTGGGCAATAGTGTGATTATGGAAAAAGAACAAAGGCCGAGAGAAACCAACTTCTCAGTTCTAAGAAAAGAAACACCAAAAAGGAAATGAAAATATCAAAGGGCAATTTGTCCCATGATACACATTTCAGCCAAGTGCAGCCATGTACAAAGGGCCGCTCAGCCTTGTCTGAGTAACACCTCATTCCTCAATGCTTGCAGAATTTGCAAAGGCTGAACAAGGACAGAAAAGGAGCATCGGGATCCAGAAGATCAAGCACTGAACTGGGATAGGAGTCAAAAGGCATTGCTCCTGGTCTGGATCCACCTCTCCTTTCACTCATCTGTAAAGTGGGACCCATACTATTTCTGTTGGCAAAATCACTTCTTCATTCAGCAGGTTACCCATTTCTTCCAATCATTTTAATGTATAAGGCATTGGGCACAAAAGTGAATGCACCATAGGCGCCTTCCCACAAAGGCTTCTCAGTCAGAAAGGGAGATGAGATGGGTAGGTGGAAAATAACATTCTCATTGAGAGCGGTAAGTGTCACATCAAATAACCCACCAGAAGGGGGTGCCTGGGTGGCTCAGTTGGTTGGGTGTTTGGCTCTTGGTTTTGGCTCAGATCATGATCTCACAGTTCAGGGGATCAAGCCCCGCATCGAGCTCTGTGTTGACTGCATGGAACCTGCTTGGGATTCTCTCTCTCTCTCTCTCTCTCTCTCTCTCTCTGCCCCTTCCCTGCTCATGCTTTCGCTCTCTCTCTAAAAATAAATAACCTTTAAAAAGAAAATGAAACGCCCAGGCGCAATGGTATCATCAGCTGCAAAGATGTAGCACCAAACTCGTAACCTTCTCTCTTACAAAAACATCAGCTGTTTTCCTTCTGCCCTGCCCCCACCATCTCTGTTCAGGGTACCATCCTCCTTTCCTACTTTTTTTCTCTTGGCCTAAATCTCCCCTTTGTTTTAGGTTTATTTTCTCCAGAGATATTGTCTAATCTTTGTAAATCCTTTCTAGAGCAAAGATGGTTGTAAATAAAAGGACATGTGCATGCCTGGGAGGAGCTTTCATAAACATGTGCTTGGCTGTAAATGGCTGATGTATGCATGAATGTGCACACTTTGTTTTTCATTTTTTTTAATTTAAATTTAAGTTAGTTAACATACAGTGTAGTATCGGTTTCAGGAGTAGAACCCAGTGATTCATCACTTCTGTATAACACCCGGTGTTCATCCCAACGAGTGCCCTCCTTAATACCCATCAACCATTTGCCCAGCTCCCCACCCACCTCCCCTCCAGCAACGTCAGTTTGTTCTCTATAATTAAGAGTGTCTTATGGTTGGCTTGCCTCTCTGTTTTCATCTTATTTTTCCTTCCCTTCCCCTACATTCATCTGTTGTGTTTCTTAAATTCCACATATGAGTAAAACAATGATATTTGTCTTTCTCTGACTAATTTCATTTAGCATAATACCCTCTAGTTCCATCCACGTTGTTGCAAATGGCAAGATTCCATTCTTTTTGATCACCAAGTAATATTCCATTGTGTGTGTATGTATATGTATATGTGTATACATACACACACATATATCACAGTTTTAACTGCTGGACAACATAAAGCTGTATTGTGCTTGTGATGATGATTACCTTCATGCAAAACATTTCTATCCATATCAAAGTAGAATATAGATTTATAAAAAGCTTTTCTCACAAAAGATCTAACAGGGGTTCTAAGCTATAACCAAAACAAGCTACATATGCCCAAGACTGGGTAAACTCATGCCATTCACTGGGTCTCTGGGTCAGCCCCAGCTGCTGGGACTCAGACTCCCCTTGTGGCTGACCCAAATGCTCACCAGATGAACCTGCTTCGCTAGACACCCGCGTACCCCCAGGAGAGAATCCTAAGTCCAGTCCCCAAGCTCTGAGCTACCTTCTGAGACAAGGGCCAGCCAGAATTTTCCACAGGCTAGAAATAAGGGAACAGATAAACACATGTCACCCCAACCTACAACGCTAAGAGGCAAGCCAATCTCAAGCTGATCCTGAGCCAGAAATCCTGTCTTCTGTGTTCTGCCTTTCTGAATATTACTTATGCTCAAAGCCTAGCCCAAATGTCTCATCCTCCATAAGGTCTCCCTCCCCACATCCCTGCAGCATGGTCATCCATCTTCTCCTGGCACCTAGCCTCTGTCACAGAACTTTCTCTGCATTCAGTGCTTCCTCTGACAGGCTCCTGGAAGCAGGGACTGTTTAGAACCCATGTTACTCACCCCTGGGAACCCTTCCCTAGCAACGAGCTTGATGCCCAGAACTTGCTCAGTGAATACTTATTAAATGCCTTTTTTTTCCAGTTTTCCTTTTCTTGCTAACTACTTGGATAATAAATAACACTTAAAACTCTTCAAAGGGAGGAATCATCAAATATTATGTGTCAGGCCAATAAGCAGAAACATGTGCTGTCTTCAGCTGTGCATGAGAACAAAGGCTACAAGGACACATTTCATTCTTCCCTGTGGTGAAGAGGAAAAAGCACAGCGTGGACCCAAAGGGGTCTGAGTTCGAATCCTAACTCCGTAATTTGGAATTTGTGTGACACTCTGCCTCCGAACCTCTTTGAGTCTGTTTTATCATCTGCAAAACTAGAACTGGGAAGGATTATAGAGAAGATTCAACCAACGTGCATAAGAGCACCCAGGCCCTGCAACACAGTGGTCACTTAGTAGATGTGGCTTCTTTCCATCCCCCCAAATGAAGAAACCAAATTAATCCCATCCTCCTAGGAGAGAGGGGGAAAATATACGAAACGGAATTGAGCAGTGTCAGACAGAGCAAGCACATTTGTATGAAGACCCATTCCTGCTCATGTGAGTATAACTGAATAATTCATGATTGCACCTAAGGCAATTAAATGACCAAGCCCCACAGACATCCATCTACGCTTCAGACATGGGAATTTATTTTAATTTTTAGCAAGCTTAGGATACATAATTCTAAAACTAAATAAGATTGAACTTATGATGAAAAGCATACCACTTTTTTAAAGTCAAGTTTTGAATGTATTTCTTAACAGAGCATTAGTGTATTTCTCTCTCTATGTATGGGACCTGTACCATCTGCTCTATGTAAAAAAAAAAAAAAAAAAAAAAGACATAATGAAAAGAGGTCCGATCGTAATAGGTAGTAAGAAAAATTGCATTCCTCCTGCCCTTTGCTCAGGCATAGAGCCATCAAAGTGTTATGCCATAAAATTTAATTTTTGAGTTTTGAATGATTTACAGTGGAGCAGGACTTATAAATCAGAACAGTAACCATTGCTATGAATAGAGATGTATGTTTTTCCAAAATGTCTAAATGAAATACTTTAAAACGCGCTAAAAGACCTGCACAGTTTTCCAAAGGCAGCCATAATTGAAGTTAATCATTCTTGTTCAGACAGAAGGAAACTCACTGACACCTGGGCACCTCCCCCTCCTTGAGATGAAGTGATCAAATAATCATCATCTCTTCTTATGAAAGCAATTAATCATGGCAATATATCATGCTATTGCAGCCCGGTTTCTAGCCTTGTCTGTTAGGTTCATAAACCCTTTCTGATGCCTTTGATGTGTCTTCAACCAGATGCCATTCTTAAAATAGTATGGATACCTAGGGCAACAGTACGTGAAAGCCTCGCTCGTACAAGAATCCTTCCCTTCCTTCCACATCCTAATACCCAAGCCAGTGGCAGGTCCTCGACACCCTGCCACTCTCATCTGTCTCCCTGTTCTGCACCCACCCCCATCTTGTACCTGTGTCACTGACACAGCCCCCCAACTTCCTGCCTGCCTCTGTATGGGCAGAACATCAAGGGTGGTCTGCCCAAAGCATGAATCGTACTGCATCGCGGCACTCCATTTCTTAAAATTCTCCAGTGCCTTTCCATCACCCTTAGCACAAAAGCCCACCTTCTCATGGAAGTTTACAGGGTCCCGTATCCCTTGTCTGTCTCTCCTCATGGATTCTTCCTATTCTGCAGACGTGCCACTTTATGTTTACTCCACGGTCCCAAATTTGTGAAAAGTTCTAGGTGGACAGATAGAGATGAATGGATTTGTACACAGTGTACCAAAAATACAGGAAGAGAAAACACCAAAGTATTAATAGCTTTTATATCTGATGTTTAGGAGTTCGAGTAATTTTATATTCTTCTCTACGCTTGACTAGATATTCCAAAATTTTTGAAACAAATACATCTTAGTTCAAAAAGGGAAAAGATGCCAGACGCAGCCAGTTAGACTCCAGAGTCCAGAGCTGGAACTCTTCAATGAAAGCTCACAAAAGACACAAGGTTCGGGTCTTCAATGTCCTGCAGAGCAGGGATAACAGAAGCCTTCATTCTAAAATTCTGTCATCCTTAGGGGCGCCTGCATGGCTCAGTCAGTTAAGCATCCAACTCTTGATTTTGGTCCCGGTCATGATCTCATGGTGTGGGATCAAGCCCGCATCAGGCTCTGCACTGACAGGGAGGGGCCTTCTTGGGATTTTCTCTGTCTCCCTCTCGGCCCCTCTCCCCATGAAAAAATAAATAATAAATGAAATGCAATGCAATGAAATAAAGTTTTGTGCTCCCCAGAAGTCTCTCCCAACGATGGACCAATGAAAACATTTCTTGAACAATTGTGCTCTGGCCTCTCTCTCCTGAAGTGTGGACAGAGGGCACGTGAGTCAGCATGGACCCCAGAGGTAAAGGGCAGCTGCTGAACATGGCAGGCAGAATTAGGGAGAGGATTCCGAAATCATGTGAGCCATTAGGCATATTAGCCATAGGTAATATTAACATACACTTAAATGTTTTCATCTCCCCCCCCCCACACACACACACACACACTAGACTGGAAACTCTATAAAGGCAGGGATCGTATCTATCCATATTATTAGTTCAACAAATGTGTGCTGAGTGCCTACCTCATGCAAGCCCTGTTTAAAGTGTTGAGAACATAACAGTGGAGAAGAGATAGTCATGGGATTGCGTGCCAATGGTAGAGAGAGAAAATGAACAAATTACAAACGTTACTAGAGAGTGATAGGTGACAGCTGGGAATTAAAATAGAAGAATGTGATGGAGAAAGATAGGGCGTTTTCCTTCCATGGGATGCCAAGAAACGCTTTGAGAAAGAGTCGACACCACAGCTGAGACAGGACTGATGGGAGGAAGCCAGCTCCAGGATGTTGCCTTCCAGGCAGAGGGATACCGGGCCAAAGCTCTGAAGCAGGAGTGACTTTTGGGTGTAGGGAGAACATAAGTAAAGCCAGTGTGGTTGGAGCTGGAAGAAGGAAAGAATGAGCAGCAATGGTAGAAGATGAGGTCAGAGACTGATGGGGGCCAGATTATGAAAGGTCTTACCCGCTGTGGTAAGGAGTTTGTCTTTTTTTCCAAGTGCCACGAAAAGCCATTGGGATATTTGAAGCAGGAGAGTGAAGCGATCTGAGCTAGCTTTCTAAAAAACCCACTCTGGCTGCTGCGTGGGGAATGGAGTAGTGAGCACAGGAAACAAACAGGAAGTAATCTCTAAGAACACAGGGTCTTAGGATAGGATGGTGCCATGGAGGGGAGAGAAGGAATGGCCAGAGGTGGAGCTGAAAGGATCAGTAATGGACCAGGCATGGAGATATTGAGAATAAGGAAAAGTGGGGATCAAGGATGGTTCCCAAGTTTGGAGCTTATTCACAGGTGTGTCCCCAGCATCCTGCTCGGGTCCCGACACAATAAGCACTGGGCAATTATTTGAGTGGATGGATGGAAGGATGGATGGATGGATGGATGGATGCATGTTTGGATAAATGGATAGATGGAAGGAAGGAAGGAAGGAAGGAAGGAAGGAAGGAAGGAAGGAAGGAAAGATGGATGGAAGGATAGAAGGATGGATAGATAAATGGATGGAAGGAAGGATGGATGGATGGATGGATGGATGGATGGAAAGATGGACAGATAAATGGATGGAAGGAAGGAAAGAAGGAAGGAAGGAAGGATGGATGGATAGACGAATACATGGATAGAATGATCGTGAGAGGCAGAGGATAGAGCGATTCTGTGTGTGGGGTGTGGACAGGGGAGGCAGCAGCCATGTTATCCAACTCTCAAAGTCCCACCAGGCATTTTCTAGGGGACTTTACAGGGACAGGGCTTCAGAGCAGGTGGAGGTCATCGATGTCATGGAGTGAGACAGATCTGTATTTAAGACTAGCTCCACCCACTCCTCACTCACTGGGTGTCCTTGTATTACCTTGCTAGGGTCTCAAAGCCCTGGTTTCTTCATCTGTAAAATGGGGATTACTGTACCAACCTCACAGTGTTGCATCTGATACACATGGCTTGCATGGCCATGGGTGAGCCACTTAAGCACTCTGAGCCTCACTTCTCTTATCTGTAAGACGGAAAAAATAACCACTACTCCCTCTCTCGCAGGGCGCTTGGGAGGTAAAATAGAACAACAACAACAGACTGGGACAGGAGGACCCTCCAGGTCACCCTTCCAGGTCACATCACAGACTGGGGCAAAGCTCCTCCATCAACCTGAGCCAGCAAAGCCCGGTGAGAGACAGGGATCCCCGGAGACCAAATCAACATCCGGACTTGCCTGGAGGCACAATCCCCTTTTCACCCAGTCCCCCATGGCGGTTATTTGTGACTATCACGGTTCCAAAAGAGGCAGGGAATCTGTGCCCCAGGTATCTGTCAGGATGAGAAGAGAAAAGGTTTTAAAAGGCCAGAAAGAGTTTTGGGAGGTCTGCGTGGTCTTCGATGCAGCCCGTGGGAAGAGCGCTGTATTGTGAACACTCCAGCACTAATTGAGGATGACGGGCTGGATAAATGTATTTATAGCTGCAAAACCCAGAGCTTTCTGGCGTGTGCCCCATCCTGCTCTCAATGCCCCACACCTGAGGCCCACTGGGCAGGCAGGCGGCTGGGAAAGAAGGCTCCCAGGAGCAGCAGAGCCAGAGGACCAGATATAAATCCCATCCAGACTTCCTGTTCTAAACCCAGGAAATACCAGTCCATTTATATCTCATCATCTTAACCCTGCAGGCCTGGTTAATGGTTTGACCCATGCATTCTCTCCTTTTCCAAAATCTTGTCCCGTTCCCTCTTAACTTGATTTACTCAACTTACTCCAGCTGCTGACTTTGGCAGGTTTTCCAGCTCTCAAGCGACCGCTGCATGCGGGCATCACCCTGAGTGATTTCCACGGCAGCAAGGGCGCAGGGGCCCGGGCTCCCGGCTCCAGAAGGTGCCCGCTCTCAGAACTGGAGCTGGAAAAACACCCTCCCCCCCACCCCGGCCCCGCCCCTTCTCACTTTCAACACGCAGGGACACTTTGGGGCGCAGCATGAAAAGCCAGGCTAAAAGGGGCTTGTATTTTTACACCATATTTGAGTTAGCTGTTTTATCTGGACGTGAACCCTGAGCAGGGAGACGAGGGGGAGAGAGAGGGGCTTTATGAACTCGAAACCAAAATAGACCGTCTAAGCGAGGCGGAGTGAAGTCACTGAATGTGCCGTGGAAAATACTTTCAAGGCATTTTATAAATTTTGCACCCAAAAAAATGCCCCAGCCAAGTTGGACTTGCTGCTTTCAGATATTCAATTCCTCCATTTCTCCTCCGTGATTTTCCTCACGGCTTCGGGACTTAAGAAAACAATGAGAATGTGTCCCAAAAAGTTACTTGAGCACCGCCCATAAGCTCACTTTCCTACAAATGAGCCACAAGAGTGACAGGCTCTGCGAAGAAAAGTGACCTTCTCAGAATTCTCCCTCCTTCTTCCCCCTTCCCTTCCCTTCTTCCTCTTCTCACTACTACCATTAATGTTAATTGACCGTATCACTGATGGTTTCTGCCTCTTGAGCTCCTGGTTCTACTCATGCTTTGGTGGGGGGGAAGGGGGGGGTGGCTGGAGGGCCATTGTTAACCCAGAAATCAAACTCAGCATCTTTAGTGGTTTTCCTGGGAAATCCGCTCAAGCCAAAGACGTCCCAAGTTTGATGGCTTCCACCGCTTTGCCGTGTCTGAGCATCTGTCTCCTCTCTCACGGACCCTTAATGGAGGACACCACCCCTGGGCCCCATGTATGTATCCGCTTTCCAGGTCTTTCCCTTCTTCTGGATCACCTGCTTTCTCTCAGCCCTTCATCCTCAGGGTTCTACCAACCTGGTCCTCTGGCAGCCCTGGTTTGACGCCACTGATCCCCAGGACTCTCCCTGTCTCTGACTCCGCTGAACACGTCCTCTGCTCCCCTCCCACCGAACTTACTTCTATCTTGGCTAAGACTGCTGGCTTGTAGCAGGCGGCCATCCTCACTCTGGGACTTGTTAGCTGTGTGATCTTAAGCAAATAACTGAAACCTTCTGAGACTCAGTGTCCTCCGCTAAAAAATACAAATCATAATATTTATCTCACAGTGTTAACGGGACGCCAAAAAATGTATGTGAAGCTCTTAACACAGCGCCTGGTACATCCTAATGGTTCGGTAAATGTAAGTTGTTTTGCTTATTCCCTTGTCATATAAATACTTGAGTCTAGCCATATCTTTCTACTATATCATAAGCTTCTTAGTATCAGGATTAATACATAGTTTGCCTTTGAATCTCTCACCGCCCTAGCTAGAAATGACTGGACACATTATGCGCCAAGTCAGGTGCTTATGGCTACATATCTTTGCGATGGTCAGTTTTGTGTGTCCAACTGTGTTTTGTGGATGTGATTAACATCCATAACCGATTGCCTTTACGTAAAGGAGATTATCCTGATAATCCAGATGGTCTGATTCCAGCCAGTTGAAAGGTCTGAAGAGTAGAACTGAGACTTCCCAGAAGAAGAAGAAATCCCATCTATGGACTGCAGCAACAGCCTTCTGCCTGGGAGTCCCAGTATGTACTTCCTGATGGCCTGCCTATGGGCTTCTGACTTGGAGAGCCGGCCTTCATGATAAGCCAGGTCTTAGGACTAAGTCTCTCTCTATATATATTTATATATCCATACACTGATTGATAGAGAGATACACACACATTTCCCACTGGTTATGTTTCTCTGGTAGAACCCTGATATGATGCATTTTAATATTAGTACCTTTTAATATTAGGATCACTACCAATATGTTACTTGTACCTGTCACCTTGGCTGGGCTGCACCCCCCAGATATTTGGTCAAACACTATTCTGGATGTTTTGGGGAGGGTATTTTTGGATGAAATGAATACTTACCTCGGTGGACTTTGAGTAATGCAGAATTCCCCTCATAATGGTGTGGGTCCCCTCAAATGAGGTGAAAGCCTAACTGGAATGAAGCCTAACCTTCCACTGAGCAAGAGAGAATTCCGCCAGCAGATGGCCTTTGAACTTGAACTGCAGCATCAGCCTCTCCTGAGACTCTCGCCTGCTGGCCCACCCTGTAGATTCCGGACTCGCCAGTCTCCATAATCCTGAGAGCCCATACCTTAAAATAAATTATTTTCTTTCTATCTACACCCCCTCTTGGTTGTGCTTTTCTGGAGAACCCTGACTGATACACAGTATTAGAATGGGTATCACTACTGCAAGCATTGTCACTATTGGAACTGGCCTCAGTCTTAGTATAAGGAGTCACATTAGCAGTGGTCTAGTACGAGCATCACTACTAGAATTAGGGCTGGGGCGCCTGGGTGGCTCGGTCGGTTAAAGCGTCCAACTTCGGCTCAGGTCATGATCTCACGGTGAGTTTGAGCCCCGCGTCGGGCTCTGCGCTGACAGCTCAGAGCCTGGAGCCTGTTTCGGATTCTGTGTCTCCCTCCCTCTCTGCCCCTCCCCTGTTCACGCTCTGTCTCTCTCTGTCTCAAAAATAAATAAACGTTAAAAAAAAAAAAAATAGAATTAGGGCTGATATCCTGACACTGGAAGCGAGGTAGTGTCCAAGGAAGTGTCTTTGAAACCTGAATTTGAATCCCTGTCTGTGAAATGTGAGTGCCACGTCCTTCCCACCATCCCCGGCTGCCTCCCAAGGCCAGGGGCTCACACCTGGAATGTATTCAATAAATATTTACCCGGCCAAAGTAGAGCAAGCTGGAAGATGTGCAAAACCCAATTTCCTTATAGTGTGAAGAATTTAAGGCAGAAGACCCTTCAGGGACTTTCCTCCAACCTCTGAGTATTTTCATGAGTCCAAAGAAAGTCCATTAAAATAGTTTCCACTGGAGCAAAGAAAAGTCCATGAAGCCGAAACACGTAATAGATGAGAGTCATCACACATGTGTGCTGTAGGTCAAGTATTAAAAGGACGAATGTTCTGCACAGGAAGCATCTGAAACGTGTGTTAGGAATGGGCTCCCTGGTAGGTGGACAATCTTGACCAGCCTGAAGTATGGCTGTTTGCACCCCTCAGCAATAAATAGCCCTAGGAGACCCTGCCTGCGATAACAGAGAGGGAGACACCCCGTTCATCGTTAGTCTCGTTTTCTCAGCTTGGGGTCTTTTGAGTCCAAAACTTCCCTTTTGTGTCAACAGGGCTTATGTGAATGTTTAATTTATGATACACCATCTGAGGGCCCGGAGGAAAAAGAGGGATGATTTTTTTTGTGTGTGAAATAACTACATCCCAGCTATGAAATTAAATTGAAAAATCCAATGTAAAGAGAAATAAATGACGCCATGATTGATAGTTGCCGCGATCAGTGACAAATACATCTTTCTCCAGGATGGAAAGAAGGTAACAAAGAAGTAAACCAATGGTTCTGACTCACATTTTACACATTAGGCACTTGGCGAGGAGACTTCCCATGATGCACTCCTTCTCTCAGCACAAAGTGGGCCAGGCTATCACAAGCTTGCCACTGTTCATATAGCATTCCTCCACCAAAGATCTCACCCTCCTCTTCCCCACTACTTTGTCCAGAGAACACACATCTTTGGGGAATCAAGCAACGGTTTTCATCCATGGCTATGTTCAAAACTCATCTGAGATCAGAGTTGTAAGATTTAGCAAATGCGAACGAAGTATGGCCAGTGAAATCTGAACTTTAGAAAACAATGAATAATATTTTTAGTGTATGTCCCATGTAAGATCTGAGACATACTCATTTTTTTGAAAACTGTTCATTGTGTATCTAAGATACAACTTTAACGGGATGTTCTATATTTTATGTGGCAGCACCATCTGAAGGGCTTTACCTCTGCCTCTTCCTGCCCCCAGAAATTTCACCTTAATTGCTAGAAGATGTCCCCCTCCCACCTATACACATATGCACACACTCCCATGCTTTTTTCTTCCTGACCTCGCCTTCTGCCTTCTCATGTACTCCAACCTACTTTAAGCACCTGCTAACACTTAACGCCTATGGGGCAGGATATTTATTGAGATGATAGCTGTTTGTTGCAATGAAATATTCATAAAATATTCAGATACTATCTCTCTTTTGGTCTTTGCACTGTTCCCTCCCCTCCAAGATCAGCTGAGCCTCTGTGTCCCCTAACTTCAGGGGCCAGACCAATTCAGAAGGTGCTGGCATGTGCTGAGGTCCTTCTGTCTTCCAAGGAGTTGTCTTCATCCAGATAAGTGCAGTCAGCCTTCCCTGAGCAAAGAAGAGGAGGCAGGGAGAAGCACACTGGAAGAGGTAGGGGTGTTGCCTGAACAGAGGGACAGAGGAGGGAGGTGCTCCAATACGGGAAAGAAACTATTATTGAAATAGCATCCTAAGTTGGTCTCCCTGCTTCAACTCTTGCCCTTTGTTCTCCCTGCCTGCATTTTAGAAGGAAAATCAGATCACACCATTTGTCAGCCAGATTCCTCACGTGGCTTCCATCTCACTCCAAGCAAGAAGTGAGGCTCCATCTGCCCCAGTGCCATCTGCCCGTCTCCACTGCAGGCCCCCACTGTTCCAGGCACACACCAGGCAGGACGTTTCGCCCTCAGCAGTGACGTGCCCATTGCCCTCTGCCAGGGATTCTCTCCTTCCAGATAGCCACCAGCTTGTTTTATCATTTGTTTTGCCTCTGGGGAAAATGCAAGGCTCACCCTGACCTCTTCCCAATACCACCCACCCTTCTTCCCTACTTTGCTTTCTCTATAGCTCCAAACTCTGCCAAGCTTCCATATAATTCATTTATTGTATTTGTGGTCAATTTCTCGATGACTCTCTGTCACTGAACATCCTGAGGGCAAGAGTTTTTGTCTGTTTCACCTCTCTGTCCCCGACACAAAGGCTAGTGCCTGATTATAGTAGTCACTCAATAAATATTGGGGAAGGAAGGAAGGAAGGAAGGAAGGAAGGAAGGAAGGAAGGAAGGAAAGAAGGGAGTCAGAGAGAGAAGGAAGAACAGAGGCAGGAGTCCAGAGATCTATGATGCCCAGGGTAGTGAAAATGTAAAGAGTCTCCTTCTGAGTCCTAGGAGTGGGAAAGGTAGCAGGACCTCTGAGGGATGTAGATATTGAGACTCAGGTGTACCCAGGACTGAACTGATTCCTACATCTAAGTATGCCACTGAATCAATAAAACCTCCAGGTGTGTCAGGACCATGCCGTGCAGTAGGAGTAACCATGAGGTCGACTAGATCTCCCAAAGCTGTGTGTTCC